>NW_003852417.1:132178-136470 GCF_000181295.1 Otolemur garnettii
TGCAAAGAGGCTTGGTCCTTTGTAGGAGCTGTAACACTTCTGCTAATCCTGCCCTGCAAAGAGGCTTGGTCCTTTGTAGGAGCTGTAACACTTCTTCTGCTGACCCTCCTCTGCAAAGAGGCTTGGTCCTTTGTAGGAGCTGTAACACTTCTACTACTGATCCTGCTCTACAAAGAGGCTTGGCTCTTTGTAAGAGTTGTTTTCATAAGAGTTGTAACACTCACATCCTGCCCTGCAAGGCGGTTTGGTTCTTTGAGTTGTAAATAAAACCTCACTGTTCATTCTATGGTCCGTCGACTCATTCATCGAATCCTCGAGACCAAGAGCCTGGAAATCTAAAGTCAAAAATCTGGTATCAGTACTATACAATTTGGCCTAGAAGTATTTCAAATTAGAAAGGAAGCTGTAAGTATGATTAATTTTTCTTGTTAGTGGCATGACACACGAGTACAATATTTTTAACTGGCATGGATGATAAAAAGATTTCCCCAGTGTATGTTTTCATGTGCATGACAGAAACCTTGGATCAGACATAGGTACTTCTATACATCATAAAAGTTTAAATCAAAGAAAGGACACGCAGATGGATTTTTAGCATCTTGCAGGAGAAGAATTGCCACTCTGGGTGAGGACATGTAGAGTTTGTAGTTTTTAACGTAGACGAGTAATCATTTAATTTATGAGATGAGAAAGGCCATAATTATATAATTAAAGAAGGTTCTCACTATAGGAGATATAATTTTAAGTATAGGACAATAAAATGCTATATTGTCAAATGGGAAAATATACCTAATAATCAATGTTATCAGGCAGTGCCAGTAACTTTTTTTTCTTTTTTCCAACAGAGAGAAAAAATATAACTTTATAAAATAAAGCATTGATAATTTGCAAAATTATATCTAAAGGGCAGACATCATTAATTACTTAGGGATTTCAGGTGAATTAAGGAAAGGGTTTACTCTTAAATTATGTGTAAAAATTAAAAGGAACATATACCAGGAGACTGAGTTATGGTGATAACAAAATAAATATTTCTTTAATAAATTATATAATCTCATTCCTGTGACCCTGCCCAGAGTCCAGCTAAGCCCCTTTCAGGGTTTTCGTCTTCTTTGGATATTCAGCTTTGCTTGTGACGCATTTCTTCCGTTTGTCTCAGGGAGGGGTATTATTTTATTTTGTTTAGTTTAGTTTTATTTATTTATTTAGAGACAGGGTCTCACTCTTGTTGTCCTGGCTGTAGTGCAGTGGCATCATCATAGCTCACAGCAACCTCCAACTCCTGGGCTCCAGTGATCCTCCTGCCTCAGCCTTCCAAGTAGCTGGGATTCTCACAACACCCAGCTAAGTTTTTCATTTTTTTTGCAGATCCAAAGTCTCACTCTGTTGCTCAGGCTGGACTCAAATTCCTAACCTCGAGCAATCTTCCCGCCTCAGCCCCTGGACCTCTTAAGCCTCCCAAAGTGCTTGCATTACAGGCATGAGCCACTGCGTCTGGCCTCTGAGAGAGTTTTTAGCACTCTTTAATGTTCTGGGTTTAAGGTTCTTCTTCGCTTTAAATATCACTCTGTATTATTTTCTGGCCATCATGGTTTCTGGAAAGAAGTCTGCGGTCACCCTCCATTTTTGTGTGGTTGTGTCTTTTTTCCTCTCTATTTTCCCTCAAGATTTTCTGTTTGTATTTGATTTTCTGTAAAAAAAAAAAAAATGTTTAAATATGATCTGTTTGTGTGTGTGCACGTGTACATGTGTGTTGGTAATTATTCTGCATAATGATAATTCTCCAAACTTGTTAGATCTATGGTTTGGAGTCAGCCATTCATTTTGGAAAATTATTCAGATATTTCTTCTTCTTTCTCCCTCTTCCTTCTGACATTCCAGTGCTGCTGACGGAACTCTACTCACGTCAAGCTCCTGGCTCACATTCCACGTGCATTTCAATCCTTATATATTCTAGGCATATTTTTCTGTTGAACTCAGACCCTGGGGAACAGTCCTCTGAAACCCCACAGCACCTGCAGTGAGACCCCCCAGGAGCTCACCATCTATCACACAACCGAGCGTATACTGGTGGCTTCAGCAACTTTATATTGGTCCAAGGAGAAGCATATCTGACTTTTGAAACTGTGATACTTATGTCTTTCATCATAGCAGGAGTAACTGTGTTTATTAATCAGTTAATCTGCCCCTAATTTTAAACTAATACAGGGAAAGAAACTTTATCCAGTAGTCACTGTGTTCCCAGCATGTACACAGTAGTTTCTGTTTCCTTTTCCTCATGCTAATGCTTCAAATATATATTGTCGCCCCTACTTTACCTGTGATAACGCTGAGATAACTGGGAGATAACTGACATACGATTACAAAGGTAAAGAATAAAGATATTACTTCTGCTTAAGTATTTATTACTTAGAAAGAATCACACTTTACATGTTGCAAATTATAAGCCAGCACAAAACTCAGGCACGTAGAGGACGTTTATCAAAAGAAAGAATGATTTTTTTGAATTGTGTTATACTCTCCATTTGTTTATTGAACTATGTTCTGAGATATTTGATCATCTACATCTTTTCTGTATTATCAAAACCAAGCAAAACCTCAAACTGGAACCAGGGGAGATCTGAGAACCAATTGAGAAAGCGAGTATGAGACTGTTATAGAAATAGAAACTATTTTTATAATTTCTCTTCTGATTTTCGCCCATGTGTCAGGTAATTAATGGTCTCTGAACAGCCAGCCAGCTGGCCCCTTAAGCAGACTATTTAAGGGACCACACAGCGAATTCTTTTGTGAAAGGAAGAAAGAAACCTCCCTCCTTCCCTCCTCATGTTTTTGGATTTTGTTTCTCTCTCTTTTTTTCTTTATTCAACATATTTTATGTACCCAAAGGCAATGTGCAGGGCTCAGGGTACTGAGATAAAAAAGTCAAGTTCTCCACCCCCAGAAGCTTATACAGAGAGAGCAAAAACCCTGGGAATCCATGTTCCAGATTTCCCAGGCTGGCGTCTCCGGCGGGCCCAGGGAGCCGCCGCCTCTGTGCTGTCACACTCTGCCTTTCTGGCTGGCGCACTCTTTGTTTTTGGCTCCCAGGAAACGCACGCCTGTGTGTGTGTGTTTTAAAGTGCAGTGAACTGCTCCGTGAAGTTCTTTTTCTCTGCAGATTTTTGTAGGTGTAACATCGCAGCCCACACAGCCCACCTGCTCCTATCTCACTTTCGTCTTGAACAACTGGTGTTTTTACCAGTGGTGCTGACTCTGGATTAGCCGCTGAAGCATGAAGCGCCCAGGCAGGTCTAGGTTACCAGCCCGGCGAGCCGGGCTCGGAGCCAGCTGTCCCACCACCGGTGACGGTGGCTGGAGTCTCGGCCCACGGGAAGAAAGAAAGGGCAGGAGGCTGAGGGGCTCCTCCTGGGAGAGACGTAAACACAGCACCTGATGGAGCTGTAGGTGTGCTTTAAACAAAGGCATCGGGAAGGGACCCTCCCAGTCTGCAGCTGTGAGCTTAACACTTCAGTGCTGCTTTCCCAGGCTTTCATGGGCAATTTCAGGGTTTTTTTCTTTTCCCAAAAGAAGTGATTTAGGAGACAATGACATGTTCCTTGACATCTGTGCAATGCCCCAGTGGCATTCTGGGTTGCTCAGAGGCCATAGACGTTGAGAGGTGAGAACACTGTTTAACAACTTGGAACCAGGCATAGCGGGTAGGCACCTGTCGTCCCGGCTACTTGGGAGGCTCATTGGGAGAACCACGTGAGCAGGAGAGTTTGAGACCAGCCAGGGTAATGTAGCAAGACCCCCATCCTTAAAGCAACAAACAAAATGATGCCAGATTTTACCTGGATGGAAATCTGTGAGATTCCTGATCCATGGTCATCTGGGCACTTCAGAAGCTGGAGTGACAGTTTTCTGCAGTGGCACTGCCTCTCCACTGTGGGTGGGAAGCCCCTTCTCAGTCTGTCCTCCCCCTGGGGATGGGAAGCCCCTTCTCAGTCTGTCCTCCCCCTGGGGATGGGAAGCCCCTTCTCAGTCTGTCCTCCACCTGGGGATGGGAAGCCCCTTCTCAGTCCGTCCTCCCCCTGTGGGTGGGAAGCCCCTTCTCAGTCTGCCCTCCCCACTACAGGGTGGGAAGCCCCTTCTCATTCCGTTCCCCCCACTGTGGGGGTGGGAAGCCCCTTCTCAGTCTGTCCTCCCCTCTGGGGGTGGGAAGCCCCTTCTCAGTCCGTCCTCCCCACTACAGGGTGGGAAGCCCCTTCTCAGTTCATCCTCCCCACTGTGGGTGGGAAGCCCCTTCT
>NW_003852417.1:136588-148452 GCF_000181295.1 Otolemur garnettii
CCTCCCCACTGTGGGGGTGGGAAGCTCCTTCTCAGTCCGTCCTCCCCACTGTGGGGGTGGGAAGCCCCTTCTCAGTCCGTCCTCCCCACTGTGGGTGGGAAACCCCTTCTCAGTCTGTCCTCCTGGCTGCTTCTCCGCACACAGGGCTCAGCCCTCATCTCGTGTCTCTGGACTCCCTCCTGCACCAGCCTCTCAGGCCAGCTGCCAGGGTGCTGCTGCTGGTCAAAAGGGTTTTGTTTCCTGTTCTTTCCATAATCTTAGGCTAAATCTGCATCCCAATGCCGCCAAAATTTATCAATCGTATAGCCACATGCCTTGATGTGGCCAATGAAATATATGGCAAACTAAAGCATTTCCATCTGAGGAAAAACTTCGGGATCTGGTGTATGCTCCCCCATACTCCTTTCCGTCTGCTGTGATAGCTGGCGGTAACCTGGATAGCTCTCACTCACTCTGTCACCCAGGGTCCTAGGATGAAATGGCCAGTGATGGAGCGCAGGCCTCCTCAGAAGCAGTGTGAGTTTTTACCTGTAACAGGTGGAACCTGGCGTCTTTACATGTCACGGTGTTGTGAAAATTGAAAGGGGACTCACTCCCCCAGGCCACCCCTGGGGACTCAGTGCCCCTCCTCTGGTTTTTACCATCCTCTTCAATCTCTTTCCAGGGTTCACAACTTTTTAACTGTTGAATCCAGGGAGTCACCCTCTTTTAACAGCCTCTGGAGAAATCGCAGAATTTTTTTTTCTCACTGGTTAGGAAGCTTCAGTTTCCATTAAACAAATGAGGGAAGACAAGATAATGCTTTCTATTATCAAAGAAAATGTTCAGGGTGACTTGAGTAAATGTCTTTTAGGGTCACATGGGTAAAAATCTTTCACTGGGAAGTCCATCCCCCTGTACTGAGTGTGGTGGAAGGATCTGAGGTAGGTGTGAGGAAGCAGACGGTGAACAGGTGCCGGCAGTGTGTACCCGCCTGGTGGGCGGTGATCGCTCAGACCCCCACAAGACCCAGAAACAGGGCCTTGGAAGACTTGCAGCCTTTGGTGACTTAAGCTGCTAAGTTTTCTCAGCAGAAACCAAGTACAGATACTGTCAAAATAAAAACCAATAGTCTGCGGGGGAATAGCCTGATGGAAGATTCCAGAAGGACTTACTATTTGCCATATATGCCTAGGGGTGAGAACTGTGAGGAGAGGCTGGGGGTTCCTTTAAAATCAGGCCCTCCTGGGCATCATGGGACAGTTGCCAAAGGAATCTGGCCCCTTCTCGGGAGTCCTGCAGTGTTCCCATCCTCCTTGTTAGTTTTAAAAATACCTGTTTGTCTGCTGGACAACGCTAAGGTATTTCTGAATCATCAGCAGGAGCAATATTTTATCCCATTATTTCCTTTTTACAGTTGTCCATATACAGCAGGTTTTGTCTACATGAATTTTTCACTAGCCTATCTGTATTTGGCCATGCCACCATTGCTATCACACTTCTCTACCCAAGCATTTAAATTATTGCAATAATGTTTTGAGTGGTAGATTATTTCCTCACCAAGAGATTACGGTGTCTTTTCCTTATCATATGTCCCCAGCATTCCCGAAGGCCTCAGAGTCAATCTCATCCTTCCTGTGTTCTGGTGGCTCTGGTGCTCCCCTGCTCAGAGCACTCACTCCTGTGCACGGCTGTCCCTCTCACCCCACACTTGACATTGGCCTGCCAGCTTGTGCACTTCGTGAAGGCGAATTCCATGGCTTTAGAAACACTTAACCTGGGCTTTCCAGGTGCAGATAATAAGGACAGGCTTGGGGAACCCCTCCAGGCCACTGAATTCCTACCATCCAGAACAAGCCTGCTGAGACCCTCTGAGGCTGCTTCCTCTTAAACAGGTTCAACATCTCTCTGTGTGACAAGTGCTCAGAGATCCCCACCACCTGGTGCACTAGTGTCCTGCGGTCGTCATGACAATGTGCCCCAGACTGGGTGGCTCCATCAGTAGAAATGTGCTGGTTTATAGTGTGCTTGTTTTGTGTTTGTTTTACATTGTGTTTTAAATGTGTTGGTTTATAGTGTGCTTGTTTTGTGTTTGTTTTACATTGTGTTTTAAATGTGTTGGTTTATAGTTCTGGAGCCTGGAAGCCCCAGAGCAAGGTGTCCACAGGCTTGGTGTCTTCTGAGCCTGTGATTAGAGTCTGCCCCAACTTTTCTCCTGGGGCTCCTAGATGGCTGTCTCCAGGTTCACGTAGTGTGCTCTTGATGTATGTGTCTGCCTCCAAATTCCCCCTTTCAAAGACCGCCAGTCACTGTGGACATACTGAGTTAAGCCTACCCAATGACCTCATTTAACTTAATTGTCTCTGCCCAAGAAAGGTCACATTCAGAGCTCTGCAGATCAGGACTTCAACTCATGGATTTGGGGAGGGACGAAATTCAACCCATAACACCTGGCTTCCATCCTCTCGGTGAGCACAGTCCCTGTTCGTAACAGCAAGACGCCTGCCAAGGGAGCAGAGATAGATGTTACAGAGACTCAGCCTGCTCTGCATGAAGGGTTGGTGAGAGAGAGAAAACAGACACAGCTGTAAATAGGTATCATCTCCCTTGATGATTCCAGAGGGCTGATGACACAGGGCTGTGCTGAGAAGACTTGAGACTCTGTTGGCCATGTGGGGACAACACCAGGGGCAGTAGCCATGTCACCTGTGTATGGGGAGACCCAGGCCTGGGGGACATTTCCCTCGTGTATTTGGCATGCCATTCTTAAAGGATACAGGAAGGAGAATTTCAACTTGAAATATTAGAGACAAGAAAATAAATTCCTGGATTTTCAACCAGAAAATAAATAAATTCTAAAAATGCTGTCTTAAGTTGATAAAAGGCTTTAAAGAAATAAGAGGAAAACTTACAGGGTTCCCTTGGGAGGAGGGCTCAGGGTGGGGACTGGGCTGTCAGTGTTTGAGCCAGAAACAGATGAAAGGACATTGCTGGCATCTTGGAGAAACAGTGGATCCGGGGTCCCACGAGGATGCAGAAAAACACCGGCTACCTCGTTCAGTGGTATAGAAGCCGACCCTAAGTTGTAAATGGCAGATTATCAGCCACCCAGCGTATGTTTCTACTGAGCAGGAAAAAGAACAGATATTGCTATTCCAAAATGCTTCAGTAGTTTATTAAATCCTCCTACTATATAAGCTTCTGTAAGAGGAGTAACAACATTATACCACAGAGAGGAAAATACAAGTAAATAAAATAGTGCCAGTAATTCAGTTCCCGTCTCTAAGTACGTACAATTAGTGTGCTCATTTATATGTAATGGATATTAGTCTTTTAAAAAATGAAGAACTGTTAGTTATTGTGTTAAGACATTTATATTCTTCATTTAGAAAGATTCACATGTACCCTTAATGTACACAGCTATGACTTAATTTAAAAAAAAATGAAGAACTGCATTACGTCACATCATATCTGCTTCAAAATGGAGATACATGAGTTTTAGAGGAGATTCCACCTAAATAATAGTAATCTGATAAACTTGTGTTAGTTGGTGTTTTAATTAAGTTGCCATGTAAACACCTTTGCACATGACATTGTCCAATATTTGTTTTACACCTTAAATAACTGCAGCAATATCGTATCACGTCTCCCTGTGAGGCAGCAAGCACCAAGCAGATAATACTGCCTAAATATAGAACAGCCCCCGTTTAGAAATGACTCTACTCCGCATAGTGTTACAAAATTAATAAAAATAATTTAAAACCTTTTTAAGGTGTAAGCGTTTTCAGTGGGTCACCCATTTCCAGGGGGATGAATGTCAAGGAGTCTTGTCCTCTTGAAAGTTAACGATAGAGGTTTAAATCCTGGGAAGGAAACTGCTGTAAAATGCAGGATGTGCCTGGTAGCAGAGGAGCTTTGGGGGAGGGTCTCTCTAAAGGGACACAAACACAGTGTCTTTATATTGACCAGGTGGCCTCACCCTTCCGGACACAGCTGATTGCTGAGGTGTGCACCCTGCATGGACCTTTCTCTGGCAAGGTAAGTGGCAAACAAGAATGTATCAGATAAGGTTGAGCCTGGAGTGCTAAGATAAAGCAAAATCATTGCCAAGGGACCTCAAAGACAGCCATGACCAATTACCGTGGAGAGCAAGAACAGAGTCCCGGGCAGATGCTCGGGGCCAGAAAGAGAAAATAAAGAGGATGAGGAACGTCTGCAGATGATCTTGTCATCCCAGAGAAAGACAGTTTCCCAGGGGACTGATGTCCATGGGATTCCCAATTCTACACACTGCTCCCTTTCCTTCACCCTTCAGGTAAGCTAGCGTGAGTTGGTGCCTATTAATTTCTGGTAAATATCCCTGCCTGAGACAAATATATATATATATATATATATATATATATTAGACAAAATTAAAAGGACAAAAATCTTGCTTGCTAGAATCCCCATGACAAAGAAGGGGACTGTGGAGTTCTATCAGAAGAGCAGCCAGAAAGGCTGGAAACCCTCCATCCACTTGAGTGGTGGCGTCAGACACATACACAGATGACACAGGAACGTTAGAGATGGGATCAGAGCTCGGATGATGAGCTCACAGTGTTTCATCTTCCAGACAAGCACAAGGAAGAGAAACATCAGCACAGACAGATGCCAACGATCTGTGTTTGGGGTAAAAGGCCAAAGCCGCCTCACTGCAGCCCAGAGCCACCCTGTCTTTCTGTAGGGAACACAAGGAAGCAATACATACAAACAGAAAAACACAGCATCTAGAGAAAGAAATCTTCAAAACGAAATTGTGCGTATTCATTTTGGGAAGGTAGAAGAACTAACTGTCCCCCCAAAGAACAAATTCTGTAGGTTGGGAGGGCCATTTTGCGTCACAGCTAGGTCGCAGGATCGGAGAAGCTAAGACCTGGTTTCCTCCCCTCCCTCCCAACCACTGAGAGTTTCTACGAGGCATACTCTTGCCGTGAGGTGTGACTCTGAGTGTTGAGCTGTCCCACACGGCAGTCATGGCCTTACCTAGTACCTGTGTCTGTGATAGCTGTCCACTCATTTACTCACTTATGTAAAACCAACGCTATTCATGTATTGTGGACCAACTCCTTGGCTAGGTCCACATGGAAAAGTCAAAAGAACGAAGTGTTTCCTGAGGCAAGAGAGGAGAAAGTGAGACGCCAGGGAAGACACAGTGTTTGCTGAGAGTTAGTCCCCGCTAACTCTGGCAAGGTCCAGAGGAGGAAGCTTAACTGACCTAGCCTCAAGTCTGTAAGGGTTTCTGTGCAGAAGTAACTCTTAAGTGAAATCCTAAAGGTGAATACAATTTCCATGCATGAAAGTTGAGTAGAAGTAAAATAATAATAATAAAAGGAACTTTTATTGATGCTTCATTGTGTCCCAGACTCTTCAAAGTCAAAGCAAAGACAAACACCATCTTCTTTTATTGTTATTGTGGTTATAGGAGGTACCGTCTACTCCAAGGGGAGAGGGGACTAGGAAGAGAAGCCCAAATACAGTTATTCAACACCAAAATGCTCTCAGAAACAGTGAGTCCCCACATTCTGCAAGGATTCAAGCAGTAGCTAAATAAGTTCAGAACCAAAACAGATTGAAACTCTGGGTGGGGGGCTGTTCTTCATCAGATGTTTCTAAGGGTCCTTCCAACTCGGAAATGTTCTGACACAGAAAATGCATCCTTGAAGATTTATATAGAGATACATTTGTTATGATAATGTACTTGGGTAATGACTAATATTGTTATAATGTGCTGAGATCTGATTAATCTGAGTAATAATAACATGTTTTGGCAATAGACTAAGAATGCCGAGTTTTGAAACATTTGTTATATCACCAAGAAAATTCTATCTCCTGAGGACAGAGGATTGTAATGATTTTGACCCATGGAGTGCATGTGGTTATAATGAATCCATATTCATTATGTATAGATTCAGAAAGATATATTTATTGATTGATAGCACAATCACTTGGATTTTAATAGTAGCTATAATAACAGCAGTGATGTCCAAACTTGTCATAACAGTAATATTTTTATCTTCTTTCTTTTATCATACACTAAAAACCAAAATGGAATTAAGAGTCATGTCTAAATGTTTTCTTGTATTAAAAAGCAAAGGAATTAACATTTTTATACAATTATTCAGGAATTTTCATTTATTTATTGTAAACATCTTAGGTATAACGTGCCAAATTGTAGATTGTACTTAAAAGAAAGGGCCTACGTTTGGTTTTATAAATCTGTGGATTGACTGCTTTTGCCCAAGAAGGAGAATATGATTGGCTGAGCATAAAATTCCTACATTCCGGGATTAGGTAAGATTTGCAGAAAGCTTTGGGAATTGAAGTGCATGAACAGAGAATGTCAGAAACCTGGCTGTGTATTCATAAACCAAACCAAACCAAAAAAGCAAATTGAATAAATAAAAATTTAAAAAAATGAAAGGAAATTATAGATACACAATAAATTTACATTTAAATAATAGAATTGTGTTATGAATTTCATTCTGTTTTCCTAGGATCCTGCTATGGAGCTCTTCCATTTATCCTATAATTTCCCATAATTTACTGAAAATTTTAGTTGACCGGGTTGTGTGTTTGGGGTGTTGGGGAAGGCTGAAATTCTTAAGATCTCTTTTGTCATACTTTATCTATTCATAAATGAGCAGCTGGTGTCATGTTTTAGTAACTCCGAGATTGGAATGCTCTGGCGCAGCAGCCGTGTGGGACCCCAGCACCTACCTCTGCGTTTCCTGCCCACTGCAGGGCTTACTGTCGTCTCTTCCTTAATTGGGCTTTCACTCCTCAATTATAGTTACAAGAAGGCATCGAGCTATTCCCAGTGCAGAACCAGGTGTCTGGTACAGACAGGCCTTCAGCAGACGGGGCTTCCATGAATGAATGAAAGACCGCTGGCCTGCTTTTCCAGGGTATGTAATTTATTGTCATAAGAAGGAACTCACGGACTTCAGTTACATCCACGCCGTATTTGGGAAACTGCAGAATGAGGGTCCATCAGCTCCATTGCTTCCAGATCTGAGGTCCACTCCAGAATGCCACCTAAATTCACCAGAGAATGTTAGACCTGCAGGGTTTTGTGGCATCACAGATTTTGCTCTTATTTTCTGGCAAGGGGACATTCCTATTTGGATTATTTATTTTTACCTTGCTTGCAATACATAACCAAATGAGTGCAAAAGCACGGCAAATACAAAGGTACACAAAACCACCTGTGCTTTCTGTCTCGCAGTTTCGCGATGCTCTGACTTACACGCTTCTAAACTTCGTTAAGCACCATGCTCTGTAATACAGCCAAGTACCATCAGGCCGCTCTGAGGATGCTCTGAGGCCGCTCTGAGGCCGCTCTGAGGACGCTCTGAGGATGCTCTGAGGACGCTCTGAGGACGCTCTGAGCACCTGTTGTGGAGCCTCACGCTGTCCAAGGACAGAGGCTGTCTGTGACCTGATGGGACAGAGAGAGTAACTCTGTCCGTTTCCTTGGCATTTACAGACAAGCCCAATAATAAGTGTATAATGTGACAGTAGTTCAAGTGAGTTGCAGAAAATATGTGTAACTACCAGGGTCCTCAAACTTTTTAAACAGGAGGCCAGTTCACTGTCCCTCAGGCCATCAGAGGGCTGGACTGCGGGCTCCAGGATGAGTCGGCTGCTAAGCAGGACAGGCAGCAGCGGCAAAAACACCCGGTGGGCTGGATAAATGTCCTAGGCGGGCTGCATGTGGCCTGCGGGCTGTAGTTTGAGGACGCCTGCATACATAATGAAAAAATAAATATAAGGAGAATTTATGTATATAAGTCATTACATCTAGGAAAATGCTTCCATGTGTAAACATACAGTCACATGTAAAGTGCTTACAGGAGCATCTGGAAGGTCAATGCCACACTAATGCTTGCTCTCTCTATTAACATTATTCCACATTGTTTATTCATTCAGCACATTGTACCCCCCAATAAATGCATTAATGTACACAGTCATGATTTAATAAAGGAAAAAATGTAACATTCTGACACTCAGCTGAAAGGGTCACCCTAGAGATATACGTTCAATAAAACCTCCTCTTAAAAAAAAAGGAAAACCTCCTTTTAAACAAAAAGGAAAGAAAATGTACCCCCATATGCGTTCATAGCTGTGTATAGGGATACAATGTAGCTTTCTAAAAGAGATATAAGCTTTAGCAATAAATTCAAAATAATACTTTCTGATGTAATATTCTGAGTCATACTTTTCAAATTAAACCTGGGCTACCAAACCTAACATGGACCGAGACCCTGCCCAGCTGATTATCTCCTGTCCCTCTTTCTTCTTCATTGTACTCCGAGTATCCAGGCTTTTCTCACTCAGTGAACATTCTACAAGGTTCCAGTTGCTCATCCTGACTCCGTCCTTGGCACTCACTGCCTCCTCGCACAGACACTTTCTGTAATGGCCTCTGCCCTGACCCCCGAGCTGCTCCCACCCACAGCCACCTCTCAGGCTTCCTCCCTGCCAATCCCTATCCACACCTGGTATTTCTTTTTATATTCCTCTGGTTTGTTTATTTTATAATTTTTGCTCAAAATTATTCTACTTATTTGTGAGTGTGTCCTGTGGTTGCCACTAGCAGGCAAGTTCCCAGGGTAAGAACTTTACTGAATGCTGTTCACACACGAGGGGGGAGCTCAGCAAAGCTGGATGATCCCCCCACACCCCCGACCCCATTTGGACTTCCTCATGCAATCCGTGGCTTCTACCTCCATATTGGCCAAATGATTTTTCCACCTTTAAAGACCTAAGTTTCTGGTTAGAATGGTCTCCTGTCAAAGCTAGTCTTTAGAGATTGGGAGAAAAAATGTGTCCTAATAACAGTGGGGAAGCCGGCTAGAAGGGACAGACAGTCCTCCATAGAATACTGGGCATCTGTGGAAACACCCCAGAGAAAACCTGACTCGACTTCAATATTCTTCAGACTGAATGCTTTCCCCTTAAGGTCGTGAACAAGGCACGCGTGTTCTTGCCACCTTAATTCCACGTCACACCCTGGCTGCTATCGCAGGGAGACAGCTGTCCGTGAGTGTTCTCCTGCTTCCACACAGTCGAGCTTCCCGAGCAAAGAGCACTGGAAAAGTCGGTTACAGGGCGATGGAGCAGCACACGTCACGCAGGACGGACAGCTGTTTGGAGATTTGTATGATGTCTCCCGGTGCTACTTGCTCTCAGACCCTCATGGTGAAATGCTTTTCTGACCTGGAGAATATTTCCTTATGCTACCCAGGAAGGTCTCTCTCTCCAGAAAGGAGGGGGCCCACAGGTGCAGGCCGTCCTCTATCTCCCCTTAGCGTCACGATTTGGGAGTCCCTCTGCTGCAAACACAGGAAAACGCCTTCTCACCCAATCCCATTGCCGTGGGGCTTTGAGCCTGGACCCTCGGTGAGAAATAAATAATCTCCTCTCCAGCCTGAGACTCGAAGTTTCCTGTCAGAATATCTATATCCACATAAAACTTAGCACCTGCCTATTTTAATAAGAAAAGGAAATAAAACACATATAGATTGGAGGACAAATTAAAACATCTTCGCTTACAGGCAACATGATTATCTATGCAGAAAATTTTAAGCATCAACAAAAAAGCTGCCAGAATGAACAAGTACGTTTAGTAGTGTTACAGGATAGAAGGTGTGTTTCTATAGACTAGCAATGAACAACTAGTTGAAATTTTTTAAAAGTACAATAGCAGTAAATATTTTAACTGCAAATATTTTAGTTGCAAACCTAATCCAACAATGGTAAAAAATATAGATACTGAAAACTGTAAAATATTGCTGTAAAAATTGCATGAAATGTACTGCATGAATTTTATACAGTTACGGACTGAGTTGTACCCCTCCAAAAATTCACATGTTGAAGTCTTAATCCCTAGTACCTCATCAATGTGTGACTATATTTGGAGACAGGGCATTTAAAGGGGTAGTTAACTTAAAATAAGCTCCTCAGAGTTTGCCCTAAGAAAATAGGACTGGTGCCCTTATAAAAGAGGAAAAGACGGTGGGGGGGGTATCTGTGGTATCAGTGGCACCACAGAGAAAAGGCCAGGTGGGGACACACTGACAGGGTGGCCACACCGGCTGACAAGACTTTCAGCCCCTGGTGCTGTGACAGCTGGCCCCTTAGGTCCTTCTGTTTGGCTGGGAGAACCTCTCTGACCAGCAGCCAGAAGTTGACAAGGACCACCCCATGGGGGTGAGATGATATGGTGGGATGACTGGGTAAGTCTGTGGTATGAAGATTTGGAGAGGGAAGGACCAGAGAGCTGATCTAAAGCCAGAGATTAGAACAGGGGATGAAGTCACCAGCTCCTCCCTATAAACCAGGTGTGACCTCTGTGCATTCCAGCCACCTCTCAAGTCCCTGCATACCACCTCTGCCACAGGTGCGGCTCAGCAGGAGCTCTGAGAGCTGCAAGCAGATTGTCTGTGGCCTGAGCTGAATCCCCATAGACAGAAATGTCAAAGCCAAAGCCATTTGACTGCCAAGGAGCAGCGCAGAGAGTGGTACTCAGGGGCCTAGTTATACACTTCTGTCTGCAGGGTCAGCCCAGGGGCGGGGAGCAGAGGTGAGGAACAAGGAGAGCCCTAGGCACGGCACGGGTGGGTGTCACGATCACAGTGAGTCCTTCTGCCCTCTTAACCTCTGTGGCACAGAGGCCTGTGTTTATGATGCTGATCCTGTTTTGTGTTCCGCTCTCAGGAGAGCCATGATATGACGATGACACACACATCGGCTGGCATGTGTGAAACCGGCAATCAGAGGATTAAACTTGGGAGCGTCTTTGGGAAATTCTCAGAATACTACCCTAGGTTGTCTGAGCTCCCGTTCTATCTCCTGCAGGCTCCTCTCCCGCCTGTCCCTTCTCTCCAGCCCCCTGGTACTGGTCTTCAGTCCCATCTGCAGGTGACCCCTCCTGACCGCTTTGGTCTTCCTCATTGCCATTTCATCCTGTTTTAATTCATTCAAAATAATTTGTTCAAAATACAAAATCGACTGAGACAGTGCCCTGATTAATGATCTCAGAGGGTTTTCTAGTGCCTGTAGGAAAGAAATCTAACTCTTAGGTTATGGGAACATTCCACAGCGTGGCTCCAATCCATCCCCCCAAGCTTGTGATGCTCTCACCACAGGGACGCTACCCGTGGTATCCTTCAAGCTTGGAGTCAATCTCTGTGTGTGTGTCATTTTAATCATTCTTTTTTAAGGGTATAGTTCAGCGGCACTAATTATATTCACATTGATGTGCAGTAATTACCATCGTCCATCTCCAGAATCTTTATCACCCTTCCCAACCGGAACTAAATACCTATTGAACAATGACCCTGTTTCCTTTATCCTGGCAACGTGGTCCTGCTTTCCATCTCCATGAAGGTGGCTACTCCAACTATGTCATGGAAGTGGAATCAGACACCCTTTGGATCTTGTGTCTGCTTATTTCATTTAGCTTAATATTTTTAAGGTTGGTTCATGCTATAGCACGTGTCAAAATTCCCTTCCTTTATAAAGGCTGAATAATATTCCATTGTATTTTGATATATTTTGTGTATATATCGGCCAGTTGATGGACATTAGGTTTGTTTTTTTATCCTTTGGCTATTGCAAACAATTCAGCTGTGAATATGGACATACAAATATCTGTTAAAGATCTATCTTTCAATTTGGGGGAGGGGGGCAAATACCCAGAAGAGGAATTACTGGATCTTATGGTAAATTTATGTTTAATATGAAAAAAAATCATTAAAATCATTAAACCATGGGTGCACATTTTATATTCTCACCAGCAATGAACAGTGGTTCCAATTCTCCCCACGTCCTTACCGCAGCTT
>NW_003852417.1:152528-168460 GCF_000181295.1 Otolemur garnettii
CCCTTCCCTGCCCTGCCCTGCCCTGCCCTTCTCTCTCTCTCTCTTTCTCTCTCTTTTTTTTTTTATAAGAGCCACCCCATCCAATAGATGGGAAGTGGTACCTCATCCTGGTTTTTATTTGTATTTCCCTAATGATCAGTGATATTAAATATATTTCCATGTGCTAATTGGAAATTTGTATATCTTCACTGGACAAATGTCTGTCCAAGCTCCTTTTCCATATTTTGTTGGTGTTACTGAGGGGTTCCTTAGATATTCTGGATTGTTAACTCCTTGTATCAGATAAATAATTTGCAACTATTTTCTCCAGTTTTCCAAGTTGCCTTTTCTCTCCATTGATAGTGCCCTTTGATGCACGTAAGTTTTTAATTTTGGTGATATCCAATTGTCTATTTTTTTCCTTTGGTTACCTGTGTTCTTGATATCATTCCCAGTAAATCATCACCAAATCCATGATCATGGAGCTTTTCCTTTGTTTTCCTCTAAAAGTTTCACAGTTTTCATTCTAATGTTTAGCCTTTAATCCATTTTCAGTCTTTTTTCCTAATCTGTGGTGTAAGGGAAGCACCAGCTTCATTAATTTGCGTGTGGATATCCAGTTTCCTCGCTACCTTTTATGGAAAGGCTGTCTTTTCCCCAATGGAAAATATCATGATAACCTCATTAAAAGTTATTTAATATATATGCCAGGGTTAATTTCTGGTTCTCACTCTTTTTAGATCTAATACTCTTTCTTAAGTAAATATCACGTCTTCTATGAAATGGTCTCCAGCTTTCTTGTTTAGGGTGAACCACCTTTCTGTGGGAGAGAGAGTTCTCTTTTTTTTGGAAGAAATAAAAGCCCATTTAAACCAAGTCAAATGAAACAATGGTGGCAGGGAGGTTAACGGAGGTGGTAGGGTCTCAGGGAATTCCAGGAGAGGAGATGAAGGGCTGTGGAGACTCCAGGGCTCTGGACAGTGCTGTGGAGGCTCTTTGTGGAGAGTCCATCTCTCAGAAACACGGGGGCTTTTCTCCCCTGTGGGGGCATCTTGTTCACTCTCCCCTGGGCCCTCACCGCCCCTTCTGCTGACCCACTGCACACGTGACTCCCAAACCACTGCTGCCCACCTGAGTCCAGTCTGTTTTCTGAGTGTTCAGTTGACAATCAGCCCTCACCAACAGGAGGGGGCTTGACACAGTTGAATGCAGCCCTGGATAGAACCGAAAGGGAAAGGAAGGGAGAATTTTATTTCTCTTTTGGAGCTGGTAATTTGTCTTCTCCAATCCTCAGACGACAGAGTTCCCAGTTCTCAGGCCTTCAGACTCCAGGGCTTCCCCCAGGAGCCTCCAGTTTCTCAGGTCCTTGGCCATGGCCTGAATCACAGCCCTGGCTCCCCAGCTCCCTGGTTGCAGAGGGCACATCATGAGACTTCCCAGCCTTCATAATTGCATGACGTAATTTCCCTAATATCGCTCCTGTCCTCCCTCTCTCCCCTCTCTCCCTCATCTTGGCTGTACTCCTCTGGGGAACCCTGCCTAACACGCCATCTTTCTGTCTCACCCTGGAAGCACCATGTTAGGAACAGAACAAATATTCAAAGCGACACTGCCTGATTAAATGAGCTAAAATGCAACACAAACTATTGTGCACAGGAGGCCCACAGAGCGCCGCTCAGGTTCCTCTGCCCCACACGTCCTCACCGCACACTGGGAATGTGGACGGGACACCCAGGGACTTCCTCATGTTCTGCCTGTGTAGTGAGCAGGCCCGGCTGAGCTCGTGTCCTCACGGTCACAGCCCCTGGGTTTTCCCAACACTTTTCTGTTTGCCTTACTGAAATGTCTCCCCAGGCTTCCCGAGCCTGCTGCTGCTGCCGATTTGGCATGAAGATGCCTTAGTGTGACTGTAGCCCCTGAAACCCGCATTATCTTTATAAAAGCTCAAGGTCAAGACTCAGGCGGGGAGGTGAGTAGCAAGGCTCTGGGTTTGTGTGGGTTTTTCTCTGATGCCAAGTTGTGAATTCACCCCAGAAAACTGGATGCTTCAGAGGAGGAAGCTGACGTCCTAACTTAGCAGAAGGAGGCCTCTCGGAAGGCACCTTGTCATTGGTAT
Source organism: Otolemur garnettii (assembly GCF_000181295.1). Classification (NCBI taxonomy): domain Eukaryota; kingdom Metazoa; phylum Chordata; class Mammalia; order Primates; family Galagidae; genus Otolemur; species Otolemur garnettii. Next base: position 154,624 of record NW_003852417.1, read on the forward strand.
ATACGAACGCTGGGCCTTGATTATGACCAAACTCGTATTTCCTGATCTCATTTAAAATGTTTTATTCTTCCTTTTCCCACTTCTGGAACAATGGAAAAGAAGCTGTTTGGAGAGTCCCATGCCTGTCTAAATGAATATTTTAAATTTCCTTAAGTCTTACTACTAAAGATGTGGCAAAGAATGTATTTTCCTGTGAATTAAGTCCGTCCGGTTGCTCTGAGCACGTGACCTTAGAAGTGTATCTTGTGCCCTTGACATTCTCTCCTTCCTGGAAAGCCAGTAGCAATTGCTTTATACACCAAGTATGTGCTTGAAAGACGGATATGTCTTTTTTGATCCATTTCATTCTCTAAATAAAAGAGCATTTTACTGCTTTTCTTTCTTTCTTTTTTTTCTTCTCTCTCTTGTTCTTTCTCTTTAAAGCTATTTCCTTATTCAATATCATAGTAGCTTTTGGCTAGCTCCCTACCAACTTCTTTGATCAGAATTGTAAAAGTATTTTTGCTTCAAAAAGTCCCATTTTTTTAAGGCCTATAGGTATATCAGCAAGATATGTGCGCAGAAAAGTCTCACTGTGTTCATTCGCCCCACACATGACTTTTTTTTTTTTTGAGACAGATTCTCACTATGTCTCCTGCCCTCAGTAGAGTGCTGTGGCATCACAGCTCACAGCAACCTCCAACTGGGCTTAGGTGATTCTCTTGCCTCAGCCTCCCAAGTAGCTGGGACTACAGGCACCTGCCACAATGACTGGCTATTTTTTTTTTTGGTTGGAGTTGTCATTGTTATTCCGCAGGCCTGGGCTGGGTTTGAATCCACCAGCTCTGGTATATGTGGCCGGGGCCCTAGCCACTGAACTACAGGTGCTGAGTCCCACAGGTGACTTTTTATTCAGTCATTTCCAGATTCAGGTAAGAAACAAAAGATAGCTTATGACAAATTCGACCTCATGGAAAAATGAAAAGAGAGAAATGGGGACACATTGTCACCTGTTGTACATTATCACTGAAACTCAATGAAAAAGACATCTAGTCACAATGGTTCTGAACCTTGGCTCATATTTTAACTCACGTGAAACACTTGCCTGCCCTCTGCCTTTGCCTATGCTGTTCCTTTTGCCCAGATTCTGACCTTCCTGCCCCCTCAGCCTCAGCCCGCCTTTATTCTGTCATCCCTCCAGGGGGCTGTGTTCCCCCTTCACCTGTAATGAGTCTTCATGATTTGCACCAGTCAGAATTCTTGGGTGCAAGCAACAGTTACCTGAAGCAGAAATAGATATCTGTAGCAGAAAAGGAACTTATTGGAAGGATTCAGTGCGATTCAAAGAATGAACAGACCTTCTAGGTGGAGAACCAGGCTAGGGATGAGGACAGTGAACAGGTCAATGTTGGCAACCCAGGACATAAACAAAACATCAGCCAAGTTCACACCACTTTGCTACTTCCCACTGAGCAGAGGGCCTTTGGGCTCAGATTAATCTAAGACCCACTATTACTGAGTGTGTAGATCAGGACAGATGCCTTCTCTAAATCTCATTTTACTAATTTATTAATAGACCTATCCCTACCTTGCAGGGTCTTTGGAAGAATAAATAACATTGAACAATATGGTGTCTAAGATAAGGGCTGGCTCTGCATCTGGTGTGTCACAGATGCCTGTATCTTGGTATCTTCCCTCCAAAGGACCTCCATGCCTCCCACAGTTTGTAACAAGCATTTCTCACTTGAGGGCTGCTCAGTACTGGACAGGCAGCAGAGACAGTGAGTCTCGTGCACCTGGTGTCCACCATACCAGGGAGTGATTCTGCCTTCAGTCTCCCCATGAAGAGAAACTTGGAAAGAACAGAAACTACGTCCCTGGGCAGCAGCATCCTTCTTGACAACTCACTATCAGAAGTGACGCCAGCACAGGGAGCCGGCTGGGCTAGTGATGGAGATGAGCGGGCTGTTTCTTCAGTCGGGGACAGTTCCATCCTGTGTTTGCCCCATTTCCAGGAAGCAAACGATCCTTCCTACAGAAGCTTTCAGGCTGAGGATTTCTAGCCCAGAATCTCTATAGAGATTGTAGTGAACCAGGAACCTTTGGGCAGGGACACTGCAATAACTCAGGACCATTTTCCTAACCCTGAGTTGCTTTTGATCAACAGAAAACAAGGGACTTTTATTTTATTTTTTAATTAATTATTTTTCATTCAATAATAAAACTCTGTAACTTTGTACACTGATGCATTTATGGGGTTCAAGGTACTGCTTCGATATACAGTGTGAAATGTTTACATTGAACTAAGTAACACATCCATCACAATTATACTCATTTCTTAAGTTTTGAAATGTACCATTGCATCATGCACATTAGGTGAGGTCCCCCGAAATACCTTCCATCCTCCCATATTCTCCTCTCCTCCCCTCTCTCTCCTCTTCCCTTCTACTTTCTGGACTATAGTTATGTTTTACGATTCATATGCGTGTGTAGGTGGTTATATTGATTTCATAGTAGTATTGAGTACATTGGATACTCTTTTCCCCATTCTTGAGATACTTTACTAAGAAGAATATGCAAGCGACTTTTAAAGCGACTTTAAAACTAGTTCTGTTATTGTGCTTTGGGTAGGCACTTTTTTCTTTTCCTTCCCTTTTTTCCCCTCTTCCTTTCTTTCTCTCTCTCCCTCCTCTTCTCCCCTCTTTCTTTCTTCCTTTATTTCTTCTCCCTCCTCCCTCCCTCCCTTCCTTCCATCTTTCTCTGCCCCTTTCTGAAGCACATGTGTTATCAGTATTGCCGTTGATTAGCAGCCACTAAACACGCCATTGTTCTCGCCTAAGCCTGGCATTTCACTATAGAAATTTTCAAAAATAAATTCCCCCAAATTTCACAGCCATGAAGGAATAACCCTCAGCTTCTGGATTGATGCTCACCAATTTTGTTTCCATTTTTTGCTCTTTGTTTTTAATCTGATGCCAGTGCAATTTCCATCTCCTTCTGAGTGCTCCCTATTGAAAAGCTAAGTGTTTCAAATAGAATGGGCAAGATTCAGTGTGCTGCTCCACATCCCAGCAAGTTAAGGACATACCATCTGACCGTTAGCACCCCGCTGAGCCTCAGAAGGACTGTTTCGCCTCGGCTCAATGTCATTGCAGCCACTAACAATTATTTACTTCTGGAAAAAAATTGCTAAGGGACATGGAGCCAACTGGTGCTTTAGATTTCAAGGCCTGCTTGGTTATTCCTAAATTTCAGCTTGGGAAAGAAATTTGCAATTACCTCTCCAGAACACACCATTTCACAGGAATCATAACGGAATTTCGCTGTGAGAAGAGAGTGTGTTTTATTGTTAGAAATGCCACCAGGTTCCTCATCAAGCAAATGGCTTTCTCAGACTCAATTTACCTTGGATGGTGCAGAATTCCCTAATTTTCTAAATCTCAATCATTCTATCATGTATCAGTTATGCTAAACTTAAGGTTCTTTTATCTAAGCATAAGAGATTTTTTAAAAGAAGACTCCGTTCCCATCCTCCATTATGTCAAGGATTCTTCTTGGTAAAACAAAGGTTAGGGCAGCCCCGATGGTTCAAAGAGGGAGGGCACTGGCCCCATGTCCCAGAGGTGGTGGGTTCAAACCCAACCCCAGCCCCAAACTGCAAAACAAACAAACACAAAAAAGCTTACCTTTCTGCAGAAGCTTCAAATCACTCTCTCCCTACCTCTTTAAAGATTATCTTGTTGGGCGGTGACTGTGACTCAAAGGAGTAGGGCGCTGGCCCCATATACAGGAGGTGGTGGGTTCAAAGCCGGACCTGGCCAAAAACTGCAAAAAAAAAAAAAAGAGATTATCTTGTCTACACTGGACTATATTTATTTGGAATCAAATTTTGCCTTTCCTGTTATCTACAGGATTCCTAGGGGGCTGGAAATATAGTCTTCCTCAGTTGCCTGGCACAATGCTATACATCTAATATGATAGCATATTATAGCATCATACATGGATTATGCACAATCAGTGCTAATATTGTTGAGTGAATTCATAAGCACATATTTGTGAATTATGAGTTGTATATGTATGCATTTATAGTCTATGTGTAAGTTTGTGTGTTATATATTCTATTAACTCCTGTCAACCTCAAGGGCAAACGGAGTCAACAGAGATACTAAGTCATTAAAATGGGTTGACCTCCTCATCTTCCCCAGCTCTTCCTCTTACTTATTTTTCTGTTATTCGGCACCTGTGACAATTGCCATTTTATATGAAACTCCAGGAGATCCAAGTTTTCAAAAAAGATTGGTTTTGTTTTGATAGGTGAAATTGGAGATCGCATATGTAGAATGTATCTATAAGCCTCAGATGAAATTAGAAAATAATTTAATGTAACTGCTGGCTCTGGGGACCTTACAGAAAGGCAGCCTATTCTATTCTGCATGAGAAAGACATTCGTACTGACCTTTCAATAAGTTCTGGAGTAAGACCTGCTGGATAATAACCTAGATGTGGCCCGTGTTTTCGTTCAAAGCAGTCTGAGGCAGCTCAGTTCACTCTCCCGTGGTTTCTGGGATGCTGTCAGCTGACCTGCAGCAGGATCGGAAGGCCTTGGGTGCAGGCACGGCTCTATCTGTAAGCCGCTGACTTCCTTTCCTTCCTGCCAGCTCCCTCTGCTGCTCTGATAGAAAGGGCATCTTCACAGATACTAGACTCTGTTCTTGGCATGAATCAGTCCTAACAGAGGTGTACATAAGTATATTTATAAGTGTGCATGTGTATCCATTCTGCATAATAAATTATTTACATAGCAAGGGGTAGTGGCTATTGTCAGAGTATTTTATGCAAATTTAAGACTATTTAACATGAGGAGATCAAGCGCTTACAAGACCGAGCTGACTTCAAATATGTCTCCAACACTGGTCTTCAATCTGTCTTTACTATTTCTGTTTAATATCCCCTGTGACCACACCCATCAGATCCGACAGCTCACAGTCTTCACCAGTGTGGAAATATCTGTCACTGGGGCTGCTGTGATGACGTGGCATGAAGTAGGATCAGAGAGAGCTTTGAAAATTCAAAAGCAGCAATGTTCTCGGCATCTTTATGATTATAACGCTGTGCAGGCTAGGGGTGCCCTTTCTCTTACTGCTGTGGCTCTGCTGTCACAAAACAGGGAAAAGGAGTAATATGTCTAAGGACAGCAGAAAAAGCAGCAGTGACCAAATAAGAGAGCAGAAGTTACACCACAAGTGGGTAGGCACGCGTGAGATGTGGCTCCAAGGACTTAGGAGTTTCTACTAGAAACGAATGTTTGAGCGGCTCAGAGTCCCAGTGATGACCTGGGTAAGTGTAGGGACTTATCAAGAAACGCAAATGCTGTTCCTTAAATTGTCTCTGTATAAAGCCTCTTACCTTACAGCGTCAAGGGGAAGGTCCATGTGTCTAACTAATGAGAAATTGATTTCAAAACCTTTAATTGCTGTTCAAATATAAGGGTTTTAAATTATGACTATCACGGCATGAAAGGCTGATCTCTCCACAAAGGCCTGTGGTTAAGACGAACATGCACCCTCAGATCCTTGCATGGTTTGATTTGAGACGTCTTCCAGGTCCCCTGAGTCCAGTGCTTTCTTTCAACAGATCTCTGAGAATGAGGCAGGTGTTAGGTTGATCATGAATCCGCACCTGTGCCCAGTTCTGAGCTGGGCACTAGAAACACTGTTGATGTCAGCTGTATTGAGGAAAAGGCTCAACATCAGCCCCGGTGTTCCTTCCCAAGGATGCCCTATCCAGGCAGAGTCCCTCTCAGAGCCCCTGTCTTGAATTCTGCGTTATCTGGATATCAGCCCAGGCACGTGATCTCAGAGTAATGTCCCCTTTGCTCCTTATTGCCATCCTATGTCAGCAGCAAAGTTTATCAGCCTCACTCTGTTCAGGGCACTGTGACTTTCTTTTTGTAAAACACTCATCTTGGCTGCTAGATTTGCTGTAGAAGTCAAATGCATCTCTGTCTCATTGCTCTTTCTTAGCCAAATATGTCTTTTTTTTTTTCTTTTTTGAACTTACTTGACCAGATAGAAAAGTATATTTTCAAATATCCCAAGTGTGAATTGCCAAGCCAGAGTGAGATCTTTGCAGTATTTATAAGTTACAGAAATAAACTTACAAAGATTGGACCGAATTGAAATTATTTTTGAGGGCTGTATCTCTACAATGACATTCAAACTTCTCATTCTAACCCCCAAACACGCATCGTGTTTATAAATATATTTGCTTTGTGTTCCTCTTTCTCCACCCCATTTCCAGAAAAGAATAATGTTCCCAAATGGATTGGCTCGTCAATAGTGGATGACAAGCTAGAACACAATGCGTGTTGCTGGAGTTGCCGGATTTGTGTCCACGGCTCCCTGCTCGGTTAGCAGAAATTGAGAAATTGTGCTTTCTTTCTCCACGGTATCATTGATACGAGAAAGCAGGCGTGTCGGCAGATAAGCCGGCTGAGCTCAGAATGGTCAGATGATCTCTGCCTAGGGCAGAGTTTGCTCGTGACCTGACTCAAGGTGCAGCTTGGCCCAAATGCCAAAGTAATGCCAGCTGCTTCTACCTGTCCACGCTCTTCAAAGTACAGTGACGGTCAAGGGGAACAGAACTGACTCATAAACCTTGAACTATCAGTACCGAGCAAAGTGCAGTAAGAGATTAGGAAAACCAGTTTGTGATGCTAAGTTGCAAGGTTGTTGAAGAAAATAATGAATCAGAGAAGGCAAGAAATCAGTGACTTCACCTGGGCACAACTCATTAAAATAAGCATTTATTTAAGAAAAAGGTAAAAAGATTCTAAAGCAGGATAGGGTAGCAGAAAGATGATTTTGCAAAAAATAGTTTCTTCAAGATATAGATAAGAGAATAGGTAAATGTCCTGATGAGGCAGAATTTGGGGCCCAGAGGATATGACTGCGTGATTCTGGGTTTCTCTGTCACAGACGGCTGGTCCTGGCTCACTCTTCTGCTCTGATCACCTGATGTTTGCTTTTTTTTAAAATTTAATAATTAATGTTATTTATTTATTTTTGTTTGATTTGGCTTATTTTTTAAAGACTTGCCTCCTATCTTCACACATACACCGCCACCATCAAAAATCACCTGCCACAGTAACATGTCTCTGATGGTCAATGAACGTACATTGGCTCATTCGTATCACCCAAAGTTCATACGGGGGTTCCTTCTTGGTGATGAACTTTCTGTGGGTGGCATCAAATGTACAATGACAGGTATCACATCACAGTACCACACAAAACAGTTTAGTTGTCCTAAAAGTCCCCTGTGCTTTTCCTGTTTATCCTGCTGCCTCCCCACCCCAACCTCTGGCAACCACTGATCTGGTCCTGTCTCCACAGTTTTGCCCTTTCCAGAATGTGAGATAGTAAGACCCCTACCAGGTAGCCTTTCAGACGGGCTGCGGTCACATAGTAACATGCACTGAAGTTCTTGCTGTGTCTTTTCACATCTTTTATCTCATTTCCACATAGCGCTAAATAATATTTCCTTTCTGGTTGTACCACAATTGACATCTCCCTTCACCTGCCACAGACATCTTGTTTTCTTCCCAGTTCGGGCGCCTCTGAATAGTGAAGGAGCTATTAACACCCTCGTGCGGGTTTTAGTGTGGGCACAAATGTTCCGCCCTTCTCAGTAAAGACCAGGGAGCGTGATTGCTGGATTCTATGGTAAGTTTAGTTTTGTGAGAAACTGTGAAACTGTCTTCCAAAGTGGAAGAATGAGAGTTCCGGTCTCTCTGCGTCCTGGGAAGTCTGTGGTGGTGTCAGAGTTCTGGATTCCAGCGTTCGTCTGTGTGTGTTGGGGGATCTTGTCACTATTTACTTTTGCAGTGACGGACCCCTCAGTCGTGGCCTGACGTTCTTTTGACATCCATGCTGGTGTCATGGTCCTCGTTTTTTTTTTTCCTCAGAAAAGAATCCATCTGTTCTGTTCTGAGTGCAATATGTAGTGTTTTACTTTTTGGGAAAAGATATTTGTGACTCTCCAATAGTCTTTTTTTTAAGCAAATGTCAAATATAAGTTAAAAAAAAGACCAAGAAAAACTCAAGTGAAATGAAGTGGATTTGACTATTTGACACTGGATTCAACATAACATAATTTCTTTTAGTCAGTTTTTTATTAGATTAAGATATGATATTTGGAATAATGTTATTTTCATATTACAGTACAACCTGACCCATGACTTATTCTTATTTTAAAAAATTAACTGTGGTCACAAGTGTCTCTTGGTGCTCCTATCCATCATATCCAGAAACCAAGAGCTGTAAACTGAAGGGATTGTCCTTACCATTGCTATTGTTCCTGCTATTTTGACAAGTTGTCATATAAAACTTGGTCAGGTTCTCCTAAGGAACTCCTCTCAACTCAAGTTTCTCTGTGTTAAAATGGAGATGCTTCCGACTATGTGGGACTGCTGTAAAAATTCCATTAGATGACCTAAATGAAAGCAGGCCATCATCTTGCTGGAAAATATCAGACACATTTTTGAATGTATCAAAACAAGATTTTTTTTTCAATGATGTTGCCATGAACTATTATCTCCAAAAATTAAGATGTAGAAACGCCTGGCATGTTTGGAAATATAAAGTGATTGGCAATTGAGAAGAATCAACAATTTTCTCTCTAGATCAAGCATGTCAAATTTTTGCATGATTTTAGTTTTCTGTGTTTCAGAAAGGAGTTGCTTGGGGCCTGTTTTTTTGTAAGCATAAAATTGTTTAGATGCGATCTCTTCTAGTACTCCCATACGTGGGTGAAACCCAGTGCTGGATTTCATGTTGACTGTGGAAGGAAGAAAAAGAAGTATAAGAGTTAATAAGTGAGGTTGATTTGGGCCACAGGTAAAATACTTTAAAGTGCATTTACACTTTAATAAAAATGCATGGAACGACATAAACACTTATTATCACACATGATGAAGAGTTCGGAGTCAGGGAGCATGCTTAGTTCAGGGGCTCCAAAATTCCATCAGGACACCAGCACTTTTCAGATTTCTTCTACGCTCTTAGAAGGTTGGCTTTTGCCTGTAATTTTATCTAGTCATAGATCCAAATAATTGTCAACCATATGATAAAGCTGGCTGTGGGGTAATTTCTTCCGATGTATCGCTTTACATCAATAAAAAAAGGGTTACTCAACAAGTCCTGGGGACGTTTCTGTTTGGTGCCCTTGACAGTGTCGGGAGGCATGGCCGTGCATTACTGCCGGGAAGGTTGGAAACAGGCCGCCGGACCCTGCTCGGCACTGACAGTGGGGCGGAGGGAGCTCTGTCAGCAAGTTAGGGAGAAGCTGGGTGTTGGACGGGTACATGATTTGGGCTCAAATGTCATCTAGGTATCTATCACTCATCTATCAGATATCTCTCCCTGTATCTCAAATGCACTCACTGGTCTTCCCGGAGGGAAAGTGATAGAAATCTGACTCTAAAATTCTGTGAAGAGGCTTTTACAGTTTTCTCTTATTCAGGCAGGTTATACGAATTTTAGGGGTTAGAGAGTCACATATTTCATTGATTTCCTTACTATTAAACCTTATTTTTCCAGCTTCTTAAGTTGCACAGTTAACTTATCTCTTTTCGTTTTCTCTTTATGTTAATAATATACATTGAAGCCTGCGTGTTTGCATTAAAATGCTGTTTAATTACATGCTCTGAATTTGATTAGTAATAACTCACATTGTCTTTCTGTTTTAAATATTTAATTACAGGGCATTTCTGTTTCTATGTTTTAAACACTTGAATAATTCAGAGTCTCGTTTTTATATTTTAATTTATTAATTGCCGTGGTCAATTTTAAGAGTCAACTTGACTGAGCTGAGGAATGTCCGAATCCCTGGTGACACATTACTTCTGGGTGTGACCCTGAGGGTGTTTCTCCCAGAGGTCAACACAGGACTGGTTGGACTGATACAGAGCCTTCAATGCAAGTCACCGGCCCACCACAGGCCTGCCTGGCTTTGCACTGGAGCTGATTTCAGGGGCCCTGGAGCACGCTGCATTTAACCAACAGATAAGATGTTTATCATTTATTCTTAGTATTTACTTTCAAAAAAATAGTCATCAACATATGCAATACAGGCGAGTTCATCAATGTCCATGTCGTCAGCAGCCCTTGGGAAGGAGCCACGGGCAGCAGGTTCTTCATCTCCCAGAGCCCTGGCTGGAGCGCCCTGCAGTGGGCAGCAGTCATGCTGTCCAGGTCAGCCCCAGGGCCCATCTCTGCAGCCCACCCAGGACAGATCCATTCCTCTCACTGATGTCTATCCTGCTCGACTAGACCTTCACGTTGGCCACTTGCTACAGGGGAAGGGTAGAACCACTTGCTCCTCAAGCTAGCCGTGAGTGCTGCTCCTCCCTGCCCAGCTGTGTGAAGGTTTCAGTGGCAATGAGCTTGGGAGGTCAGGCTGGTTCCTGGGGCAGCCTGGTGCACTCTGCGGCTGGGTCCGGGGCTCTCTTCTTTGGCACTCAGTTGTGCTAGTAGGAGAACCTGGTGCTTGATGTGGCTCACGTTGAATAGAGCTAACAGAGCCACTGTCTGGCTGATTCTCCTCTGTCCATTCTCCAAACACCCTTGAGAGAAATGACCCTTCTCACCAGTGACAGTGAGTGAACAAGACCCTGATTTCTAATAAGAATGGGACGTCAGGTTGTGGGCAGGTGCTGCCCCTTTGGAGATGTGTGTTAGACTTTCTCCCAGGGATGGGTGGGAGAGGACTGGTGGTCATGCTGCATTTTGACATGTCCCTAAGATAAGATTTGTTCCCAATCCCCAGCCAAGAGATTGTGCCACCCTTTAAGAGTCATTGCTTTAAGGGGCCACTTCTCAATGTTTTTTTTAAAAAAAGTTAATTTAAAAGGTACCTATAAGCCATTACATTTTAAAACTCATCTTCTGTTTATTAAGACCATGGGATAACCAGAAGCTCCCTTAGAAAATAATACTTTCAAACTGAATAACAAAGACACAAAGCCGAAGCATTATTGATTCAATAGAGTTAATTCTTTGCACAATTTGAGTTTCACGTCTTGTAGAAGTTAAGTGATGCCTATTTTTTCTCTAATTAGTAAATTACCATATGTCAATATTCTATGCATTCTTCAGAACAGATTTTTGTCAAGTTTTATATCAGTTTAAAATAATACACTTCAAATCATTCAAGAATCGTGAATACAAATTGAGTATATAGGATCGGATCTCACTTTTCTTCAAAAGATATATATTTTTTAAAGCACTTCCTGATCCGTGGTGACTCAGCTCCAGACATAGCGAAGACCTTTCAGAATAAACCACGGAACCCTTCACACACCTCCCACCTTTCCCCATTAGCAGCACCCAAAATGAGATGGAAGAAATGGCTCAGAATTATTCTAACCCAACACTTTCACATAGTGGGTTTGTGCCATATTTTTTTTAGGTGTGATTTTGTCCTTAAAATTCATTCACTCTAGTCAGTCCCCCTTCCTCTGGGAAGCTATTATCTTTCCATTAGTGAACTCTCAGCACACCTCTTCCTTCGGCCTTTGATCTATCACATCCTTTATACATCCTTCTTGGTGGTGTTCTGGGTCCTGCACAACCGCCTTCCCCGTCTCCCTCCACACTCAAGACTTATAAGGACATTTCTGAGGCCTCCTCATGCACCAGGTCTGTTTACTGGTAAAAGATGGAGCAAGGGTTCACACCGCCTGGGTGCTCTTTGCCTGCATAACAACTCTCAGTTTTATTCTGTTTTATGTAAATTGGGTCACAGATGTTTTATTGCTGCAAAATGCTTTGAAACTTTTTCATATGTTCAGTGGGAAAAGAAGCCTCTCAAAATTCATGCTGAAATAATTAAGCTTTTTAATTTCACTGTCAATTTGTCAGAACAAGTGATAAATCTCTCTTTGTACTGCCTGCATTTGCACATGACTTTCAGCCCATTTCCTTGCTCTGATTGTCTGACCTTGCCCGGCATGGTGTACGGAGACAGTGACTATTCACAACATCTCCAGGAACCGGCAGCCAGTGCTCCCTGGAAGCTGAGGTAGCCAGGCCTTTGCTCTGACTCTGTCCTCTTCACGCTCAGTGTTTCCGAATTGCCAGCTAACCCCACAGGCACATTCGCCATCTTTGTGGATGTGATTAGTTCAGATTCAGCATATATATAATATGCTGGGGGCAGAAGGAGACACTTATCCAGATCCTACCCAGTGGCTCTCAACCTTCCTAATGCCACAACCTTTGACCTTTAATATGGTTCCTCATGTTGTGGTGACCCCCAATCATAAAATTACAACAAAAATAATTTTTTTTTTTTTTGCAGTGTTTGGCTGGGCCACCACCTCTGGCATATGGGGCCAGTGCCCTACTCCTTTGAGCCACAGGTGCCACCTGACAATGAAAATAATTTTATGATTGGGGGTCACCACATATGAGAAACTGTATTAAAGGGTCACAGCATTGGGAAGCTTGAGAACCACTGTCCTAACCAGTCCCAGCTCTGCTCTGAACTCCGGGAAAGCTCAGACAGTCCCTTGAGGTTGGTGACCCACTGATTTCCTCCTGACAAAAATGAGGGGGTCACGTCCAGGTCCAGGAGCTCTCCAGAGGATTACGTGTCTGTGTAGATTCTCTGGATAAGTGTTGAACGGTCAACACATATCAAATCTTTTCTCGTCCATGGATTTCACAAAATGGTTCTCAGTCTACTTGCATTTGTTGAGGCTTTACGGGCAGCTGATTTATTTAGAAAGATCCCGAGTTGCTAACATGTGTCCATACTTAGTGTTCTCCCCTTTTATTCTTTTTAGTTGACTTATAATTTCCATGAAAGAGAGTAGCTTCTTGGAGTTTAAAGTAGAAGAGGCTGATCTCAGGGACTCAGATGACGTTGCTTTAGGTGTAAAACTGTACTTGTGCTGTTGTTAGGGAAAGGCCGGCCCTCAGCCTGGCATTTGTGACCTGGTCTCTGTGTCAGAAACAATAACTCATCTTTCCCCAGGAGTACTTTGCCTGTCCGACCTACTCTCTTCTCTCCCTCCCTTCCCTTCCTCCTTTCTCAAGTGCTGAGTTCCCTCTGTGGGCTGGACCAGGATTCTTGAAACAGCTGAAAAGGGGCAGAGAGTAAATATTCTCATCTTTAAGAGGCAGACGGTCTCTGTTAGGACTGGCAACTCTGCTGTGGTTGCACAAAAACAGACAACAGTGACAAGAGTGAACGTGGTTGTGATTTAGTCAAAAAGGGATTCTCAACAGGGGGAAATTTCACCTTCCAAGGCACACCGGGCTATCCAGGAAGACAGTTCTAATTATCAGGGATGGAAAAGGGCTGCAGTTGTCACCAGGCAGGTGGGAGCCAAGGATGGGGCTGCACATCCAACAGTGGACAGAACAGCCCCTCCTCATGGCAGAGAATGATCCACTCTAAAATGTCAATGGTGTCAAGTTGGAAAATACAACTTTACTAATGGACACTGAAATTTGAACTTTAAATAATTTCAGACGTAAAAATTATCAATATTCTTTTGATTTTTTTCAATGATTTAAAAATCTAAGAACCACACTCAGCCCACCGTCCATTCAGAAACTGGTGATGGGTCTTCATTTGATGAACCCAGTGTGAGAAGCTGGGAAACAAACAGAGATAGGGGAGAGTAACTGTCCTTAAGGTCCCATCCTCAGAGCCTAAAAGCAAGACACGCAGATTTCATCTCATGAGCTTTCTTAAGATACGTTGTGGACTTTAATGGTGAATTTCCCAGAAGAATGACAGGATGCTGCTTTGGGAAATACCAATAATTACAAAGCGAGGGGCCTTGAGTTAA
>NW_003852417.1:169420-178372 GCF_000181295.1 Otolemur garnettii
GGTTGCTGTGGGAATCCTTTCTCATCTTTCCTGCTCTCAGCCTGGAAGAAGGCTAAGCTCCTTTGAGTGGCCCACACAGCTTGGGAGGATCTGACTATCTCTGCCACCGTTGTCTTCCCTGGTCACATCTTTCACCACTCTCCTGCCACACCCAAGTTAACCTCAAAGGCAGATGCATTGTCTAGGTTCAAATCTTGGCAAGGTTTGTGAATTCCTCTGAGTTTTTGTTTCTTTATATGTAAAATGTGATAATGATAGTTTCTGCCTCTTAGAGAAGCTAGAATGACTGAGCACATACCTATAATATATTCAGTGCAGTGACCCAATAGCAGGTGCTGAATTAACATTAGATGTTTCTATTTTATAATAAATGATTACTTCAATCTAATAATCAAAACTACTGAATTCTCTGACTTACCTGCATTTTATCATTTTAATTTTGCTGGAGAAGAACGAGTGGTACAGAGAATTTAAAAACTTGCACAAGTTGGAAAGAGACGGCTTTGTAATTTAAATCCATGTCTGTCTTTCTCCAAGACGGCAAGTGCTCTTCCTACTGTATTCTTCAGCAGCCCCTTTCCTGCTTAGTTTTAATAGAATCTGAGACATGGTCCAAATGTTTTGTACTTCAGTGACCCCACCGTATTGGTTTTCTGTTGGTGTACAACAAAGGACCTCTAGGTGTCACCATTAGGGTCTCATGGAGAAGTGATGTCACAGAGAATGAACCCACATATTGAAATTGTATATTTAAATAAAGGGGTTCACAGCTCTCTCAGGCGTGTGACAAGTGTATTTCTTTCTCTCCTGGCTTATATTGTCCATTCTGTACATGCGCACTGTACCTCACTACTATTCATTACAATCCCTCTGCACATGTGCACTGTACATCAATGACCTCATTAATATTCATTACAACTCATAATCCATCTTATGAATAAACATCTTGTGAGTATCTCCTGAGCAGCTCCTCCCTAGTAATCCACGGTTTAACCGATATCACTTTATCTAACATGGTCCTTTTGAACATAATCCCTTCAACATAACTTAATGGAGAACATGTTGTCAGCCATTACTTCTTTTGGTCTTATCTGATGAAGCCTGAGGCTTGGGGGACAAAGGAGGATTGAATACCTGCCCTGCTGGCCTCACCATTTGGAGGCAGCTACTTCAATTTTAAGCAAGGCGTAATTAAGACATTTCTAAGACATACAGAAAACTTGTTTGCAAGTTAACTCCCATGTGGGCCTTAAGTCAGGGGGGTTTTATACCTGCAACTGACCACGCTGCCCACAACCAACCCAGCCATATGAGATTCTGCCTCAGTTTCTCACAAGTATGCCTGCACAAAGTCTTTTCACTGCTCTCTCTCAAAAAGTTTTTTTTGGCCACAGGCATATAGGCCTTTTGCCTATATCTAGGTTAGTGGCTTAAAACAACATGGGTATCCTGGGTGCCCTGCTGTTCAGGTCAGGGCTCTCTGCCACTCAACCAGGGCTTGACTGCTGCTGGAGAGGTCACTGGGGAAGGGGCTTGATGACCCACGTGGCTGTTTACACGCTTTACTTCCTTGTGGTTTCAGGGCTAAGAGCATCAGTCTTACTTTCGTTTCTTCTGATGTCGGTCAGAGGCCTCTCAGCTTCTGTAGGCCACCTGAGCTTCCTGGAAGCTTCTCACTGTTCTTTTCCTTGTGAGATCTCAAAACAGCTAAGTCGCCATTCGGACACCCAGAGAATCTCTAGAATCAGCTTCCAGGTAAAGCAGAGTCTTACCTGTGTGACAAGGACAGATCTTGGGTATGATCACCAAGTGTCACCACCACGCTGCTGCTTGTAATAGCACAGCTGTAAGCACATGTGGTGGTGGATGGTAGCTGTGCAGCCAGGCCTGGCTGATGGCTCCTGTAGTTTCTTCCACACGGATGTGTTGTAGAAGCAGCCTTCCCCATGTTTTATTGTCCCGCTCAAAATTACAAAGTTTTCCTTTTGTCTCCTGGGCGGGCTTTCCGAATTAGCCACTCTAGAAAACAAATTCTCTGTCCATGGATCCAGGTTGGCACCTGTGAAGAGTTTATTCCTGAAGTAATTTTTGAACACAGGCTAAAATCTGGGAACCATCTCAGAAAAGCCAGGAAAATTATCCTGTCCCATCTCTCTGGGCAAACGTCCCCAGAAATTTGTCTTCAGCATTTCTTCCTGTTCTGCACCCCCAGGCCCCATGTCCACTCACCGCTCAGCTCTTCCTCTGCTCCCTTCATCTCTTCATAACCACATTGCCCTCAGACCCATCAAAGCTCCCCCCACCCACAGCCTCTGCAGGGGGGCCACATGCTCTCTCCCAAGGATGCTACAGTCCCCGTCACAGGCCTGTTGGTGCTCTCGCCAGGGAAGACATTTTCATATTAATGGGGCTTTTTGGAGATGAGTGTAATCTCAGAGAATGCCCACATCTCAGAATGCTCTACCAGACATGTGGAAGAAGAAACAATTATGAGTAGTTTGGCTTTCAGCATCTTTACTCATAGGCCAAGGTGGGACCAGCCAGCCCACATTATTCCTGTTTCTTCTTCAATAACATGTGAACAGGGGAATTTCTGACCAAGCCTCAGGCGCCCACAGCCTGGCGACCTTAGCGTCTTTCCGTTACAGATGCTATAAGCAGGATTCTGGCTCTTGACCAAAGGTTGATGGCAGACTGTGAATAAGTTTGTGCTTAGCTCCTCTCTTCTAAAGCCCGCATGCTGCAGAACATCCCCTGAGACTTCTGACAGATTGGTCCCCACAGTCATTTGCTCCTCAATCCTTCCCTCACCCAATAAGAATGGCTGAACGCCGTGATATACAAGACATTGTAGTAAGAAAGAAGAGATTAGAGGATAGCCTTTCTTGAGAGAATCACATATTTTAGGAAATCATAAAATAAATGTATAGCCTATTAATACAATTTATGTGGCCCTTCTAATAGAACTATAAGGACCATGATGGTGGTTGTGTGTGGTATTATATATGTAAATGTGTGTCTACGCCGGGGAATTGTTATGAGAACCTAGATCAGAAGGCCACTGGTGCTGGCCTATTATGGAAGAGGCTTCAAATAAGTGATGGAAGTTATGCCTTCTTTTTATTTTGTTTTTTAATTTTTTTAGTTGCACCTTCTTAAACAGAGGGGGTCAGGGCTCTGCTGGACACTTTCTTTTAACTTGTGAGGAGTCAGGGGAGACTGCAGAAGTTTTCACTAAAAGGAAAAGCATCATTGGCTATGAGAGATGCAGATTCCTGTTGGGCTCTGTATCCCACCAGCTGTGTGCCTGTGAGAAAGATGGTTTCTGAGTCTCAGTTTCCTTACACACCATGCACATGTTGAGTCCTCAGTTATAAATGACACTAATGGAGTCTGGATCAGGAGAGAATTTGTTGAAAAGTTACCAGGGGGATCACACAGATTCAGAGTGTGGCTGGAGAACCAGGTTGCACAGACAGACAAGAGCCCAGGGAGCTTTTAAGGACCAGGACCAGGAATTAGGCTGTGGTCCATTGGCCTCTTCACCACCAAATTTAGGAGCCTGAACAAAGTTTCTATTCTGTCTATTTGTCTCTTTCTCAATATTGTGATTCCTGAGAGCCAGTGAATAGCCAAACTCTAGATTTCTGAACTTCCATAGAAGGAGGTAAGGGGCCAAAGCAACAGGGTGCTGAGAAAACAGGAGATAGTAACAGAACAGGGACACTAGATGGCATGAATGACAGAGCTGGTTACCTTAGGGAGTTTAATGCTGTCCACGTGAGATCATTAACTCAAAATATTCTATGAACTGGGATATCTTACACATGTGGCTGTCATCACATATTCCAAGGTGCCTTGGTTCCTATCGGCATCACCTAACAGCAGGTGTCACTAACCCCATTTGGTGATGCTGTCAGGAGGTCTTTGTTGCAATCAGCCCCTTTCAGCATTACAGGAAGCCTCACTTGCCCTGGGTATTGACCAGCTACGTGTTGACCTGCCGAGCTGAGATGCCACATGGACTCCCAGGCTTCATGGTAAGACACTGAACTTTCTATTCACTCTCCATCAGGATTTTGAATGTCCAGCAGCTGCTGAGAAGCAACATTGTGATCAGAGGTATAAATGATGTAGAAACATATGGATATATATTTCTTTAAAATAAACACAGGCATTTGGTCAAAGAGGAACATTGGATTGACAGAATTTATTCTGTCCACCAAAGACCAAAGTTGGTGTCTACTGAAGGAGAAATACACTTCTCTCTTCTAAATGCAGGAAGACTGATTTCCATCAGCAAAGCTGTCCACACTCCTTTCCTCGGGCATACTCCTAGTGGGGTGAGACTGTTAGAACGACTGCATTTCACAGGCTGCCATGGAGCTGCCTTGCCAATGACTAAGTTCCCTCCTAGTCAGCTGGAGCAGAAGTGGCATGTGCCATTTCCATGCCTGGCACTAATGGGAGGGCCTTTTCTGTGTTCTCTTATCCTTTCTGCAAACTGAACTCAGACATGATGGTGACTCAGCTTCAGCCATGCACTCCACAGCAATACCCAGGGGTCAGAAAACATTCTGTAAAGGGCCAGATAATAAGTGTTTTAGACTATCTGGGGGAAGACTATTTATGTGTTAGCATTCATTTCTGCCATTGGCACATAAAGACAGCCATAGACAATTAATATGTAATGAACAGCTATGTTCAATAAAGCTTTATTTATAGAAAGTGGATGGGGGCCTGATGCACTGTGGTTACAGAAGGGTGGATGATGAATGGCAAAGCTTTGAAAAGAATCTGGTCCCGTGAAGGACAGAAGAATCAAGATTCCCTAACTCCCAGTTCTGTTAGCACAAGGACTGCTATATACAAGCAAAATCACGTTTTCTACTCTTTACGCTACAGGTTTCCAAGAGCCTTTGTTACAGAAACCTACCTTTGTCCTCATCCTGTGTGTGTTTCATATACATTGGAAACCTAAAATCAGAATTAAAATGTTGCCTCTCAGGAAAGCCTTGTGATGAGCCAGATCAGGTCACACAGTTTGTGCTGTAGATGCCTAGGGCAGAGCTCCATGTAGACCTGTGAGTAGCCCTTATTGCTTTGGTTAGAATGTGTTTCCCAAAGTGCATGTGCTGGAAGCTTAATCCTCAACCAGCAGTATGGAGAGATGGGTCTTTTAAGAGGTGAAGATTCTTGAATGGATGAATGCCATTATCACAGTCATGGGAGTAGGTCAGTTATTGTAGGAGTGGGTTCCTGAGGAGTTTGGTCCCTCCTCTCCTGCTGCCAGTCTCAATCTCTGTCTCTGCCTCTATCTTTCCTGTCTCTCTCACCCTCTCCTGCCCTTCTTCCTTCCACCACAGGATGACATGGCACAAAGGCCATCAGCAGATGCAGGTTCCCGATGTTCCTGGACTCCCAGCCTCCAGAACATCTAGCCACTTAAATTTCTGTTCAGCATAAATCATGCAGTCTGAGGTATTCTGGTATAGCAATGGAAACCATGCTAAGACACCTCCCATACCTAGAATGATCTGTTCATATAATAAATGTTTAAATCATTTTTTTTTGAGACAGAATCTCACTATGTTGCCCTCAGTAGAGTGCTGTGGCATCACAGCTCACAGCAACCTCAAACTATTCTCTTGCCTCAGCCTCCTGAGTAGCTGGGACTACAGGTGCCCGCCACAACACCCAGCTATTTTTTTGGTTGTAGTTGTCATTGTTGTTTGGCAGGCCCAGGCGATTAGAACCTACCAACTCCAGTGTATGTGGCTGGCACCCTAGCCACTGTGCTATAGACGCCGAGCCTAAACCATGTTTTATTCCTATTTTATTATTTTATATTATCTCCAAAACAATTATTAGAATAGATGATGCTTCAAGCTGCATTCATCTAACTGAGCTCAGGGAAAAATAATAGCTTGGGCCGTATTTGTATAATAGATAACGACAATGTAGTCATCCCTCTGATGGAAAATGTGTACAAATTACAGTGTACCCAGAATGGTAGATTACAGCTATGCCAAATGGAGTACAGTGGAATGGGGAACGTCTTCTGGACAAGACTAATATATCGTATGTGTCTTAGTATGCACTGCTATAAAAAAAAAATTGCATAGACTGGTGTATTAATAGTGCAACATTTATTTCTTATAGTTCTTGAGACTAGGAATTCAAGACTGAGCCACCAGAAGGTTCTGTGTCTGATGAAGGCTCACGGCCTGGATTGGAGATGGGCATCCTCCTGCTGAGTCTTCTCATGGAGAAGAAAGAAGAGGAGAAGCAAGCCCACGTTTGGTGCAGGCATTACCTGCTCCCAGGACTCTGAGTGTGTGTGGTTGGGGTCGTTGGCCCTCTGTGCCATACTCTAGCTACACTGACCTCTATGTGCTCAACAGGCATGGGGTCAGAGTTAGATGGGGGTTAAGGTTAGAGGGCTAGGGTCCTGTGTGCCCACACTTTTGAATGGCAAGCCTCTCCAGGAGAGCTCCTCTGTCCTGGGAAGACTTGTCTTTGTCATGGGAGATATTAATGTCATGGGACTCATGCTTCTCTGAGATTTCCTTCTCCTCCACCCTCAGGGCTGGAACAGGGGCATGTATGGAGCTATGTGAGCATTCCCCATTCTCTCTCTTTCTCATGTGAAACCCTAGTGTTTTGAAAGCTGGTGTTCAGCACTGATTATTTCTTCTCCTCCCTGAATTCTGCTGACTTCTACTTTACTATCTAGAAAAAGGCTGTGAGCCCTAGCAGCTTTCTGAATAGGGAGGTTCACTGTACACAAGGGACCTGTTTAATATGTCAAAATGTTCCAGGAAGGATTATCCAATCTCCAGAGCTGCACAGTTGGGAAGAATTGCCTTGCAAGCCGGAGAGTCAGTTATCATTAGACAAGATCAATCAAAAAGTTATCAGCCATTTGTCTGATAGGCTGTTAAGGCAGGCTCAGTAAGAAGTGTGATCCAGCTAATGGTTCCCAAACCTGCATGCATATAATAAACTCTGGTGTTTGTTAAAGCACTCACTGCTTTTCTTTCCCTACTCTGAGATATATACATGTGTATATTAAAATCTTAGGGGGCAAGAGAGACAGTTGGTATTTTAAATGAAATCACCAACAGAGTTTTATCTAGCCATTTTATTTTAAGCACATTGGCATTCCACTTGATCCTGAGACATTCAGAAAAAAAGAAGAAGAAAAAAAAAAAAAAACCCTGTTGTTCTAGCTGATACCTGGGAAGGCTTACCAAAATTGGGAACCTTACGCTGTTTCTGAAAGCAAAGCAACATAAGAGTGCTTTTGTTTATGTTGTTAATAACAGATGTTGCAAAGAGACATAACACATGCTTGGCTAATATTATCAAAACAATTATTCATTTATTCATCTCAGCTCAGTGTACTGCTGCAAGCTGGCTCAATAGATCTTGCAGACGTGGCCTTTACGAGTGCAGAAATAGGAGCCTGTGTCACATGTAATAAATCATCTCCAAATCCCATCACCATGCCTCCTGACAAGTAAGTACTGATGGGGAGATACGGGGCCTAACTTTTGACACACTCTGCAGAAAACCAAGATTCTAATAATCTAGAAGGCAGCGATACTGAATTTTTGTGTGCTTTGATCCTATTACCCTCATTTCCCAGAATATTGCGTCTTGCCTTTCGATAAATGGCAGTCTAACAGACACCAACACGGCAATGGGCAGAAAATGCAAAGACAAAAATGAGACGCTTTGATTAACACTGAAAGGGAGATGTTTCGAGTGGAGTTGTCATTCAATTAAGCAGTAAAAGTCACACACATAAAAGCTGCATGATGTTCAAGTCTAACGGCATTATTTATTTTCTAGGGCTTGATGAAGAAATAAACATGTTATAAGAAATGGACTTAGCTCTGTATGTCACTTTTGAAAAGCTTTGTGGAAAGTCATATAATTTAATTAAGAGACAACATCGACATAGAGATACAGATCAACTTGAGAATAATGGTTACCGTGGGAGATAGGGCACTGGGAAAGGAGTGGATGGAAGCGGGATTTAGGCTCTATCTTACTTTTCAATATATATTTTTAAACCTCAGGGAGGCATAATATAATGTTAAGACATGTTAAAACTGGATAGTGGGCACCTGAGTGCTTTAACTTTTTATATAGTTGAAATTGTTCTTAACTACGTATTTTAAAGAAATAAAATCTTATTGCCACAGTCTAAAAAAGAGAGACTACTGTACTGAATTAAAATTTTGGAGTCTACAGTCAATTACTTAATGTCTAATGAGCTGAGTGCATTCTCAACGCTTTGTAGGAGGTATTGCCCCTTTTTAGGGTGAAAGGAAAATAGAAAAAAGGCAGCAAGAAAGAAGGAATAAGGGAGGGAAGGAATGCAGGAAGGAAGGAAGGAATGAGGGAAGGAAGAAAGGAAGGAGGGAAGGAGGAAGGAAAGAAGGAGGAAAGGAGGGAAGGAAGGAGGGAAGGAAGGAAAAAGGGAAGAAGGGAAGGAAGGAAGGAGGGAAGGAAGGAAGGAAGGATTGGAGAAGTTAAGGAACATTTTGTATAAGACTATTGAGTAGAAAAGGAAGAGTATTACTGCAGTCCACTGTGGTTTTAAAACTTTCTCTTAATTTGTTTTTTCTTAGATCTTTTAACATAAATAAGCTCTCTATGGCTGACTTACATGGCTTTTCAACCTATTAATCAATTACAAGATGACTTTGTGCTATGGATTTAATTCTGTTTTCCTTAAGGAGAAACTGAATTCAGCATTAATTTTATTAGAGAAACCAAACTTCCATGTTTAGGGGCATTTGCAAACTTGGAATTAATTAAAGAACTGAAGAATAGTGGTGGGTAGAGACAGGTCTCTTCCATCTAAAGAACTGAGAAATAGTGGTGGGTAGAGACTGGGTCCCTTCCATCTAAAGAACTGAGGAATAGTGGTGGGTAGAG
>NW_003852417.1:190974-192782 GCF_000181295.1 Otolemur garnettii
GTCAGCTCTGCTGGGCCTTGCTCCTGCTGGCCTCCCACCCTGGCTTTTCCTCGGGCTCCTTTATCTTGTGTGATGGTCCAGCCTCAAGAGAGCCACTTGCTGTCCCCAGATGTCTCCAAATCCCCTGTGTCTCCAGAGTGAATCACAGCCTGCTCAGCACAATTCCAGGCCAAACCTCTTAGAAACACTGACCTTTGTGTTATCTCTGAATGAACACAACAACAACACAGAGTCCGCTGATTCCATTGCATGGATCCAGACCTTGATATAAAGTCTGGAGGGCACAGTTTGTACATTAAAAAACCCGGTGGCACCAACATGTGAACTGGTTTTTCTTTTCTGTTCTCTCAGACACAACCAGCACCTGTGGTTTAGTGGGTGTGTGGTTCTTGAGACTCCAAAGCCAAGGGGACCAGCTCAGGGGCAGTCGCAGGGCACCAGGGAGAGCTCAGCCTCCTCCCGGCCGCCTGCAGGTGGCGCACATAGCAGAGAGGCCCAGAGGATGGGCACGTCAGTCGGGACTTGTGCAGAGTCTGACCCTGAAGAGAACACGTATTAAATAACATCAAGAACTATTTGAAGTGGATTCAGCACTAAGTAGGAATGAGGATGAGATTATTTGGAATTATTGATTCATTCATTTTTTTAACCAGATAGGTCTCTTGAGCTTCAGTTTCCTCATTTTTGCAATGTGGGCATTGATACTGAATTCATACAATTATTACACAGAATAAATTGGATCAAGAGTATATGTAACAGCCCAGAAAATGGCACACAGTCCACACCCAACCCACACCCACTGTCAACCCAGTTATATCATGAGTATAACCATGTCAGCCGTTTGTGGACATGTCCCCACACCTGCAGCCTTATGGAGAGCCCCTTTCCTTTTTTTCTCTGCGATAAACTCACGTGTCATAAAATCGCCATTTCATTGGTTTTCAGTGTAGCCTCAGAGTTAGGCAGTTACCAACACTGTTCAACTCCAGAACATTTTATCATCATCAAAGAAATCCCAGCTCCATGGGCACTTCTCCACCTCCCACGCAGCTCCCGGGAGGCACTCTTCATACTATTGTGATGTATTTGCCTATTTCACGTATTTCAAATAAATGGCATCATGCGTGGGGTGGCTTTTTGTCTCTGCCTTTCTGCCCTTAGTAGAATGTTTTCCAAGCTCCTCCACCACGAAGCAGTTGCCAGTGCTTCATCTTCCTCACAGCTGAAAGATACTCGGTCTTACCCTTCGCTTAGACTATCCTTGTTCATCCGTCTGTCGGTTGATGGACATTAGGTTGTTTACACTTTTTGACTTTTATGGATAATATTTCTAAGAGCACATGTGTACACATTTTTATGTGCAGACATATTTTCAGCTCTTTCACTGGGTCATCTGGTAATTCTATCCTTAACTTTTGAGGAATTGTCTAATTCTCTTACAAAGGGAATGCGTGGTCTTTTAGCCTCCCACTCAGTTGTCTATGAGGATTCCGATTTCTCCGCATTTTCACCAACACTTGTTTGCATCTCTGGAGCATAGTCACTCTATTGGGTGTTAAGTAGAGTCCCACTGATTTTCATTTCCCTGATGACTAATGATGTTGATATTATTTGTGTGTGTTTGCTTATTACCTATTTGTATATCATCTGTTACTTTTAAATTGTGTTGTCTTTTTTTTTTTTTTAAGCAAAGTCTCACTTTGTTGGCCTCAGTAGAGTGTCATGGTGTCACAGTTCACAGCAACCTCCAACTCCTGGGCTTAGGTGATTCTCTTGCCTCAGCCTCCCGAGTAGCTGGGACTAGAGGT
>NW_003852417.1:193083-196303 GCF_000181295.1 Otolemur garnettii
ATAAGTCTCTTATCAGATATACGATCTATAAATATTTTTCCCTTTCTGTGTGTTATCTTTTTGCCTTTTCAATAGTGTCTTTTAAAGTCCAAAGTTTATAATTTTGAGGAAGTCTTTTTTGTCTGATTTTCTTTTTGTAGCTGGTGATTTTGGTGTCCTGAGAATCCATTGTCTAATCCAAGATCATGAATATTTATATTCATATTATATTTTCTTCTAAGACTTTGATAACTCAGTTCTTTATAAGTCTAGTTCTTACTGGGTCCAAGGATCCTTTTGTGGGTAGATATCTTGTTGACACAACATCATTAGTTGACAACTAAAAGAATTAGTTGATTCTTTTACCAATGAATTGTCTTAGTACTTGTGTAGAAAGCCAACTGGCCACAGAATTTATTTTATCATTTAAAAACTGAGAAATGTTTCCATCCTCTAAATGGTGGGAAACACAACTCAAATCTGCAACTCCGCATCTCCCTGTGTTCTCACCGCGTTGACGTTCCTCTCAGCGCTGTGTCTCTGGTTTGCTCCTTCCACTTCTTTATCAATCACCTTGTACCTTACTTTTTAGCTATTCACTAAGTTAGACCACTGTGTTCCCTTTTTTCTTAAATTCCTACAAAGTGCTATCAAAAATGCCTCACCCAAGGCCTATTTTTATCAAGTATTGGGGACACAGGCAGTCCCTGGGTTATGGATGAGACAGGTTCGGTATGTTGGTGCCTAAGTTGAATTTTGATGTTGGTTGGAACACAGACATTTACCTGTTACCTGTAATAGCCCCCGTGTGTAAGTGTGAGTCCTACATCACTCACATATTTGCAATTCAATGACTTAGTGTGATAGTCTCTACTCATACATGTGAATTGTATGTAAGTCAGATGTTTCCAAATTGGAGACTGCCTGTAGTGAGATTGGTCATATGATGGATGACAAGATGGGTAAGGAGTATTATATGACATGCAGCATAGCCTGGAAAATGACTCACATTTTAATATTATGTGATATTAGTTTTCAGAAACTTCATTCCTCCTTACAGAGCTCATTCTTGCTCTGTGTGTGAGGCACCAGCACTCTCCTTCTAAGACACAAGCCCTCTTGCTATTGTTGACATGCGTGACTCAGAATCTACCAATTATTTATCGATGGAGACTAAAAGTTCCTCCTGGGAGGTGAGCCTGGTCCTCACGCCCTTGGACACCCCCTCTGCCATTGCCCAGGTTGGGTTGGGGCCTCCTCCCCTGCACCTGGCACTCATTACCTGGCATTATACCTGTCAGTTCCCTGCCAATCTTATCCCTGTCCTCATCACCATCCCCACTCCATTTCCCCTATAATTAGTGCCCAGTTCTTGGCACTCAGAGAAGGGGAACTGAACAAAGATTGTTAACAATTTGCTATAGCACATGTTCAAATCTTGTCTTTCTGGAGATAAAAACTGCTGTATAACAAACGGCAGTTGTTGAATCAGTTTTATGAGAGTATTTAAGGAGCTTGTGCTGGACAAAACAACTCCTTTACCCCGTGGCTGATGATATTGGCTGATGAAGGTGCTGGTCAGAGTCACAAAAACCCTCACCAGTTCTGCTCCCCCTACCATGACACTGGGGCATTTTGTCACTTTGGAAGCATACGCCAAAGGTGGAAGATTTACAAGGTCACAATGCTATATAGTTTTTACATTAGGTTAAAACAACTGCTAGACTTTGAGTAGAACTTGCCTTGGATTTGAGCAAGAGCCGCATAGGTGAAACAAAATATGATTTTACATTTTCTTGTGGTCATGTGAATAATCAAAATGTGAAATTAGTTTTCATAATGTATTTTATTTAACCAAATTTACCCCAAATTTCATCATTTCATTGTGTATCCAAGATAAAAATTATTAACGATTTTTTATACATTTTGTTCTAATGAATTCTTAAAACCTGTGCTTTAATTAATTCTTTAAAACCCGGCTTGTATTTTCTACCTACAGCACTATTCAGTTCAAACTAGTCACATCTCAATGCTCCGTGGCCCCACATGGCTGGAGGCTACCATACTGGACACCACCATACTGGACACCACAGAATAGAAGCTCCACCATATGGAATCACTGTGGGAAACAATGTCACAAAACCAATAGGAGTAGTTGTACCCTTGCCAGGCCATTAGGAAATTAGAGCCAAGGTTAGGGCCAAGTGCATTTCTACCCAGTATGGCAGCATCTCATAGGCTTGTGTGAGGAGGTCACTTCACTGGCCAGAAGAAGTCCCGTTGGTGGGGCAGGAACTCAATTCTGTGTTCAAGTTAGAAGTAACTTTTAGGAATTTATACCAAAGTGCAAAACATTGCTAAAACAAGGTTCCTTTACATATTTGCAGAATTTCCAGATAACTATTCTGTTTTCTTAAGAAGAAATTTTTGAGAGCTTCTGGCAGTTTTTATTTTTTTTCTTCCAGATCTTGTTGGGATTTTTTTATAGACCCTAAGTTGTTCATAATAAGCCACCCACTTTCAAATAGGTTCTCTCTGGTGCATCTGTTCCTCGCTGGTAGCAGTGAGCAAATTCGAGTTTAGAAACACTGTGAGAAATGTGAAACACTAGCATTTGGTGGCAGCAGGTGCCACGGGACCGCCGTGAATGTCAGGAGTTGCCATTGATCAGGGATTCTGGGGAAACATTCATTTGGCCTCTGCTTAAAATTCTGGGAAGGGTGGCATAATATCCTTGTGATTTCCCTTCAAGTTTCGGCTTTGGAAATATATCCCAAAAGCTGTGTGAATCTCTACTGAAGGCCAAGACCATATTGGCTGTTTTTACTTTTTTTTTCAAGTCTTCCCCACTCTTTTCTCTCTTTTCTCCATGTACAGCATTTATAATTCCATTGTGTGAAATCTTATTTATTCCCCGAGATTAATTCTACTTTACTTGACTCTAGTGCTGGCTACCGAATTAAGAACACAGACTGGGAGGCAGCCATGTCTTTCCTAACCTATCACTTGGAAAAGAGGAATGTCCCAAACTCCAGATCGGAGCCAAGGGCCAGGTGCTCATCTCCATTACATACAGGCAGCCACTTGAGCTTCTCAGTAGGACGTATGATTAGGGAAGGCAAATAAAAACAGGACACGGAGTTAAATTTGAATTTCAGACAAAAATGAACAATTTTTCATATAAATATGTCTCAAATATTGCATGGAACATCTTATACAAAATGCATGTGTGTGTGCACAC
>NW_003852417.1:196398-198241 GCF_000181295.1 Otolemur garnettii
CACAAGTGGCTGCCTTATTATACACAGTGTTTGGAACTCAAGGGTCTGTGTATCCATTCAGCTAAGACACACATGGTGAGCATCTGCTAATAGGATGTCCTGCTTGCTGTTACTGAGATACTTCTACTCCAATAAAAGGAAACAAAACATTGCATGGGTCACAAGTAATTGTTTGCACAGCCCATAATGGAGGTCAGAGAGGGCATGGTCAGGTCTACTTGAAGATACCTAGAAAGACGTCATGCAAGAGAGGACCTTGAATGAAATCTCAAGAAAACGAGGAATTGTTCCTCACGGAACTCACGTTGCAGGACTTTATCTGCAGAAGCAGCACCTCACGAAAAGGGCAAGGCATGGGACATCTTGGGGCGTCTGACAAATTGCAAGCCATTCCATGGGGCTGTGTTGTTGGATCCAAAGCGGGAGATGAGTAGCAAGAAATGAGAGTTGGTAGAAGGCAGAGGCCAAACCATTAAGAGTCTTTTTAGGGTTTCCACCTGGAATTCCCTTCCTCTCTTCCCTCACTGACAGTTCCTCCTCATTTGTTAGAAAACAGCACAAAATCACATCCCTGTGCATCTTCCTAATACCCCCAGACTGACTGGCCCACCTTCCTTCTGTTGACCACACGATGGTCTCTTACTCCGCCCCACCCTGACCCCAACCCTAAAGTCTGAGCTCCTAGTCACAGCTTCTGTTCTCAATGATTCTCTGCCTTAAAGGAAGGAAGGGGCTATTTCTGTCTCTGTCTTCCCAGAACCCAGCAGAAGACGCAGCAAATGTTAGCCACTTATGGAATGAAGAAATTTGAACAGAAAAATTCAAAGGAATTAAAGCATTGCTTGCTTCTCTAAAGTTCCAGAATTTAATGTAACAGAGACATATTGACCACAGCAATGAGTTAGAGTTTTCATCTGTTAGGCTGCTATATAAACATACCACAGACTAAGGGTCTTAAACAACAGAAATGTATTTTATTATCATTCTGGAGGCTGGAAGTTCAAGGTGAAGGTGTTGGCTGCTTTGGTTCCCACTGAAGCCTTGTTTCTTGGCCTGGATAATGTCCATCTTTCTGACGTGTGTGTGCGTGTGTGCATGTGTGTGTGTCTGTCTGTGTGCCTCTGTCCTAATTTCCCCTTCATGTAGGGACATGAGTCATATTGACGTGGGATCCGACACATACTACTTCATTTTATCTTAATTACCTATTTAAAGGTCTTTTAGGTCTTTTCTCCAAATACAGTTATATTATGAGGTACAGAGAATTAGATCTTCACCATATTAACTTTAGGGGGGAGGGCCAAAATTCAGCCTAGATAAAGTGGGAAAAAATATATTGTAGGACACCGCGCTTGCCTTCAAGTTGCTTATAATCTAGTTTGGCAACAAATTCACAACCCACTTATGCTTTACAAGTTTTTCTGGCACTTCATAAATATTTGTAGAGGGAATGAATAATCGTTAAGGACTCTGCTTCCTCATTTATAAACAGGATAATAGCATCCCGGCCCCAAGAGTCATTAAAACATTAAATGAGAATAAACATATCAGTGCTTTGTGAATTGCCATGTATAATAAAATACTGCCGCAGGATATAATTTTGAAATATTAATTGACGTTTTCTTGTTGACTTTTCCCTTGTTATTTATTTCCTACCTTTCTCTGCAGGCTGCACTGAGGTGGAAGCTAGTCTAGTCTGTTAGCTGCCCCAAGCGTGAAACTCATACCAAAGAATGGGGGAGCAGAAGGGGGGCAGTGTTAGTGAAAAGATTCATAACCGACAGATTTCGATAAGAGTGTGCCAGGTATGAGGGTGCCCTATACAGCCCTCACAGAGGACCCC
>NW_003852417.1:198360-199641 GCF_000181295.1 Otolemur garnettii
TGTTTTCTGGATGGAGAACAAAGAAGCTGCAGATCTCAGACTCCTTGAATGTCCTGGGGGAGGGGTGCCTGGAGCTTTCTGGTCTGAGCCTGTGGTAGGAGGACCCCAGAGGGGCTGGCTTCTGTGGGGCAGGTGGGACTGAGGAACACCCCACAGGTGTGTGTTGGAAGGTGACAACGAGGCGGGCTGTGTGGCTCCCAATCAGCAGAGAGAGGCTGGCCCTGAGCAGATCCTGCAGATGGGGCAGCAAATGTCATTTCACCATTTCAGTGGTCCTGGTGGATTGAGTCGCAGGCCTCCAAGGTTCTGCTTGCTGAGGGAGCAGATGGCAGCAGCCGGACCTGCCTGGTGCCCCCTTGACCACCTCTGTGCTGCGGAATCCTGAACTCCTGGGACTTCAACACAACCTGGGAGCAAAGAGCAGGGAACCTCTGAAGTACAGGAGATGTGCTCCTACCTGCTCCATCCCCAGGGATCAGGAGTTAGAATGCTGAGTTTTGGAAGAATTAAACAGCTCTTCACCTAAGCTGGGTCCATGGAAGGAGATGCAGACACCACACTACATTAACATTGTCATGATGTCCTAACGCAGCTAATGCAACTCACAGGACTCACTTCTCCGCCACACCCTCAGCATCAGTATCTGTGGTGTCTTGAATCTGCTTCAGGTTTTCTAAATGCAGCCTAATCATGACTCCGATGGTGAAATGCAGCCCCTACGTGTGACCAGGGCCCATGGATGGCAGGATGTCAGTGGGCTCCCTGAGGCGGTGCCCAGAGGGAAAGCAGAAAGATCCCAGACAGGGCTTCCCAGAGAGTGGAAGGCGGTTCAAGACTGATGGTGAGAGCGCCTGCCAAGACCTTACCTGCTGAGTGTCACGGAACAGCAGGGCTCAGCATTGTCACCACCATGCACACCCCAGGAGTCTCTTTAAAACTGTGTCTGAAGCATAACCAGCAAATATATTAAAGAGAAACTTCTCTGAAGAAGACAGATGCATGGCCTATAGATATATGAAAAAATGCTCACCATCCTTAATCATCAGAGAAATGCAAATCAAAACCACTCTGAGATATCATCTAACACCAGTTAGATTAGCCATATCACAAAATCCCAAAATCACAGATGCTGGCGGGGTTGTGGAGAAAAGGGAACACTACCACACTGCTGGTGGGAATGCAAACTAATACGTCCCTTTTGGAAAACCACATGGAGAACACTCAGAGATCTAAATATAGATCTACCATTTGATCCTGTAATTCCTCTGTTAGGTATATACC
>NW_003852417.1:200112-225171 GCF_000181295.1 Otolemur garnettii
TTATGAGAAAGACATGATGGCTATGTTAGCCACTTGGATGAGAGTTTTCCAAACTGCATATAGAAGTAACACACTGTATCCTATGAGAGAATTAACGTACACAATTATGATCTAATAAAAAACAAAATTAAAAAAAAATAAATAAAACTGTGTCTGGCCCTGTGGTGGGGGTGGTGGTCCCTGCGCCCACGGGTCAGCTGACTAGGGGCCATGACCCCTTCAACCTGCCAGGGCTGTGGACTACAGCAGTCCTCTTGCAGAATGTGAGGGGCTCCCTCTGCTGAAGGACAGCACATCCTCCAAGTGGTCTGGAGCATGTCTTTGGACAACAGTGCAAATTCCTGTCTCCAACTGGGGTGGCTGGAGAGCAGGCAGCACTCTGGTGCCCATGGGCTGCAGTGACTTTCTGTACTGACCTCGTCCACCACCAGGGGGACTGAGCTCCCTGCCAAGTGGCCTCTCTGTGTCTCTGTGTGTGTTTTCAGCAGGTGGCCCTGGAGCAGGGGAAGAAAGGAATTCTGTTTATGACCCTCAGAGGAGCCAAGATGACAGGGCCGAGGCTGTCAGAGACTGTGTCCCCAATTCTCCCCTCCCCCCCACAAGCTCCCAGGCTAGCTGCTGATCACTAGGCTCCTGACCTGGTGACTTGTGCTCAGAGCAGGCTGGCTGGAGCACACGGGAAGCAGGTGTTCCCCCAGGTGACACCAGCAGAGAGAGGCACAGGGACACACAAACAGCAATAGTCAAGATGGGTCCACGCTAGTGTCTGGCTCCTTTCTAGACCCCCTCCCTCCTGCCAGGAGTAAACCCCAGAGCAGAAGGGCTCAGAAGCACATCCCCAGGCCAGCATGTCCACTCCCAGCTGCAGACAGGGAGGTCCTGCTATGTACCTAGAGGACCTGGTCCCTGGTGCTCCTGGGCACCATGACCCAGGGGCTGCTCGAGAAGCCACCTCCCCCTTGGGCCTGTGTGTACCCGGGAATTCTCTGGGGGGACACTCCAGCCTCTGCTTCCCCAGCCCTGGATCTAGCCTCCTCCTCCTTGGGCCTGTGTGTACCTGGGAGTTCTCTGGGGGACACTCCAGTCTCTGCTTCCCCAGCCCTGGATCTAACCTCCTCCCCCTTGAGCCTGTGAGCACCAGGAGTTCTCTGGGGGGCACTCCAGCCTCTGCTTCCCCAGCCCTGGATCTAACCTCCTCCCCCTTGAGCCTGGGTGTACCCGGGAGTTCTCTGGGGGGCACTCCAGTCTCTGCTTCCCCAGCCCTGGATCTAGCCTCCTCCCCTATGAGCCTGTGAGCACCAGGAGTTCTCTGGAGGGCACTCCAGCCTCTGCTTCCCTAGCCCTGGATCTAGCCTCTGTGGTTTGGCCTCTGTCCAGGAGAAGCAGGGGTGTCCAGGGTCTTTGCACAGCCTTCCCCTTGCAGCTTCCCTCCCTCTCTTGAAGGAATCACTTGCCCTTCCCTCTTTTCGAACAGCCCAGGCTGTCATTTGAAAACCCTCCAGGGCTTTCAGCTTGTGTGCTCCCCTCTCCGGGCCTCAGTTTGCCCACTGCTCCCTGGGAAACTGCTTCTATTTTTGGCCAGATTTCTAGAGTTTGAATGCCAGGTTCTGCCTAGTTCAATTTTGGAGGGCTTTATTTTTGTTTGTTTCTTGTCACCTTTATTACAATATAATTAGCATACCATACCATTCACCCATTTAAAATCTACAGTTCTGTTTTATAATATAGTCCCAAAGTTGTGTAACTGTCAGAAAATTGTCCTCTGGTGACAGAAAATTGTCCTCACCAAAATAGAAACCTGCAATCCACCAGCAGTCGCTTCTTCCCCTCCCCCACCTAGTGACCGCCAATCCCCTGGGAGCCTATTCTGGACAGTAAGGTTAGATAAAATCGTGTAATAAGTAGTCTTTTGTGTCTGCCTTCTTTCACTTGGCATAATGTTTTCAAGATTTCACCATGTTGTAACATCTATTAATACTTCATTCCTTGTCATTGTATGGAAATATTTATCCATTTGTCACTTGATGGACATTGGCAAACGTGTTTGTGTGAACATATGTTTTTGTGTCTTTTGGACATACACCAAAGAGTGAAATTGTCATGTCATATGGTAACTCTACATCTAATATATTGAGGATTGCAATTTTTAATATATAAGTTAAAAAATGTACTTTCAGAAAAAAAAGACTCTTTCTTTTTCTGTATGGAACTACAAGTTGGCATTTCCCGAGCAATTTAAAGAATCTTGATATTTCTGATACTGCGACAGTGGACAGATTTATCAAGTTGAATAGTTAAGTTCAAACTCAGCCTAGAAAAAGTGCTGCACAACTTATTGCTGAAGATCACTGCAGCCACCTTCCAAGTGAGTCCACTCATCAAAGCAATGTTGGAACTCTTTTTCTGGAATGACCATCAGAGCTGTCATTGTTCACAGCCTGGCAGTCAAGTTCTAGAACTCATTCTAGAAGAGGGGCTGTATGCCTTATAGCCGAATATCACTATGGTCACCAGAAGACCAAGAGGAGGGCTTAGAACGTGACCATCGTGATAGGCAGCAGTGAGATTCGTAACACTTTATCTAGGATGAGTTTTTGACCTTAATTTTCTTATCTCCTACAAGCTGTACCTCTTCTGTGTCTCCCATCTGTCTGTGACTGAGAGCCGTGGACACCATGGTAGGGTTGAGACAACAATTCATTTCCTCACAAAGCATAAGGGATTTGGGGGGTGTCTGGTAATTCCTGGGAAGTGTTATCCTCTTCTATAAAACAGAGAAGTGATGGCATCTCGCCTTCACATATTTTTTGTTATCCTAAAATAAAGCAGTGGCATTTGTGAATGCAGTGGCTGTCCTCTGATCTTTGCTGAGTACAGTCCTTGTCCTTTCAGGACAGACTGGGGAAGGCTGAGCTGCTCACTGGCCAAGGCTGCGGTGGCAGCAGAGGAGGGGCCTGACCTGCTCTCAGCCTGCACTCAGCTCTGCTTCCCTGGCAGGGCCCCTGCTGGTGGTCACAGCCCTGCCTTGTTCTCTGTCTAATCCGTGTTACTGTTGACTAGGAGACAGGCTAGAGCACACTAAAGATGACACCTGCTTTCTACTTGAGAGGACCAGTGACCCCTGTTGCCCTAGGCTATAGAGTTGGTTGACTTGGGACAAGTAGGAGGATTCTTAAACCACAGGGAGGATTCAGTTGAGAGAAGAGACAGCAATTTTATAGTGGGTCTAATCGGCCATGCTGTGTACAGCTGCTATGACTAAGAGTCACCACCCAGCTTTGGTGAAAACATAAGACTCCCTCCATATTTTTAAAACCTGCACTCATTCCAAGCTCCCTTCTAGCTCAGCAGCAGGAGCATTAAATTTAGTCCTATCTATTAAACTCAATCCATTCCAAGAATTTTCTAGTACTTTTCTTTTGAAGTGGAGACCATATTTCCCCCTTTGGAGGTGAGGGACCTGATGTGATTTGCATCTTATGCTGCTCTGAGGTCACCACAAACTCCTTAGTCCCTCAGCCCAGAGGCCAGCTGGGTCTCTGTCTCCCTAAGGCCCAGCACAGAGCTGTGCTGAATCATATTTGAGCCTGAAGCAAAAAAGTAGGCACTAGTGCTGATCCTATCTTAATTTAAAATTTTAATATTTCTTCTTTTTATTTTTCTTTGATTTTGATTTTCTGTGTTGTATTGAAATACTGTTTTTAATGGCTTGGTTTGGCCATCTCTATAAATGTTATACCTGAGAAGACTGAGGAACTTTGTCAACCTGATCTGTGCCCTGGTCCAGCATTCAATTAGTGCTCAGTAGGGATTTTTCTTAATTCGTGAATTAAATAAAGAAACAAAGTAGAGACAGCTTGCGGTGTTTTTTGCATCCAGGCAATCTCAGTAGACACTGCACCCTCGGTAGTCTTCAGAGTCGGGGCACCAGATCCAGAGATGTGGGAGACGCAGTAGGCCCCAAACTGCAAAGCATCCCAGCACACAGGGGACCTGAGGGATTGCACTGGTGAAGCACAGAGGTGGGCGCTGGGAACAGTCTAGGGACTGGAATGGGCTGAAGTGCACACTTTCAGGACACGAGGAACTTTAACAATTCTGGTCCCTTGGCTGGGCACAGAGAAGTGGAAAGAAGACCATGCTTATGAGGAAACGGTGACTGCTACCAGCTCTGTCATCAGGCCCTGAGTGCATCCAAGCAGTAAGCAAGGCATGGAACCAGAAAGAAGTGGATTAGAATCCCGTCTCCACCATTGACTGTGTCATGACACAAGTTTCTTGACCTCCCTGGGACTTTGTTTTCTCATAGGAACAATGATCATCATCACACCAACCTCAGAGGGGCTGGAGAGCTGCGTAGCACGAGGGGAGAAGTCAGCACAGCACACAGGAAGGCACTAATGCTGATCCCATCTTAATTTTAAATTTTGCAGATCTTCAGAGAGGGGTATCCTACAGTGCCGCTGAGTGCAGAGGCCACAGAAGAACTTACATGAATGGGGCCTGACCCCTAACCCCTCAACCAGGAAGCTCTGCCCTGATCCTTGGGGCCAGCAGCTACCAAGTGTTAACAGCTCTGAGTTCAGGTGAACCGAGACTGATGTGTGATGTGCCCAGTTCCGCGCTCACAGCCTCTGGAGACACAGCTGGGGTCTGTGCCACGCTGCCAAGCACCGCCACGTACTCCTGCCTCAGCTCGAGCTGGGGCAGATCCAATCGCAAGTACTCTCCATTCCTTGGAAGAAAAGATTTCTGTAGAATATTAATATAAACTGTTATTACCGATCCCGTCAAAGTTGCTTTTTTATTCTGTAGCTCATCAGAGGTCGTAAACGAAGCCTTCCAGGAAATAGGCAGTTGAACGGCTTTGATTCGTTCCAACGGTGATTTGCAAAATTGAGATTTCGGTGCCTTTTTGGCTGTGTGTATTTGTATACCTGACACCAGGTAGCAGGGACAGTTTGGGGAGGTAGATCTGCTTCCACTCAACCCATAGTCTCTCTGTGGGTAGCTTCCAAGACGTGAGTGTGGTTGGCCAGGGGGTGTCCACACCTTCAAAGGAAAGTTTGTAGGGGAAAAGTTCTTTCTCCTTCCAACTCTGATCTCCCCTGGTGGGCTAGGCTCCGCCACCCTCCCCAGCCCCGCCCGGCTGTGCTCCCCACTGTTGTCCTCCGGGCTGGGGACGCTGTTCCGTCAGCAGCTCCCCCTCGTTTGCTGTGTGTGTGTGTTTGCCTTTCTGGGATGAAGTTTGTTTTTCAAGCTCTGACAGGCTGGCAAGGCAAACAAGGTTGCCATTTTTGTTTTGTTTTGTTTTTATGAGTCTGGCAATTTTTAGTCCTTTGAAAACAATCCTGGGACTTGGGAGGTTATAATTCGGGACGCCATGTGCACAGGCGCACGTTCAGAGCTTATTGTGGCTGAGGGAACGAACCGAGGAAGGAGGTGGAAGACGCATTAATGTGGATGATTTATAGATTGTAAGGGGACCAAGCTCCTGACAGAATTAAAAGACGAAACAGCAGAAAGGAAAGGGATTTTATGGAGTATTTTGAAAAGTTAATTTTGAAGAATATGTTTATGTCTGTATATACATATGTATATAGAATGCATAAATAAACATTGCATCTCACACACACACTTACCTCCTGCTTGTATGTCAGGCTTTTGGCAATTTCATTCCTCTGGAATCCTCAGAAGTGAAGACAAAAGGGTCTCTGAATGTGACAGACAGCTATCTCAAAGTCGTGCAGTAAACATGGGAGAATCCGTTCTCGGCATTGGACAGATTAAGAAAGCAGAGGGTCAGAGAACTTCTTCCGCTTGTTTCCATCAAGAAAGCCATGAAACCACAGAGCCAAGACCACAACTTAAGTCTTGTTTCCTGGTCCAGGTTGAACCTGGAAGCCTCAGCCCCAGCATGGTTCAGAAGGGTGCAGACTCTGAGAAGCATCAGACACAGGTGAGCTCCATCACCAACCTCCAGGTGTTAGCAGCCAGGCCTTCCTGGAGCAGACTTGTCCACAGAACAATCTTGGGATTGAATAGAGGCATCAGTGTTCTTCAAGAAGGCACCCAGAGCCAGAGGTCCATTCAGAACGAAAATTAACAGCCCATGTTAGGGGTTCATCTTTCTTTACAAAGGGACTCTGGATTTACTATATATATATATATATATTTTTTTTTTTTCTCTTTTCAGACAGGATTTTTACATGACAGCATTTGGGGTAGAAAATATATTTATTTACAGTGATTTTAGTTGAGATCTTTTTATAAATTTCATCTTTAGCAATCTTTAGCTGTTTTGAACACTGGACAAGCCATGTCACTTGGTTCAAATATATGACAGTCTTCAATTTCAGCAAATGAAAGTCTTCAATTTTAGGAAAAAAACTAAGGATAAAAACTGTAAAAGTGTACTGATGGTTCAAGAGCTAAACAATAGAAGATTGCTTTTCTTATTTTGAGGAAATACTACTTTTTGCAAAGCAGTGCAGGTAGCAAACTACACCAAGCCTGCCTCTCTGGTGGTGCCTGATGACAGATGTGAGCTCGAATGATCAGGCCCAGGCTATGTAAGGACCTAGATTGATCTGAAATTCAGAAACTCTGCATGACAGAAGAGTCTTCAAATCATCACAGAAAAAATGTAGGTTAGTCATTATCTTTTGTTATAAGAGTGTACAGCACGTCTGGTAGGGACTGGTGTTAGAAATCTGATGTGTTCAAAAGACAGAAGTGAATAAGCATGTCTGCAAGCTCTTTGAAGGCAAAGACTGCTGTCTTCCCACCCCTTCCTCTGCACAGTGGGCTTCGGCAGGAAGACCTCCTCGTGGGGAGTCTCTGTCTTCTGGATGAGCACCTTGCTAGCTAACGGGGACACTTCTGGAGAAAAAGCTATTTCTCTCCCACCTGCTTCTTCTTACCTTATTCAGCTTAAACTTTCTTTGGTATCAGTGAACAAAGAACAGGCAAACTCTGTCAGTCAATTTTTCAGAACCAACGGGTTAATTATTTGGTGGTGACCACTGTGAATGCTGACTAGAGACTATTAACAGCAGGGAGGAGACGCAGGAAGGGCCTTTTAGACTCCGGACTGTGTAGACGAAGCTACGTGGCTCAGGAAACGGATGCTCCATCGAACTCACTCATTTCTCAAGACAAACGCCATGCCCACGATAAAGGAGGAAAAAAATTGGACCGTAGACTGTATTTTGGAATGTGATCATGAGAAGAAGGCAGAGCGTAACATGGAGGTGTTAAATGGCAGATCTGTGATAAATATAAATATCAAACGTGTTATTTTGATATATGAGCGATAATTGGATTTTAAATTACTCAACTATGAAGAACAGAATCTATAGTGCAAGAAGTTTAGTTATGAAAATAATTATAAAAAAAGCTCTCTGGGTCTTACATATAATTTAAAAATACATCTATATGTGTGTGTGTGTGTATATGTATATATATAAAACGTTCTGAGTCTTCATTTCCCACCCCTGGACTTCCCAATAAAGTTATTGCAATAAGTTTGCGAAGCATGAAACTAAATATCTCTTAACCTCCACCTGATAATGAAGAATGAGGATTAAACCAGAATTTCTAACCAATGGTCCTCCCATAAATTCTCATCATGGTTGCTTTGCCCAATCGGAGCCCAACACACCACAAGGTTGGCCTGTGTGGGCTCATGGGCCCATCAGAACATTCTCAGTGGATGAAAACTTCACAGATAAAAGTGTGCCGTTCATTAATTCCTATTTTGCTCAATACACATCTGTTGAGTGTACTATGCACCTACATTCTCTTTTGCACTCTTTCAGTGAATTATTTTATTTAATCCTTATAGTAACTGTGAGGGTATGATACAGCATTATGCCTTTTCAGACTTTAAAAAACTGACTTACATAATTTAAGAAATTTGGCTAAATTTATCCAGCACCTCAACAGCAAACCTGACCTCTGGGCATGGCAGTCACTCTAAAACAAACGTTCAGACTGTGGGGAGTGGTCTGCTCACCTGGGGGGCTGGTTTGGCCCAGGGAGATTTGAGTTTTTTGTTGGGGAGAACATCCACTTAGTTATAACCTCGGGATAGTAAATAGCTGCGGGTGGGTGTTAGGGTCAAGCAAATTAAGGTAAAAAGTGAAGGTGTAGAATTAAATTATTTATATCAAAACACTTCTTATGGATCTTAGAAAGCTCTGAAGACAGATAGAGGAATTCTTAGCACCAAGAGTTTCAGTCTCAGGTCTTCATTGTTCCCTTTCTGGACAACTATATACATAGCTCCTCCTAAACTCTCATTAAGCTCCATTACATATATTACCAGCAGCACAAAAATGAACTTGAGTAAATACATCCTCTGAAATTTCATGAACCAAAGTCAGGGCACCTTATATCTTCACACTGTTGTTATTCATCTAGTTTGCAACTATCTGGGCCTTCACAGTGGAAATGTTTACTTCTGGTAAGAGTAAAGGAAAACAATACATTAGCTCCACACCCCTGCACCAAAGAGCTGTATTTTGAATAATGGATGATGATAATATCATGTGGGTTATTATGCTTACGTGCAGATCACAAATTGGACATAGATAAAAATTATTATAGGTGCAAATCCATAAAGGATTATCCAGTTTTTGCACTAACAACATTGAAGATAAGAAAAGGCAAAATAGAAAGCTTTTAAATAGAACCATATCAAAACATCCAAGGCTATTTGATTGATGCCAGTGTGTCACTCAAATTCTGTAAGAAGATCTTCCTCCTAGACCTAAGAGAAGAATGCGGGGACATTCCCGGAATGGGTGGCAACATGTCACTACTGGGAATGGAACACAGAACAAAAGTGACATTGGGTGTGGGACCCTCCTGGTCTGTCATCTTTCCAGTACATTGTCTCACTTCACACATGACACTGTAACTTGGCAACACCTCTGTAACTCGTCATTCTGATATCCTTGGTGAGACTGAACAATAAAAGTGAATTGAAATATTGAAGTAATCAATTTGGTCATGTGATAAGAAACTGGGGGCAAAAAAGATCATTTCAAAGGAAGAGATTGTATCTAATATTATGGAGGATCCAGCAACAAGTGCAGAAAAGCAAAGCTGGAGCTCAAAGTGGAGAGATGTTACAGCAAAGTCAAACCAAGGTACTGTTATTATAATCGTGTAACATGATGATGGTGCACGCATCCACCTCGGGAGGAGCTCAGCCCCTGGACAGGAGCAGGAATTGAAATGATAGCACACGAGTTCCAGTCCGTGCTTTGCCGCTATGTAGCTCTGTGCCGTGCCTCGACCTGGAATTACCGAAAGTCCTCAAAGGTAGAATATGTACAGAAGTCTTCCAGTGAATTTTAAGGC
Source organism: Otolemur garnettii (assembly GCF_000181295.1). Lineage (NCBI taxonomy): Eukaryota > Metazoa > Chordata > Mammalia > Primates > Galagidae > Otolemur > Otolemur garnettii. The sequence continues at coordinate 209,482 of NW_003852417.1, forward strand.
CAAGCACAACTGATTTTAGCATCAAGAATTTTACACCAGGTATTTTAGCTAAAACATTTCTTTTGGCTTACATATAACCCCCTTTGTTTGTTTAGAATACACATATAAAATAAAAGTCGTGAGACATTGAAACATTACTAAGCCTGTGTCATTGTCCACATACTTTAAAGAAAAATAACTTGAAGGACAGTTATAATTCTAACTGGCAGTTATCAAGTTTCGGGAGGGAAAGTTTAGCTAAAGTTATGATACTGGTATCATACAGCAACCCGTAAGCTAAACAAGAAATGATAAATAACAATGAAAATAAAAATGGTACAATGACAAAAAATAAAGCCTATCAGAAAGAAGACTCATGTTTGCATTTTTCGAAAAAATGTATAGACTTAAATAATAATACTTTAAAATGAAAGTTTGAAAACCAATGAGATAGACATCACATTTGTGGAGTAGAGAATGAAGGACAGAATAAGAAATAAGAAAATAGAGGGAAAGACCAAAAAAAAAAAAAATGACCAGAAATGAATGGAAAAAGTACACGATACAAGAGTTTTACCACAAATACTATAAAGTAATCTCTAGATAACAGGAATAAAAATGATACATATTTATAAGGTGAAACTGGCAAAAAAGAGAGAAAATATATGAAATATTAGGAATATAAAGATCACACTGCAAATTGAAAGGATTAAAGACAGAACAGAACATTTTTATTAAACTTACATCAACAAATTTAGGTAAAACCTACACAAAATGGAAAATATCCTTGAAAAAATAACTTTTCAAAAAAGATTGAATAAAAATGGAGAAAATGATCAGTTTTATAATCATCAAGGGAAATGGATTAGCAGCTAAAACTATTTCCATGATGGAAACACCAAGCCTAGTTTTCTAAGTGATCTCTAACACGTGAGGAACATATAATTCTAATCACAGGTCAACTTCCTCAGAAAATAGAAGATGAGGGAGCATTTCCCAACTCATTTTGGAAGGATGACCTAAACAAAGTTAGTACAAAAATAAAAATATTAAAAGTCAATTTTATTTTTCAAGTAAAAAGCCACAAAAAAGTATTCATAAACCAAATCTAGTAGAGAATATATAATAAATGTTAGTTCATTCTAGGAATGCCTGGTGGAGTTCAATGTTTAACTACTTAATAACTTAAAATATTAATATATTTAAGGAGAAAAATAATCCTAACATGTAGAAAATTTTCTTAACAATTACTAACTACTTAGGATTCAAATGATTAGCCAAATCAAAAAAGAGGGGAAATTCCTTAATAGGTGAGGGGTTCAGGGGTAGGGTCAGCAGGGAGGAGGGTCCACAAAAGGTAAGAGGCCAGTCCAGGGATTGGAAGGGCTTTATTAGCAGAGAAAGGCGAGAAAAAGAGCAGAGTTGAGTCTGAGCAGGTGCCATGTCAGCTTCCCACAGTTTCCAGAGGCTCCTATTACCCCTTATCAGTCAGGTAGAATGAGAGGGGTTCCCAGAAGGAGTCATCCCTTCTGCGAAGGGACTGATTTTGGCACTCCGGGCAAATCTGGGAGTCATTCCCTTAAATGTCCACCAGCCAGGGCCAGAGCAAAAGTGATTGTTCCGTTGTTTCCCAGAAACACTAGCCTTGGAACATTCCAGGGGTGAGGACGGGTGGTTGTGATAATGCAGTTTGGTTTCTGGCCTGCTTTTTTCACACCAGCTGTTTCCCCAAATGATTGTACTCCAAAGAGTCTTGAGGATTTCTTTCCCACATTATGTTCCTACTCTAAGTAGGGCAAGGTTAAATAATTACCCCCAAGCACAGAAAAGATATACACCATCACACGTCTATGCAATATTATACTAAATATTCTAGCCAGAGAAACAAGACAAGAAAAAATAGTTTTGGACCAGAAAGTCAAAAATAAATCTACCCTTATTTGCTGATGCTGTAATTTTCTATAAGGAACACACAGAATTGTTTGCATATCAATCATTTGCATTATTATAGAGGTTAGCAAGGCCAGTGAATTTAAGATCATTATATGAGCGTCAATTGTACTTACCCACCACAGTAATAAACTCGGAAAGCTGAAAGACAAAATAAATTCGTTTTTTTCATGAAAACAATTGCTGAAGTATTGAAAAATATTGGGAAAAAAGAGTTAAATCAACTGACAGCTCATTCCAAACGCGTAGGAATGCTACGTTGTAAAGAGGAGATGGGTGCAGGATTGTGCAAATGGGGAGTGGAGCAGAACACGGAGCAAACACAGAAGCAGATCAGTAGTCAAACGATGTCCGAGAAACGCAGTGAGGAAGATTGTGTAAGTGTACAGAAAAAGAAAAGTAGTGTTCTACGTCACACGGTATGCAACACAACGCCACGTCACACTGTACGCAACACGACGCCACGTCACACTGTACGCAACACGATGCCACGTCACAGGGTACGCAACACGATGCCACGTCACACTGTACGCAACACGACGCCACGTCACGCTGTACGCAGCACGACGCCCCTATGGCTAAAGGCCTATATGGGAATGTAAAGAAAAACCCTTCATATCTGGGTGTTTGTGCACAGAACACTCAGCACCGCTGAGGTCACGGGACACCACAGCGTACACCGTGTGCAGAGAGGGGTCCAGGAGTGTCCCCGAGAAGCTGGAAACAACCCGTATGTCTGTTGAAGAAGCATGGACAATGTTTAGCAAAGAAAAAAGTAGACGTGGCTGCAAACCTCCAGATACATCGGGAAAGGAAAGATGAGGGACACACACCTTAACAGGGAGAAACGTGCAGAAAGAAATCGTGTTGTGGGGAATCAGGACTGCGTGGTTCCCACTCTGTAAGTTTCTAAAATCAAGTGTAACGTTGAGAGGGTCATGCTGATGTGAGATAAGCCCTTGTCATTCTAAACAGGAAGGGATGCTGGACTCACAGCTGAGGAGGGAGTGGCCCTGAGCAGGGCACAGGTGCCTTCAAGTATCTCGATGCCATTCTCATCCTTCTCTGGAGAAATGCGCATGGGAATTCATTTCGATCCTCTTCCCCAGGAATATACTTGGTTTGGTAATAAAGTTCATAAACTTGCCACCATGCCTGTAGGTTGGCAGCACTGTGTAAGCAGCACGTGAGGTTTTATAACCTTTGCATACCAGCGTCTCACAGTCACGTGCCCATGTGTGGTGGTGTCTTGCTGAGTGGCGTTTGTTATTGTCGTGTGCTTTTGTGAGAATATTGGAGCTTGAATTAGAGCAATCAGCAAGCATCAAGTTTCTTTTTAAACGTGGCAAGAGTGGAAGTGAAATCAGGGACACGTTAGTCCAAGTTTATGGGGATAATGCCATGAGGAAAACGGCAGGGTACAAACGATTGAGTGGTTTTCCGAAGGAACAGACAGCGTCACTGATGAAGAGAGGTCAGGACAGCCATAAATGAGCAGAACTAACAAAAACTTTGCAACAATTCAAGAGTTGTGTGGCAAAATCATCCGTTGACCGTAAGAAGCATAGAAGACCAAGTAAACATGGATAGAAAAACAGGGACCAAGCTCTTAATAAAAAATCTTGCCACAAGAAGGTGTGGCTCTTGCATCAGGACCGTGCACCAGCTCCCAGGGCACCGACTGGGAGGGAACTTTAAATAAAGTTCCCACTAAATAAATAACTGTACTGGGACACCCACCTCCTCATCTCACCTGGCCCCAGTGAATTTTTCTTTTCTCAAAAATAAAGGAAATATTAAAAGGAAGACATTTTGATGCCATTCAGGACATCAAGAACAAGATGAGGATGGCTCTGTTGGTCATTTCCAAAAAAAGACTTCCAAAATGGCTTTGAATCATGGACTAGGTACCATGCTGGTGTGTGGCTTCCCCAGGGGAGGACTGTGAAGGTGACTGGTGATATCCAGCAATGACGTCTGTAGCACTTTTCTTAGTAGGACACATATCAAAAGTATAAACACAAAGAATGCGTGGTATGTAATACCGTGTATGTATTATGCATCATATATTACAATGTTATCATGTTGTATATGTATTACATAAAATGTATATGTTGCATTTTATGATAAAATCAAATTAAGGAAAGAAAGAGCGTGAGTGAGGGGTAGGGAGGAAGGGCAGGAGCCAGGAATGGGACGTCCCCACATCACCCTCTGCTCTTCTTTCAATCTGGTGGGCATTTGTGCCATCCTGGCAGAAAAAAGTGGAGCCCACGCACAGACTTCCTAGATCACAGGGTACCTGTGTGGAGGACCGAGAGAAAGAGCTCCCGGACCCCATTCTGCAGAGTTAGAAGGTGCCCTGGAGATGAAAAAGCTGGAGGAGGAAGCAGGACATTGAAGAGGGGGGTGACAGCAGCCGACCCATCTGGCCTGGTAAGACGGACCTTGGAGTGAATTTGCAGGAGCTGGATCTACCCCAGGCTGCTAATTGCTCCTTTCTGGAGGCTGCTGCCTGGGTCTTCTTGGCAATGATCAGGTGAGCCTGGAGTCACACACACTAGCCCTGGGACCCCTCTGGGCAGGACTGAGGGCAGCTGTAGGTGCTTCTGATTACTGGGCTCTGCTGAGGGGATCCCAGTAGACTGGGAGGAGGCTGCTGAGGTCCTCGTTATCAGGGACTCTGTCTCTTTCCCTTGCAGGCCTGGCCTCTGCCTCCATCTGGAGACCTAATATTTCCACCCACCCAGGTGCCTAACTGCCGTTCTGGTCAGAGACCTGAACGTGTTACTTTATCTCCCTCCACTTGTTGCCTTCTCCCCTACACACACTTCAGTCCTTTCCAGAACCGTTCTCGGCCTTCAGACTCCTGAACATTCCAAATAAGACATGGGATATGTTCTTTCCCATGTCCCCCTTTACCCACCATGTCCCCTATTACTGGAAAATCAGAGCTACTCCATCCCTGGTTCACTGTTGCCTCCAGTGGTGGCACACGCCTCCCTGACCTCCGGGCCCCCACTGAAGCCAATTTCTCCCTCAGAGCATGGCCCAAGCCCTGCCTTCCCCAGGCAGCCTCCCCTGGGTCCTGCGCAGTCTGCCGTCCTTCTCATGGCACTGGGAGAAAGCCCAGACCTTGCCGGGAGTCCCTCCTGAGACACTGGAGAAGCAGTCTTCTTTCCCTGCCCCTCTCTGTCTTTACCTAAGGAATCAGATTCCTAGAGGGGGTAGACTCATGGTGAAGTTGGCAGGTGAGAAACACTAATCAGGGGCCTTGAATTGGAACCTAGTGACACCTTTGCAGAGACAAAACTGGCTGATTTCCCCACTTTGGAACACATGTGGGGTGACTGCATTTCTGGGGAGGGCTGGGTGGACCGTGCTTTCCATGTGCACTCATCTTGGGCACGTGCTCTGCGTGTGCACACGGTAGGCTCCCCTCGGCAGGGCGTGTAGGAGAAGATGGAGGCTCTGGGAGCCCAGCAGCTTCCCTGCACTCTCAGCAGGCTTCACACGGCTCAGGCTCAGGCTCAGGCTCAGGCTAGAGCCTCCCTCTGTGCTTCTCCACCGCATCCCCCTGCATTTCAGACGCGCACAGCTGAACTCCAGGTGCGGGAGCCACTTTTCCCTGGGACTTTCTGTCTTTGCAGAGGGATGTTTTGCAAACATCTACTCTTGCTTTGCCCACACTCCTTTCCAGTGCCTGGTGTCCTCTGTGCTGAGCACATCCTGGCCCCTGGCCAGAGGAATGGCGCTCCCTGCCAGGCTGTAGTCCACGCGGCCGCTCCTGGGGGTGATGGCCACAGAGGAATCGCCTCTCCCAGCCCAGCTGTCTGCTCGCAGGACCTCAAAGCACTGGTACCTGGAGGGAGAGAAACCCCAGCCACACGTCCTGACAGCCTGTCACCTGAGCCCGCTGAGAACACAGTGAGGACTTCCAACCCACTCCAGCCCTGCATGGCCACCAGCTCCTGGCTTAGCCGCCTCCCAGCTGCACCTGCTCCCCAACTCTTTGTGCAGTTGGGGTCCCAGGAGGGAGTAATAATTAAAGGAAACTTTGTAACTGTTCAAAGTGGATAAAAGTGTGTTTGCTCCGCTCCTTTTCTTCTTTTTCTATTTGCCATCTGGAGCCACAACCTGTCCGGTTTGCAAGCCCAGATCGGCGTCCTGTCTCCTCCTGTCACTCGTCTGTCGATCCCTTTACTGGAGGCTCTCTGCAGAGAAGGGATTTGCTGGTTATTTTTGTCCCCTCCCCTGCACGCCAGCGCCCTGCGAAGCTTGTCGCTGTGTCCTGGCTCCCGCGCACCTCCCCAGCTCCCTGCTTTCCATATGCTTTGAAGATATTCCTGCCTCCCACCCCTGTGCGGAGCCCCACGGCGGTGCCTGTGTGCAGCTGCCTGGACGCTGGTGGTAGCCTGGGAACCTCGGAGCCGCCCATCTGAAGGGCCAGGGGGCATTGGACCCAGAGCTGCCCACCACGCTGGCTGTAGTCTCAACTTTAAAGTATATTTTTGAAAGTGACAAAGGAAAACAAGCGGATGAAAATCAAGTAACAAAATAAAATTACTCTAATCCTGATGGACTAAGGCTTCAAAGTATTAACACATAGATATTCCAAGTCACCCTGTGCTTTCAAAGGGGAAGGACCTATATTTGGGACTGAACTGTGAATTGTGTTCCCCAGAAATATGTGGCAGTATGTCAGAATTTGGCCTTTTTTTTTTTTTGCAGTTTTTGGCAGTGGCTGGGTTTGAACCCTCCACCTCCAGCATATGGGGCTGGCTTCCTACTCCTTTGAGCCACAGGCACAGCCCAAAATTTGGCCTTCTTTGAAAGTAAGATCATGCTACAGATGTAGTTGAGCTGAAATGCCATACAGGAGTAAGGTGGGCTCCTGACCCAATATAGCAAAAGTCTTTACAAGAAGAGGAGAATTTGAAACACACACACAGAGAGAAAACAACATGTGAATGCAGGGAGAAGATGGCCATATAACCCTGGAGGCCGAGACCTGTGGGATGCGTCCACAGTCCAGGAAAGCTGGGGCTGCCAAAGGCTGGAAGAGACAGGGAAGAGGACGCCCCTCCTGGAGACTTCAGAGGGGGCGTGGCCCTTCCAGCACCCTGAGCTTGGACTTCCAGCCTCCAGCACCTCCAGAAATTCCTGTGGCTTTTAGCCACACGTACGTAGTACTTTGCTATGGCAGCCGGCAGAAGCGATGAGAGTAGAACCAAGAGTGACCCCTCCCAGGTGGATGGTTGCAAAATGTGTCCTTTCTGATAAAATTGTATTGTTCATCCAGCAAATACTCACTCAACATTTATTCTTCCAGAATGGCTCAATCCTTTTCCATCTTTTAACGAACTCTTTTTTTATTGTATGCCAGTCATTACAGGGCCAAGGCCAACAAATTGAGCATCTGTATTTATTCCCAAGAACCACAGTCAGGCAGTGGAACAAGTCTTCAGATGTGGCACTAAAGGTCTGAGCCTCCTTTTGGCTGATGGTGAACCTTTTCCAACATAGTAGGCGCTTTGGTGGATACTTCAGAGGTAGATGGTTTTCTGACTTGTATTAATGTAATGGCTTGACGTCTTTTGTTAGATTTAAAATTTTTCATGTCTTTTTTCTTTTTACTGTGCCTCCAAGCATTTAACTAAATAGATTTATTTTGTGCCTCCTTCATGAATACTTCTGGGAAGTGGTTTTTCTTTCCATCTCTAGTCTATTGAATCGACCCGACTACTACAGGGGATACATGCCTGCAAATAATTTTTCTTGACTCAGGGTGGGAGTGGGTCTTATAAAACAGTTTAATCCCACTTCTACCACATCAGAGAAATTCTTCAGCCTTCTACCCCGCCTCCCTTACCAGTGTTGACCAGAAATATCCACCCAAATCTAGCCATTCAGTGACATAACACCCTCAACCTGAAGTGACCCCCTCTCCTGTTGGTTTTCTAAAGTGAGAGAAGTGCCAGGGAAAGGCGGAGCCTTGCAAAGCTTCTTCTGTCACTCGAGAGTCATTTCAATTAGATCAGCAGGTCGCCTTTCTGGAGAGGGCTGTGCTATGACCCTTGGCAGGACAGCAGGGGAGGTTAGTGGACAAGAAGGCCTCTCAACACTCCCTCCTCTGTGCCATGGCAGTTGCTGGGGAAGTCACACCCTTGGGATGGTTTATTGCAATTCATGGCTGCTGAAATCACTCAATAGTATTGAGGAGTGGATTTTACATACACACACACACACATATGTGAGTTTTTAGGTAACCAAAAGAAAAGTTCTGTCTTGTTTTAAATACTCCACTCAGGGCAGAAGTAGCTTCCTGGTCGAGGACAGCATCCCTGCCTCAGCATCCCTCTTGCTGTGAGGTAGAAGGAGAGAGAAGGAAGCCTCTCGAGAAGAAAGTCACAGTTGGCCAACTGCTTGGTGCCAGAGACTCTGGTAGATACTTAAAAAACAGTTTCTAAATTAAGCCCCAATATAACATAGAACCACCGTCCTCATTTCATAGTTTAGGAGATTGAGGAAATTAAGTAGCTAGTCTGGAGTTTCCAGCTAGGATGTGGCTGATTAGCAACTCAAACCTCAGCCTCTCTGCTGCTGGGCGTGATGCGACTGGTCCTGCTGTGCTTTTAAGCTGCCTCAAGTCTCCCTGAACTCGGTAACTGTGGTTCCTGCAATGCTCTCTGGACAAAGGCAAATGAGGACTTTGTACTTGGTTTTCAGGAGGTAATCTATAGCATACCTGCCAGGAATGTCTTTGTTCAGAGCAGAGGGCTGGCCTAGGGTGGCCACCTGGGCCTGATGGGGTGGGAGCTGGCCTCACAAAACAAACATCAGAGTGGCATGGCTGGGCTCTGGGTTAGGCAGTTTCTGTCCACCTAGAGGCTAAAATCAACCACAGGCAATCCATCAGTCAATCAATGAGCTTCCAGTAAACCTCTGAACAGGGATGTTCAGGAGAGCTCCCTGGTGACAGCACTCCCTGCGTGTCACCGCACATCAGTGCCAGGAGGGTGATGTGAACTGACACCAAGGCCAGAGGACAGCAGAAGCTTTCTGCTAGAAGCCAGCTCAGACTCTGCCCTGTGCCTTTCTTCCTCCTGCTGATTTTAATCTAACCTCTCCCTGTGAAGAGCCACAACTGCGACCAGTGTAGTTCCACGCGTCCATCTAGAGAATTTCCAAAATCGAGGATAGTGTGGGCAGCCACTGACATTCAAGCTGGTGTCACAAGTAAGGAAGGCCTTGGGGACGGTGGTCTCTTGCCATCTGTCTGCTGAAAATCTAGTCCCTTAAACTTATAACAAACTTTTCACACTGTTATTATAGATTGTTTCTCAATCAATAAAGCACACTTAACAAGGAAATTCTATAAACTCGACCTTTCAGACCAATCACAGTGTGGCCCCCTGGGGTTCGCCTTTCATACTAACCACAGTGTGGCCCCCTGGGGTTGGGTTCAGAACATGGTTCCCTAGTTCTTAGACTGCACAGGTATCTCCTCCTGGCTTCGTGAGCACAATGTCAGGTTACGGTTCTGTTTCAGGAAAGAATGGTAATGACCTTAGGCTGCTTGAGCTGCCAAGACAGCATGCCAGGGTCCCATGACTGGCATAAACAACAAAAAGGTGTTTTCTCACAGCTCTGGAGACTGAAAGTCCAGGATCAGGTGCCTTTGGTCAAGTTATGGTGAGACTTCTTATCCCAGCTGATACACAGACACCGTCTTGTGTGCTCACCTGGCCATTGGCTGGTGGTTCACTCACACAGGGAGGGCTCAGGGAGGGAGCTCCCTGCTGTCTCTTCCTGCAGGGCACTAATCCTGTGATGAGTGCCCCACTCTCAGGCGTCATCTACTCCTGTGTATCTCCTCATAGCCCCATGTCTAAATCCCATCTCATTGAGGGGTAGGACTTCAGTGTGGACATTTGCGGGGAGGGGACATGACTTAGTCCACAGAAGTTGCTTCAATCTGAGGTGAGCCGGATAGCTTTGAATGAGATTGAGGATGGTGAGGACTAGTGGGATGGAAAGTGGGTCTGAAGCCATCCCTGCAAGGTGGCCCCTGGGGCAAGGCACTCACCTTCCTCCACTCTCTAACCCAGGTGTGGCTATGTGTGTGCATGAGGAGGTGTGGGTCATGGAGGGCAGGGCCTGTCTCCATCAGCAGAAGACAGATAGCAGTAAATGTCCCCACGTTCCTCACTTTTCATCTTTATAATGACCAACCACTGGGAAATAAGAAAGGGAATCCGCTCTTGGGCCTGTTGTGTGTGCGTTCCTGGGCTCCCGCCTGATGGAGGTGGTTGCTAGGAAACTGACCAGCCTTTGGACTTTGTGGAGGGGAAAGGAACCTCACCCGGGGAGTTAGCCTTGAAATTCACAATGCACTTAGCTGCAGGCCATGGCAAGGCATACGTGAGAATTAATGCCAGCATTTCACAGCAAAGGGAACTTCAGACCAGCTGCTCACAGCACCCGAGTGGGGCTCAGGACCAGCCCCCAGATGCCAGGAGGTACACTCTCAGCCCCCCTACACTGCCTTCAAGGAGAGGAATCTAGTGCACAGCTAAGAAAGTGAGTGGGTGCTATGGGCACCTGGGAAGAGGGTGCATCCTTAGTCCACACCCTACGTGTGTTCTCATGAGATGGAGAGCTGACATGGCAATCACACCCGTTTCTGCTGAGAGAGGACGGGACAGATGATGCCGGCCCATGGCTGCCTCCTCAAGCTGCTGACTTTCAGTCTGCTCCAAAGGAAAGACAGAAAAGACGTAAAACTAAAACGGGGAGTGATCATTACATTTGCCAATTTGAAATTTCTTATCCTTAACGTCTTCAAAATGAAAAGAGTGAGGGTGAGGATCAGATGTCCAGCTTGGCCAGTGCCTAGATAATGGCACTACTCTTAGAGAGATAGGACAGGGCAAAACCAGCAGGTTTACGGAAAGAATTTCCCCAGATCTCCCACTTCTTGATTTCTGTTGAGTGAGGGTTAATCGTGGGGAACGCAGATGGCCATGGCCAGTGGGTGGGTGGTGGGACCCACAGGACCAAGCCTCACCGAGCCCCAAGGGAGAGGCAGCAGCTCCTGCTACACTATGGTCTGAGGAAGAATGAAAGAAAAGCGGGGAAGGGAAGAGGAAAATAAAGACAGAATTTTGATAAGAAATAGCCAGAGTCAGAGTTGTGTAGAATGCCGTACATGACCGATTCAGGCCAGGCTGGCTGTGCCTGAATCTTGGCTCTGCCAGTTTTCTGTAGTGTGACCTTGGTAGAGTTACTTAACTCTTTATGTCTCGGTTTCCTCATCTACAAAATACTAGTAATGACAATGCTGGTGATAACCTGTTTCACAAGTTTTTGTAAACAATAGGCATTACCTTGTCATGAGAAAGCAAAGTAGTTTAACCCTTATTAATCACACAAAAAGCTGAAATACGGGGAAGGAAAGAGTTTAGGCAGTGGTTGGGGGGCGACTGCGATACTGAGAAGGACACGTTTAAGATGAAGACAGTGGATGGTGAATTCTGACGGTGCTGGTGCATTCTTAACTTTCACTTTCTAGCTCAGTCCATTCGTGTCATGAAATCCCGGTGGACAAGTGCTTTTAAACAAAGGGTCTGAAGGAGTGACAGGAGAGAGGGGAGGTCTGCAGCGCACAGGAGAGATCCCTCAGCTCCTGTCTCCTCATTCCAGTGATGGGCTGGCCAGGCTCATATGTCACCTAAGTTCCCCGGAATTTGTGGCAACACAAATCTCTCAAATATGAGTTTGGAAACCATTAAGCCAAATGAAAAGTTTTCTTTTAGACAAACGGGTTGTTTTCCTCCATCTGTGCTGAAAATAGCCACTTGAATATCATTAGATGTGAATTTGAAATCCATCCTCTCCGATCCATGTTCATCAAACATTTAGAATTTGCCAGAGATACCACCTCAGTGGGTTGACAAGGAAGTGGAGAATTGGAATGCTTACGTGCTGTGGGTAACCGGATGGAAACCTTGCAGCTGCAGTGGGAAACAGTATGGTAGTTCCTCAAACAATTAAAGATATAATTACCATAGAATCCAGCAATTCCACTTCTGAGGATGTAGCCAAAAGAATAGAAATCAGCGTTTTGGACAGGTATTTATGCACCTATGTTCATAGTGGAATTATTCATAATAGCTGCAAAATGCAAGTGTGTGGAGTATATGTGTAACAAACATTCAGCCTTAAAAAGGAAGGAAATTCTCATAAATGCTGTAACATGGATGGAACTTAAGGAAACTATGCTGAGTGAAATAAGCCAATACAAAAAGACCAGTAGTATATATTTCCCCTTCCATGAGGTACTGAGAATAGGCAAAATCATAGAGGCAGAAAATAGAATGGTGGTTTCCAGGGGCTGGGGGAGGGGGAATGGGAAGTTGCTGTTTAATGGACACAGGATTTCAGTTTTGCAAGATGAAAAATTTCTGGGGATTGGCTCACGTAATGCCAGCCTACTGACCACTATGGAGATAGATGCACTCAAAAATGGTTAAGATAATATTTTTTTTGTGATGTGTATTTTACCACAATTAAAACTAAGAGTAATTTTTCAGGAACACAATGATAAGAGGGTCATGCTCTCTGACCTCATGGAGTTTCAGGTGAGGTCCGACGGGTGGTGATGAAGGTGGAGAGAGACCGCTGACTGCAGCTGAGAGGTGTCCAGCAGCCGAGGGGAGGCCGGGCGGTGAGGTGTTGGATGGTTTTCCAAGAGAAGGAGCTTCTACACAGTATCCTAAGAACCAAGGAAGAGATAGTCAAATAAGGGAGACAAAAATATGTTAGGACGTCAAAACCATATGTGCAAATTCACGGTGCTATTCGGAAACTGCACATGTTTCTGCAGGGCTGGCACACTGGGTGGGAGTGGAGGGGTGTAAACGTGGGGTTTGTCTTGATTTATCCGGCATCTGCTGTGTCCAACCTCAGGAGAGAAAAATTGGGGACATAAGGTGACTGCTTATAGCAGATGAAGCAGAAACGTGACTGATCCCCCAATTCGTTCCCCGTCGGGAATTTTGTCAAAGAATTCACAAGAGTGCACTCTAATTCCACTCCAGAAAAGGTTGACATTGTTTGTTTTAAACAAATACAACTAAATGCCCCCGGAACTATCTGCTATTATCAGTCTTTCATTTACTGGTTGAGTAAGCACTTATTAAAGTGACCCAGCCGTGTGACTGCTTCCTTTCGGGAATTTAATGAATACACAGAGAGGGAGAAACTCCAGGCATTTGGGGTTTCTTGAAACTGCTCCAACTTTACAATTTGATGTAAATAATCTTGCAATTTCTGAATCCATCTCTGTGCATTTACTTTAAATATACATGTTTTTTAAAGGAAGATGTAGGCCTTCAAAGTTAAAGGAAAACCATACAATAGGTAGAGTTTTTGTGGATTATGGGCCATAATTGCAAAAAATGCATAGAAAAGAAGAGCAACTGGCTAGAGAGAGTTCATACTTATTCTTTTTAAACCCACTGCCATTTTCTTCAGGCCAGGAGGAGAAACCCTTTTCTTGGCTTTCAAACAACATCATTACAACAAAAGTTGGGAGCCTACTAGATCCAGAGCACCCTACTATAGGAGGGGTGTGTGTGTGTCTGTGTGTGTGGGTCTTTGTATGTGTGTGAAAGAGTGAGGGGGAGAGAGAGAGGGAGAGAGGGAGAAAGGGAGCCCTTCCTGGGTTCCTGAGTTCTTCACAGCCATGTGAGCCAACGCCCCTAGGAAATCCCCTCTCATAAATACCTCTCTGTATATATCCTGTTGGTCTGTCTCTCTAGAGGACCTTGACTAATACATGCCCTCTGACCTGGATATTATTGTCTTTACTTTACAGATGAGAAAACTGAGCCTCAGGGAGGCTCAATAAATGGTCCAAGTTCACTCAACTATCAACAAACAAGCCCACTGTGAAACCAGGGCTCTCAACATATGCTGGTCCAGCAGCCTGCTGGGCTGAAGTTACGAAGGACGTTGTAGGTGCAAAGGGGTCTGTGTTCCTTTCATGTGCTACTCAGCAGCATATGGGCAGCTAGAAACTGCCCTGGCAGTTTCTTGTCATGCCCCAATTTCTCAAGCACCGGGGCACAGACTTCAGTGCAGCTGACATTTGGAAGTCAGATACAGCTCAACGATCCAAGTGCCTTTTGAGAACTGCTAATAGGAGCTAATGTTTGAAAATTCAGGGTCCCCAGGAAGCTAATGCTGACTGGGAACATGCTTTCTCCTGTTTGCTCCTGAAGACAACAATTCTCCAAAGCCAAGACTGGGTAAGAAGGTCCAGCCTGGGGAGGCTTGGGGGTGGGAAGAAGGTGGGGATTTGATAGTGATCCGAGGATTGCCTTAACTTTTCTAACAACTGGTGAGGAAAGCCAGTGAAACACGAAATAAGTGACGTTCACTCCCGTTTGCCCACCTCACAGGTTATGAGGAGCCAGTGAGCCCCTGCCCCAACTCAAAGGGCTCTGCTGGTAAATACTGACCAAAGCATGAAGATAATTGGGCAGTACCTGTGACAACACAGAGGTCACCCCTCCTGAGGATGACACAGGCCTTGAATTATGATAGCCATGGATCCTGCAGTCCACATGACTCCTCTGGTAAGGTGATGGCCATGGGATCAGTGGACAAGAGGCTCAAAGCCACACCCCTGGCCCAGTACAGCTGATTAGTTAAGTAGGCATATGGCAGCCTCCCGTCGCTACTCTTAGAGAGCCCAAGTGAAACACTTAGTGTTATATACTGTGTCAGGCCCATGGCTCACATGGATGACCTGAGCACGCGTCCTCCCAATCATTCAGAGATCCGTTCAAATGTTACATCTCTGGGCCCAGTCCCAGAGGTTCTGATTCAGGGGGTCTGTGAAGGGCCCCAGAGCCTGCACTTGCGACAGGTTCCCTGGCAATCTGAGAGAGGCATTGTGCCAAGCACTTACTCCCCAAAGCCTTCTAGCACCTCTACAACCCCCATACCCTTGGTGTTTCCCTGGGAAGCACCAAAGCCCAACTGTCATAGAGCAGCATATGGGCAGCTAGGGACTGTCCTGGTGGCTTCTTGTCATGCCCCAATTTCTCAAGCACTAGGGCACAGACTGAAGTGCAGCTGGGATTTGGATGTCAGTTACAGCTGAATAATCCAAGTGCCTTTTGAGAACTGCTAATAGGAACTAATGTTGTTTAGTGACTGACATCTCTCAACATTCACAAACAGAGTTGGGAAGTCAAGTTTCTTCTGTTGACTATCAGAAGACAAAATGGAAACATGGACATGGCTGATTCTTATTGACAGAGCTCTATCTATCCATCTATCTGCCATTGCATATAATATATACACACCTTATATGAAAGATATATATATATATATATATATACACATATACGTATGAGATAGATATATATATGAAAGACAGAGACAATTTTGTGGCTGATGATGAAACAGAAAGGCACCAAGGCAGCCTTAGGACTTAGGAACAGAGAAACAGTAACCTGGCAGTGGGGCAGGTGGCGAAACAGGTGCAATGTTCCAGAGTTGGAGGTGGAGGCTACAAGATGCCCCAGGGGCACAGAGGTGGAAATGACTGGAAGTGAAGCTCAGGACTGCTTGTTTAAAATACCCAGAGAGCGTGGCTGGCTGAGGCCATATTTAAAGGTGGAGGCTCTCCCTTTCATCTTCCTTGGCAAAAAGTCGTAAGCAAAAAATGACTTTGCTCACTGCCAC
>NW_003852417.1:225735-234438 GCF_000181295.1 Otolemur garnettii
ATGGCCCTGCAAACCAGTGTCATTTCCAATTTGGAGGAGGAAGCGGAAGCTAAGTGAGGGCTTTGGAAACAGAATGCTGCAGGTCTGAGGTAGGGCACAGGATTTGTTTCTCATGGGTTTCTGGAGGAGGCTGAGGGCACCACACTTGGAGAACAAACCTCAGAGCCTCAGCCACAGAAATAGTCAAGGCAAGTGGCTCACACTCTGAAACCTTCCCTGTAAGGGAGCGCCTGGAGTACTTGGAGCCTGTCACATGGCTGCCAGGCCTTGGCAGACCTCCTGGTCCTGCTCGTGTCTCTGCCATCCAGGATTAGAGGGTTCATCTTCACATAAAATCCCATGCACCATTTTATGTCCAATTCCAGTGGCACCGTCTACTGGAAGCTTCTGCTCTCCTCCATCCTCCCCCCAGTTTTAGCTACAGTGACCTCACATATCACCATGTTAGTCTCAACCTTGTTTCCGCCATAGCCCTCCCTGTCAGTTACAGAGTGCAGAGATGACGCCGAGTCCTCTTTTGTAATCTTGGATAGTGACTTTCCGTGTGTAGAGGTGATACCTAGTGTGCAGTTGACAGTGTGCAGAGATGATACCTAGTGTGAGGTAGTCAGTGTGCAGAGGTGATACCTAGTGTGTGGTCGTCAGTGTGCAGAGATGATACCTAGTGTGAGGTCGTCAGTGTGCAGAGATGATACCTAGCATGCGGTCATCAGTGTGTATAGATGATACCTAGTGTGAAGTAGTCAGTGTGCAGAGATGATACCTAGCGTGCGGTCATCAGTATGTATAGATGATACCTAGCGTGTGGTCGTCAGTGTGCAGAGATGATACCTAGCGTGTGGTCGTCAGTGTGCAGAGATGATACCTAGTGTGAGGTAGTCAGTGTGCAGAGATGATACCTAGCGTGCAGTCGTCAGTGTGCAGAGAAGATGCCTAGTGTGCGGTCGTCAGTGTGCAGAGATGATACCTAGCGTGCGGTCATCAGTATGTATAGATGATACCTAGCGTGCGGTCAGCTGTATGTATAGATGATACCTAGTGTGCGGTTGTCAGTATGTATAGATGATACCTAGTTTGCGGTCGTCAGTGTGCAGAGATGATACCTAGTGTGTGTTTGTCAGTGTGCAGACATGATGCTGAGTCCTCTTTTGAAATCTTGCATAGTTTCTTGCCCATACTAAGCCTTCCATGCACATGGATTGAAGGAGAATTTTTAAACCTTTAAAAGCCTTTAGCCAGACACTTCCACATTTCTTACACTAATAAGCTCACAAAGCAGTGACAACACGAGTCTTTCTCTCGTAGTTTTAGAAGAGGAGGAAGGTGGTCATGTGCGTCTGCACTAGGAGGATGAATCACATGGCCAACAGGTCCCTGCCCATACCAGCTGCCACATTTAAATTTGGTGCTGAGGAGAGTTTGAAAGAGAGTTTGTTTACTTTCTGGTGGTGTGGGCAAGTGTTTAGGTAAAACAGCAGAAAGAAGCAGGATGGGGTGAGGGGTCATTACGGAAGGATAGACAGTATGAGGGTGCCACGTGCAAAGAGTCCCCTGATGATAGCACCTGAGATCACTTGCATGAGGGGACAGAACATACACCCCCCACCTTGACTTCTTGCAGAGGGCAAAGGAGCCGTCAACACGGCAAAGGACGTGGACCCTCAGCACAGCGAGCGAGGGAGGGAGGGAAGGCAGACCTGGAAGGGCAGACGCCCAGGCCTCAATTCCAGCCTCCCATTTCTGTGCATTTTCTCCTCAACCTGCTGCTTCAACGTCTCGTAAATCTTCCTGTTAAAAATGTCAACAACATGGTACGGTGGATGGTTTATTGATAAAGACAGGACAGTTTAGTTAAATTTCAGATGGAATTGCTTTAAGAAAAGGCTCATTTTAGAATTCATACTTTCAAACTAACTTTCTGTTTTATGGGCGCTAGTTTCTTCAAAAAAAAAAAATCAACAAACCATAATACGGAAAATGTTGTTTCATGCTAGCTTATTACAAACTGCCTCGCCGAGCAGATTGCACATTTATACTCTATGGTAGGACTTAACATGCGCTAGGATAATGATAGAAAAATGAAATGAATTTCAACAAATAATCAAGGATGCAGCTTTGAAAGACTAGTGGAATTCTTGGTATAATAATTTTTTTTTCCTAAGTCATGTATATTTTATGAGTCTGAAACAACTGATTCCAATAAGTCTTTGGGCTATGGAAGCAGAAAAAGAACAGGATGTAATGTAGCAGAGCGTAATATATGAAGCAATCACTCAAACAGCTCGTGGTACACACGTCAATAAACTTCTACTGTATTGAAGCCGGTGAAGTAGAGGAGATATTCCAGCAGAAGATGTTTATTCAATGCATTGTAAAAAATCCATTTTTCTTAAGCCTGCCAAATGTTCCTGAGAGTTATTACTAATTCATCATGGAAAAACAGCAACCACTGTGATACACCCACAGAAAAGTGGCAAATTTCTCATCTTGCTCTTTTGAGCCCTAATAAGATGCCATGGAATTGAAACTATAACAATCATGGTCCATTGAGTAGGATCTTGCTTTGACTTCCTGGAGGCTCAGGTAGCACTGAGAATGTTGGCCTGGGTATCAGAAGACTTGAGATCCACTCCCGGCTCTCCTGGGAGCTGGCTGTGCCACCCACATGGGGCCTCAGGCACAGCCTGAGAACACTGGAACATGAGTGTGGCAGACCCTTCCAGAGACAGTGTGTGATTCTCAGGTATGATGACAAATCTATATCATGTTCCCTGGTGTCTTGTCTGGGCCAGCAGCCTTCTCCCCTCACAGTGGAGGATGCCACTCTCCACAGTGACTCATGGCTACTCGCCTCTGAAGAACTGAGACATCAGGATCGTCAGTCCATAAAGCACAGTGACTTGATACCAAATGACAGCTCTAGGACAGTTTTCAAATGTAAGTAATTGGAGAATCTTATGGAATGTGGTTGTTTTAGAGTTCTCTTGCTATATAACCAATTACCACAAACTTACTACCATTTATTATCTTACGGTTTCTGTGGGTCAACAAGCCAACCATGGCTGAGCCGGACCCTCTGCTCAAGGATATGCTCAAAATATCAGCCAAGAAACCTTATTTTAGAGGATTGAAGGGAAAGATGTGTTTTCAGGCTCCCTCGGGTTGTGGGCAGAAATCCTTCTTCTGTAGCTGCTAAACTGGTTGCTAACCTCTTCAAGACCTCCAGAGAGAGGCTGCTCTCTCTCTCTCAAGGGCTCCTGATGGCTGCGCCCTGTCCCAAGCATGAGCTCCCATTCTGTAAAGGTCCCAGCAGATCTGGGCCTTTCGTTATATTTGCAAAATTCCCTCACCTTCACCTTATAACAGAACCTGATCATGACGGGGGCACCTTGGTCACAGCTCCCTCCATGAGCAAGACCAAGGTTCTGCAGGGGGAGGACATCTAAGAATTCCTACACTAACTCCAAAAAAAGTACTTTTCATATTCCATTCATTCTTCAGGACCATGTTTTCTGAATCTGCTTCCTTGAGAAAGCACTGGCAACTGAAGACCCTCTTCTAAACGCTTCCACTCTGGCTATGCCAACTCTTGGGTTTTCACTGCGCTCTACATTTTGCTGATTTCTCTGACTGGTTTCTCCAAAATGGTATGCAAATTACTTAAGAGCAGAGATCAGGACTCTTACAGTGTTGTGTTTATATTTAGCATGACAACTTATGCATAGGAGCTACTCAGTAATTAACAATCGATTGCGAGTATTTTAAAAGTACTTAACATACTCAGTTCTGCAATGTTTATAACTCTCTTTCATATTCTTCATTTCATCAAATAATTTGATTAGGTGAATCCATAGAAATTAATATATTATTTTTGAGGTAATTTACTGAAACATGGTTTAGCAGCCAAAAAAGGAAAGACGTACTTCAAATGAGTTATCTTGTAAAACATGTCGCATATAAGCAAGAAGTGCAGAAAAACAAATTTTTTTGGCCTAAATTATACCTTTCTTGTCTTGTATTTTTTTATTAGGCTATTTCTAAAACAAAAAAGTCTCACTTTTATTTGCTAAAAAAAAAAAGTGTTTTATTAATGTTGAATAAAAAGCCACTTGAGTCTTTGAGTCTTTTGGGAAGGGATGGGGCAATGGACCAGGAGCAATCGCCATAGACTAGACTGTTCTCCTTGGTAAATTTTCTTCAATTTTATCACCTCCGGACACATGATTTTAAATGATTCGAATAGTATAGAATTGTTTAATGTGGCAGAACTAGTGTCATGAGAGAAAATAAATGTCAATCTACATACTTCATTAAAATACGTATACAATGGAAAGTTGCCACAGTAAATGATTCACTTAAAAAGAGCACGAGACACAAACTGTGACAACTACTGACCAGGTACAATTTTGCTTCTTCTTTTATGTTCATTTCATGTTGACCGAGGATTTCCTGAGAAGCAGAAAGGCTGTGGGGGATACAAGGGGAGTGTGGCAGAGGTCCAGGCCTTACCCAGCTTGGGCCTGTGGCACCTTCCTGGGGCCCCGAGCTGTTGACTGTGATTACAAGTGATGAGCAGAATGAGGGCAGAGATACAAGCAGGTTATATATAAATGGAAATGAAAGAAATACCTAAGATAGGTCAAGAACGTCAGATAACTTGGTACGGTTAGAGTATGCGGAGGGGACATGAAGGTGAGAGATTGGGCTGAAAAGCTTGGCAGGAAAAAAACATAAATGGCCACGTGTAGAGCTCTCAGCCATAGACTTAATTTAGACTCAGTGTGCGTGTGCACTCTCTCTCCACACACACACACACACACACACACACAAATATAGGACACTAAGTCGTTTAGACATCCTCATCACAGTAGAGATCCACTGGAAGATTTTCATCACATTTTTAATTGTGAAAATTCACTGTGAAAGTCATCACGGGAAGTATAAAATTTTTAAGGATGTGAATGATGGAGACACAACTATCACCAAGAGTATGATTGTGGGGTAATAGGACCCAAATAGTACCAGCCATAACTAACGCAATGACATTTTTTTATGAAATAGAATCCATAGGATTTAGTGGCTAATTCAGTATTTGTGAGGTTACACTATGGGAAATTGAAGGAAACCTAAAAGGTGAAGCTAAGATCACCAACTTCAAAATTGGGGCTCTCGTGATGGGAAACACAGACAGAGACAAATATTGTAGGAAATGGTCTTCTGCGATGTTGAACTGTGGGCACCTGTGGGATCACACAGGGAGATGTGGTGTGGGTAGTTAGACGCCCGATGTGGGAGTTTCAGATGTGAGAGTCACCAATATACACGTGGGAAGTGAAGGGTAGGTTTGGATTAGTTTAAGCAGGAATAATGTATGACAGGAAGAGAAGAGGACAGAGTCCCAGGGAAACCAACATTGGAGGGTGTAGGTGAGAAGAGAAATTCCCATAGAGTCCCTGGAGCAGTGTCCACCAGCATGGCCCATGGAACACTGCTGAGGGAACCTCCATCAGTCCAGAATCCTTGATCCACTTTTGAAACTCTTGAGTTTATCTCAAAGTGCCAAGTAGAAGATGTCTCTGCTTGGCCGAGAGGTTTTAATGGGTCCCTGTTGGCCTCAGGTTGGGGGCGATCTTCTCTGCCAGACCACACCCAGCTGCCTGTGGGGAGCAGCTGCCTTCTGCCCCATCTTCTGGCATCTTCAGTGCATTCATGCAGGGCAAGCTCTCTCTGACCCAACCCCAGCTTCCCAATTGCAGCCCACGTCAACCGCATCCCCCTATTCGCTCTACTTGGATTTCGTGCTTCAGTTCAGACCTTTCCAGAAGTTTCCAAGAATGGCTTTGTTCCTCTCTCTGTGCCTTCATGGATTTCACCAGGAAGTGCATGTTATAAGTGATGCCTGCCAAGAAATGCAAGAGTAACAGAAAGAAGGGGGCTCTGGAGGCCAAGTCACCAGTTTGGACAGGCCCAGGGGCAGTGTGTCCTGGCTAGATCAGTTTACCTGCTAGGGGTGTCTGATCACCAGCAGTAGACACCAGACTAGGTAACAACCAAGAGGGGAGCTGAGGGAAAGAGAGTGACTAGCCCATTATACCTACAGAACAGCTGGGGTGCTGAGATACCAAGAAGCAGGGAACGTCAGGCCTTGTAAGTCACAGAAGGGCTCCGTCAGAGCACTGGTCTGTAGTCAAGAAACTCCTGCGGCCTAGGTCTGCCACTGGGCTCAGACTTCAAAGTCTAGGATGGGGTATCCCGTGGATTCCTTTGGGGAAAAAGAGGAAATTTTGTAAAAAATTGCATCACCAGTTTGCTGTTGCATCCAATGAAGATGAACAATTCCCTAGAGAAAATAAGAAATAAAGTAATTCTCTTAAGGAAATGAAGAAGTGAAGTAATTCCCTCAAGGAAATGAAGGTTTCCACTAAGAAGTGATTCTTAGAAGAAAAATGAAGAAATTAGATTTAATCAAAAGAAGGTGAGAGGCAGGCTAAATGGCTTTTGTTTTAAGCAGTACAAATTAGTGCTTACATTATTCCTGCTTAAACTGGTATTTGGAGTATAAAGAGATAGAGAAGGGGCCTTTATTACAGCTGTTGAGGAGGGGAGATTCTCAGGTCCTCGTCATGGTGGTCCGTGTGAATGCACCACGTTTAGAAAGCCATCTGCATTCAGGAGAAAGGACTGTCTGACTTTGTCTTCAAGAGATTACAGCTAAGGCCACTTGGTCACATTTTCAAATGTCACATTAATCTTCCTCCAAATTTTGTTTACTGTAGGAATCAGACATAAAGAATGGTGTGCAGTGACCTTTTGAAGACAAGGAGCTAGTTCAGCGAGGCTGGGAACGTAGGGAGCAGCTGTACTCTTTGGTGTGGAACTACATCCCTGGAATCCTCCTGCCACACTTAATTCTGAAATTCACTTCTGGAGAAAGGAACCAGTAACTCCCAACTAGAATCCATGAGATGCTCCCAGAGAGAGTTCTAGGACTGAGCCACAGGCAGGAAGGGCTGGATTTCTGACTGGGGGGCTCCAACTTGACCATGGCTTCATGTGATTCAGAAAAGGTCATTTAGCTTCCTTTACTGCAAGGTGTTTTGGTTAGATAAGATCCAAGGACTCTCCATGACACTGAATAACATCATCCAGTTTTATCTGTCAGTATACAACAACATACAATGCTGTTGACCTTTTTACTTCAGATTCTTTACTTCCCTGATTTCAGACCCCAAATGTTCCTGTCATATTGCCTAGTCATCAAGTATAGATAATGCCATTGCCTGTCTCCAGAAAACTGGAAACTGTAAAGCAAGACATTCAAGGTGATTGAGGTCAAATACAGTTTTTAAGCAAACAGTTAGTGTATGTCAAAGTGTGCCAGACAGAGTTGTGCTCTGGTTAAAAAAAAAAAAATCAAACAAACAAAAACTTACCATTCCTCAGATAAGGTGATAAGGAAATGTCAAAGAAATACAAGTATAAAATTCATCTGAAAAATCCTTTTGAACATCTGATATTAACTGGGAGAAAATGCTAGTGATAGGCGACCTGATAGAGGCAAAGTTACAGAAAAGTTTATCGATATTGTCACCTTGAATCTTCACGTCCTTGAAGGATCTTTCCTTTGCAATGATACTTTCTCTCCAGCAAACATACTTAAGGCTCAAGGAAACCCTTATGATAGCCACGAATAGCATAAGTAATAGCACATGCCTATTAAAGAGGTAAATGTTTGTCCCAAAGTTTTTGGCTCCAAATCCCAGTGTCGGTGACAAACGTTTTCTTTGAACTATATCACAAGTTGTGCCTGATCATCATCTACCAAGTTAAACTGGCCTCCACTGAAACAGAATCATGTTACATGATTCAATTTACAGGGACAGCTGGAGACATAAATGGAGTTGTCCTTGGTGTCACCTGAGAAAACATCCTCTTGTGTGTGCCGGGGCCAGGCCTGTCAGCCCAGAGTGGAAATTGGTGAAAGGTGTCTCGAAACTGTCACAACTCAAAGCCAGGAAGGCTGGGGTGTTTGTTACATGCGGAGAATGGACAGGAGCAGAACTGAGAACCAGAGAACACATCTCGAAACGGCCCGATTGGATGGCGTGACGCATTCTGTTTGCACAGATGGAGCATTTTGTGAGCGGCGTCCCTGGATGGAGGGGTCATGGCTTGTCTCATTGGCTGTTAGCTGCTGGTGTCTGGTTCAGACCAGACTAAAATAATGGCATCTATAAAGTCCTCTAAACTTGCTACATGTGAGTTTCAAAATTGACTCTTTAATTCCTAGAAATAAACACAGAGGGAAAAAAAGAGCAGTTATAAAATTCACAGATCCATAAAAACAAAGAAAAATGTTCTCCCTTTTCCATCTAAGAGAAGAAAATCTATACCTAATACTAAAATCCTAAACAAGGCATCATGTAATAGAACGTTTAACATTTGCCATAACATTTGTAAGGTAGATGTAACGTCCAGTTTCAAGTCCTGGCTTATAGGAATACAATATTTTCCTCTGTACTTTCTAAAGGATTTCTGGTGCTGTGTAGCAGTTGGCAGTTTTGTTTACAAAAGCACAATAAAGACCGCAGTAGCTGGGTCATGGCTACAATGCCCCTTCTGGAGTCTACACAGCTAGAGTTTAAGAAGAGGGTCTAGTGTTTCCTTCTTATTTGGCTACATAATCATAACCACGTCATGAGT
>NW_003852417.1:234661-248670 GCF_000181295.1 Otolemur garnettii
TTTTTTTTTTTTTCAGGGAGAGTCTTACTCTGTCACCTAGTCTAGAGTGCCTTGGCCTCAGCCCAGCTCACACCAACCTCAAATTCAAGGTCTCAACTGATCCTCTTACCTCAGCCTCCCAAGTAGCTGGGACTGCAGGAGCCAACCCCAGCATTGAGCTAATTTTTCTACTTTTAGTAGAGATGGCGTCTTATTCTTGCTCAGGCTGGTCTCAAACTCCTGATCTTAAGCTATCCTCCTGATCCTCCTGTCCTGGCCTCCCAGAGTGCTGGGATTACATGGTGAGCCACCAGTCCCAGCCCAGAGAGTCGTTTTATAATTGATTTGCCCACCATGGGTGTCCTCACACTTACCCACACTGAAACTCAGCCGACACTTCCCACCCCCTCCACCCAGCCCTGAGCAAGCCTCATGCTGCCGTCTCTCCCTGTCAGCTTGACGTCTTTCTATTCAATAGCTTTTTTAGTTTGTCTGCAAACTTGGAAATGACACAGTGCGCCCCCTCTTCCGGATTAATAAGTAAAATAAGAAATAGGATTCATCCTGACAAGTATTGTGCAAAACACTCATTTATACTTAAACATCTTTAAAGGAGCTTGTTTTTATTGTCCATGGTGTATTTTTTTTAGCAGTCTCATGATAATTGAGACGTGAATAATTTTAGATTTGTGCCTTTGTTAAAATACTTTCAAAGGAAAAATAAAATTATAGAGTGACAAAATATTGGATCTGGAGATATCATAGGAGCCATTTAGATGAATACAATTCTGTGAAGTAATGCTTACCAAAATGTCCTAAGATTTAAAAAGCAGCCAGAGAGAGACAGAAAGAGAGAGAGAAATATGTGAGGAGAGGACTTCAGGCTGTGTACCCTGCAGGACAAGGGCCAGCCCAGCAGTCTTTGTAGAGCAAAAGGTGTGGGGAACAAGGACCCAGGAAGTCTCCCCCTTTTCCTGTGTCAGCTGCCACTTGCTGTAGGGTACAGAGTGTTCCTGCAGGATTCCAGTGGTCAGCTACACATGGTCAGTACTATGCTTAACCTGCCCTCTCTTCACCAGAGCCGAATCAACTCTGAACAGCCCTGCAGAGCACACACCTCCCACCTGTTAACCTGACGGCCCACTTCTTTGGGGATTTGGAACACTTGGGATTAAACATTTTAGTTGGAGTTGAGGCTTCTTGGAGAGTAACCACCTCAGCCCTGTGTATGTTGCCCAGTTGGCCAAGGGCATTTGGGGCACAGCAAGTGTCCAGGACAGTCTGCAGGGAGGGCCTCACCCGGCCTGCATCACTGTGTCTGGGAAGGCTCCCCAGTTACATGTCAGGTGAAAAGAATGCTGAGGCTGGTCAGGCTCGAATGGCAGCACTGACTGCTATTTCAGTAAATGGTCTATTCATTCATTGTGTACAAATGTCAGAAGTTTTAAAACCTCAAAGTATTGTTGAAATTATACAGAATGGCTGCTTCAGTTAAACCCTGTGTTATGTCCCAAGCAGCTGAGAGAAGGATGGACCCCACTTCAGATGTAATTAATTGATAAGAATTTATTGATAATTTGGTACACCTGCAGGTTGGCTGATACCATATAGGCAAGCAGCCCCAAATGGCAGGTGAGAAGCCTTTTTATACTGTTATTCTGAACAGTCATGCATGGTCAGCAAGCTAAGGCAATACAGAAGCCAATCAATAGCGGTTAATGCAGGGTCGCAGGGAGGGGGTACATGTTGATTCATAAATCACAAGATACATCACAAGCACATTACCTCATGGGTCATAAGATGGGGGTCACATAGTTCAGGGGTACGAAGCGGGGGCACAAGTGTTGGGTAAGTTTCCGAGAGCAACTTGGGACCTTTTCACCCAGGGCTTTATTTGGAGTCCACCCCTCCCTTCCTCCTTTTCTTATCTTCAAGTTTCTTCCCAGAATTTAACTTCTCCACCCTGTGGGGCTGAGGCTAAAAGACTTAGGAGAAATTCCTTTTTCAAGGGTAAGGGGTTTGTTGTATTCCCCACTGGTCTTGGCAGGGAATTAGGGGCTGGGGGCTTGGGGTTATTACACCTGAAGCAAGGGTGGTGTTTCAGTTCCAGGATCTAAAGATGAAGCTTCTATGATCATAATCTTTTGTCTCCAATCAATTGAAAGCCACACACGGGTCTCTTCCATTGAGGGATGGTCTCAGATGTGTCTGTTTGTCTGAGTCTGGTACTGTGTCCTGTCTTAAGCTTTAATCTGCACCAACTCCTCCATAGCCCTCTAGGCGACCAATGCTTTTCCATGTAGCATCCAGGAAAGCTTTTCTACATTTATCAGTATTTCAGTTTCTGTTCCACATTTTATCAATTTGCAGAGGGGAAAGTCTTGAAAGACATTTCTCTAATTCATTGTGTTTTTACAATACTTCATAGCTTCTAACATGCTATCAAAATTTTGTCATATTTGATTTAAATGATGTCTCTTTAGAGGTATAAGAAAGTGGTACAATCCCTATTTTATGAATAAAAGTCTATTTGTTTTGAGGTGTTAAATCTTTCCCCCAGGACAGGCTGTGGCTTTTCCAGTTGAGTCAGTTTGCAAGATGATAATTTTCAGCTTCTATCAAAGTTTTAATTTGTCCTCACTGTGTGCCGAGGGAACACTGAAGCATTCGAAAGCAGAATGGGGAGTCTGTGGCTCTGTGAGTCCAGGCCCGTGTGCACAGTGCATTTTTTATTTTCCTGAATCTCAGCAGTTGGGCAGCACAGTGGAAGTTTAGGTGGGGTGAAGAGGTGCTGCCCCTTTCTCTTAAAAGCAAAGACTCAATAGAAAACTCCTTGCTGTGAGGACCTGCCAAAAGCTACTATGCAGCCCGTCCTCGGTGCAGAATCACCACGGGACGTCTTCTCTCCCTGGGCCTGCCCACCTGGACTTCGTGCCCCTCAGAGAAGTCTGTTCTTCAGTGGGAGCTCTTGCTGGCCTGAGTGTCTAGGGCTTTCAAGAGTGAGCCTTTGACTGTCACAGTGACTAAGTGCAGCTCTCCGTTCCTTAACTAGGATAAGACAAGGAAGCAGCCACCTCTCTCTACAGTATCAGATTAACATACATTCTTTGGGGGTTTCCAATCTCAGAAATTCTATGGGCAGAGATTCTTAAACCTGCTTTGTCCTCCAGAAATGAATCAAATCTCAGTTACTTGGGCAAACATCCATTTTCTTTTAAACCACGGAATTACATGTAAAATTTTATCTTCCTAAAATATAATTGCGCACAGTCATTTTGTTATCAGATTTTTTTATATCTAATCCATAGCACTTAATTTGTTCACTTGTAAAATAGGTTTGATGACATCTGCCTGATATATTTCTCTGCTTCCGTGCCACATCTTTCTTTCCTAAATTACGGATCCGTGTAAAGTGTCCTTTCTGGAACTGCATTCATGGGGACCTCTGTGCAAATCTACATGTTTAGAAGTGAGTTGCTATGAAAAGTGTTGAGACAGACTGTGTTACAGTCCATTATTTCACTTCCAAGAAACACAGTTGACAGCGCCCTTTCTGATTCACCATGTGTTTCAACTTGTTCTGCTTATTGGTGTTGCTGGGAAGGCTTCATCTGTTTCCCTCCGTACAGATTTCATGTTTTTTGATTTTGTGTCACTCGAAACTTTCATCATAACCCACTTATTATCACATACCTGCATTGTTTTTCCTGTAACCGTATTTTGTTTGACAATAATTTATTGAATTTGCAAGGGGCAGGTGATGGGTAAATGAAAAGAAGTGGCATGATCCCCTGCCCTCAAGGTGCCCGTAGGGAAGCAGAGAAGAGTATGGTGAGCACTGGGGCCAGGCTGCTTGGGTCCGGGTGCTGACTCAGCCACCTGTGCCCTGCTGACTCTGGGCAATGTGCTTTTTTTCTTCTGACCTTACTTAGCACATCTGTGGAATGGCCACAGCAACCATCACTATATTACTAAGCTATTGGGGGGATTCGATGAGCTCATTCACACACATCACTTTGAAGAACGGCGACTATGTAATAAATGCCATATAAGCACTTCTCAAATAAATAAAAAATAGATGTTCTGGTGCAGGAGATAAATGCATTTTATATAATTGCAATGTAATCAAGCAATTTCCAGGACCAGAGTTTCTGAACTGCTGATAACTTTAAAGAAGGTATTAACCACCAGGACTGAATAACGACTAGGGATCTGCTTGGCATGCACCTAGGGTGTCACTCCACAGCAGGCTGAACCTGCGGCACCACCCTCCATGCAGTGCCCCTGGGTGGCAGGGGCCTGAAGGAGGGCAGGCTCTCCTGGCCAGGAGAGGCGATCAGACTCCTTCCACCTCTTTCAATGATCAGACACTTGTTTGGAATTTATGCTCTAGAACTTGAAGTCCAAAGGGAAGTGTTTGCTTGATTTGTGTTTCCTCTAAAATTGAATCTGACTGAAGATAATGCTGGCGTGCTCCAAAGCTGCATGTCTGCAAATATCTGCCAGTTCTATTCTTGAAGTTGACATATGTCCACATTCTATAGAGGGATGTTTTGGGGATCTGATTAGAAATAAATGAGCCCAGAATGTGACCCATGATGTACTGATTCCCAAGGGCTGACAGTGCTCAATAAGCAGTGAGGCCCCGTGGAGCTCAGCCGTCAGAGATCTTCCTCTAGACGAGCATTCGGGGGCAGATGTCCCCAGCAGCAGTGGCCTTCGCTGTCCATCCCTGAGCAAAGGACTGACTTCCACACTTGCTTTCAGAAACCTGCAGGTAGATTTAGAACAAAGTTTCACATAATTGTTCCTTAAACAAGTGCTCTCCTGATTGGAAAAGTGATGATTTGATTTCATTTTATTTTTAGAAAAAAAAAATTTACTGAGCACTGGATGCTGAGGACAGCTGGAGTGTGTGGGACGTGGGACGCTATTTTTTCCCGGCTGCTTTGGGAACCCAGCAGATGGGTGCTAGTGGATGACATTGGTGGCCACGCACGGTGCAGTCCAGCTGCTGACCACGTGGACACTCTTACTATGGGCAAAGAAGAGAATTTCCCTATGTGTTCCATTTTCCCCTCGGACCCAGCTTCCTTAAATTGTGTGTTTGAGCTGCTGAAATCACATCTGCCTCCTTCTCTCTGAAATAAGAATCCCATGGATTCTTTATGGGAAAAAGAATTTCCAAATACCATTTGTAAAATATGCAAAGGGACTTCACAGCACTCAGGTCACTGGGTCAGATCAAAGGCTTTCCAAACGCAGCTATGTGGTGCACATCTCCCAAGATGGGCAAGTAAGACCAAGAGGTCTCTGGAGAGCAGCGGGTGGGACAGGATGGTCCCAAAATCACAGGGGGAGGGTCTGAGGCTTCCCTGCTAGCAGGAGATACTCCTCTGCTGTCGGATTGGAAAGTGGTGATGAAAAGATAAGACTATCTATGCATATTAGCACTTTACAGTTTGCAGGGCTCTCTCCACTTTACACATGACAAATGTGATTGCATATACTCTCCGCTAAATACCAACTACTGGAGCCTCGGTGCTCACAAGACAGCCAAGCCTTCAGACACAGGCTCAATATTTTATGGCTGATGAGATACAAAATCCTCTCCCGACGATGAGAGCGTCTGTGAATGTGTGAGTGACAAGTGGCATGGCGTCGGGAAACACGTGGGTGCCAGTCCTAGCTGTCCCGAGTCCCGAGATGAGCGACAGTCTGCTCATCTGTGCAATGTGGATTGTTCTCTCCCTTGCCCATCCCGCAGCCTTAGGTTGGGTCAGAAGGAATTGTGCGTGAGAAATCGCCCTGGGAATTGTAAAGTCTGTGTGCGTGTTATCAATATCATCAGTAGAGAATCTCAGGCTGACATGCTCCTGGGCATATTATGATTCCATATGGAATCTTTATTAAAAGATAAACCAGGGCTTCCCAGAGGCCTTAACTCCCTGCAAAAGTGAGAATACTTTATTTCACAGGGCCTCTGGCACATTCCTTTCCAAGGAAAGGGCCCTGAACAAAGCCACGTTAGACAGAACTCTGCCTCTCTGGTACTTTTTGCTTTGCTTTGTTTTATTTTCTCTTTTGTATTTTGTTGGTTAAGCCTTATGATGTCCCCGTGAAGGAGGTGACAGCTTTGGCTCTTCACCTCTGATGAACCAAGACTTGGAGCCTGTGGATCCCCAGTGCTCATAAGAGTACCCAGGGTTGGACCCCACGCCTCTGCCCCAAACACCGCAGTGCTGTCACCTGTGGGCCATGTTGTCACCTGTGGGCCATATTGTGGGGGCCCGGCATGTGCTGGTGCAGCCCCACCCCCCCAGGAATCTCTTGTCCCTCTAGAAAACCTTCCCCTGTTTCAGTTTGATTTCATCTCTGGCTTCCCAAGAGTCTCCGTGGGAAGGGGACTTGAAGCCAGTTTTGAGTTTTTGTAGAAACTTCTCCAGTACAAGGCAGGTACTCGGGGTGGGTGCAGACTTGATTTTACAAGTACATCTGTTCTGTTTATTTTTGCTTCTTTGCAGTATTATCAACTTCTGCTCCATATGGGTGATCCATATTGTGCCTTGGTGAAATGATTCCACATTATGCTTTTATGCCTTTATCATCAAACACTACTCATGAAAAAATCACCAGGTTTGCCTAGGTTCATCTGTTCAATTTATTTTTCCCAAACTTTATTTTGAATAAAACACCTACGGTAAATGTGATTTATGTAAATGAATAAAACAAAACTGTTATATAAGCGTTTTTGACATCATTCAGTCCCGTTCTGTCGGGCGCCACTATACAAGATCCTCTGGCAGCCTGTGTTCCATAGGATTATATTATTTCTGAAATCACAGAGCCAAAGAGATAAAACTATAATATACTTTCAAATGCTTTAATTTAATTTTTTCTCTTCTCTCCCCAAGCTTCCCATATGGAGGAACTCCAATATTTTAAAAGAAGCTTTTACTTATGAGAATCTTTCAGCACTATTCCAAGTGCCCGCAGCTATTCCTCTCGCTCCCTCATAACTCTGCATTTCTCTGTTTCTCTCTCACCTCGCTCCCTGGTTTTATTTAAAGAATGGCAATCCATCTTTCCTCCACCCCTCCCTCCTTTATTGTTACATTCTCTTACTTTCTACCCCCTGGGACCCTGAATGGAAGAATTTTCATTTTCCAGGCTAGTACTAGGGGCCAGCACCGGTGCCTCAGAAGGCACACACTATCACGTTTA
Organism: Otolemur garnettii; assembly: GCF_000181295.1. Lineage (NCBI taxonomy): Eukaryota > Metazoa > Chordata > Mammalia > Primates > Galagidae > Otolemur > Otolemur garnettii. Next base: position 241,865 of record NW_003852417.1, read on the forward strand.
CTCCACACAGCATGCAGCTCTGGCAGGGGTTCTTATCTCCACTGGGCAGAAGGAAGGGAAGTGGAGACTCAGGAAGCTGACGGGCCTGCCTGCCGCAAGGGCACAGCACTCAACTAATCGTGATGCCTCTGAGCTTGTGGACATCCCTGTTCATGCAGGCTGCAGTCTGAGAGGTTAAATGCCTTCACTTGCTTTCTCCTAGGCAGAGACCGCTGGGTGCAGTCATGCTCCAGGTGGCCAGCTGTGGCTCCTGCTACCTGAGGCTCACCATGTGGAAGATCTGTTCCATCCTTTCACCTTGAGGAAGCTCCAAGGCCTTCCATATTCCATATCAGCCTGTGCTGGCTCCTGTAATCTACACAGAGAGGAAACCAAGTCCCAGGGACTGCCAAGCCGAAGCAACGCGTCTGGCCGTGTGAATCTGGCACACGCTGTGAGACCTTTGCACTCTGTACTCAGCATTATGTTCCCTACACTGGAACATTCAATGGAAGACATATAGTGACCCCTTAGTGAAAAAGGAAGCCACTGATTAATTCACTAAATATTATTTGATCTGGAGTGGTGGCTCGTGCTGGTAATCCTAATAGAGCTGGGAGGATTGCCTGAGCTCAGGAGTTCAAGAGCAGCCTGAGCAAGAGTGAGATCCTATCTGTAAAAATAGCTGGACATTGTGGTGGGCACCTGTACTCCAACCAACCAAGCAAACTAAGACAAGAAGATCACTTTACCCCAAGAGTTTAAGGTTGCTATGAGCTATGATGCTATAGCACTTTACAGTGGGCAACAGAGTTTATTTATTTATTAAATAAATAAAAATATTTGTTAATGGTGAAATGTGTGGGTCCAATTTCAGTCTTCTACAAGTCACCAGCCAATTCACCCAGCACCATTTGTTAAGTAGGGAATCTTTTCCCCAATTTATGTTTTGGATAGGCTTATCAAAGATCGAATGATGATAAGTGGCTGTGTTCATCCCTTGGTTCTCTATTCTGATCCATACGTCTACCTCTCTATTTTTATGCCAGTACCATGCTGTTTTGATCACTATAGATTTATAGTATAGTCTGAAGTCTGGGAGCATAATTCCTCCTGATTTGTTTTTATTTCTGAGTAATGTCTTGGATGTTTGAGGTTTTTTCTGATTCCATATAAAACGAAGTACTATTTTTCCAGATCTTTAAAGTATGGCAGTGGTGCTTTAATAGGGATTGCATTAAATTTGAGTAGTATGAACATTTTAACAATGTTGATTCTTCCCAGCCATGAGCATGGTATATTTTCCATTTGTTAACATCTTCAGCTATTTCTTTTCTCAGAGTTTCATAGTTCTCTTTATAGAGATTTTTCTCATCATTTGTTAGATAAATACCATGGAATATTATGCAGACATTAAAAAAGACTAGACCACTTTTATGCTTACATGGATGGAGCTGGAACATATTCTTCTTAGTAAAGTATCTCAAGAATGGAAGAAAAAGTATCCAGTGTACTCAGTACTATTATGAAACCAATATATAATCACCCACACTTTCATATGAAAGATAAAACACAACTATATGCCAAGATGAAGGAGGGGGAAGGGTGGGGAGGGAGGAGGTTGGATGGAGGGAGAGTAAAGGGTGGGACCACACCTATGGTGCATATTGCAAGGGTACATGTCAAATCTATTAAAAATGTAAAGTATAAATGTCTTAACACAATAATTAAGTGAAGTGAATGCTATGTTAATCAGTTTGATGTAAGCATTCCAAATTGTATATAAAATTAGCATATTGTACCCCACAAAAACATTAATGTATACAGTTATTATTTAATAAAAAATTAAATAAACAAAAATAAATGTTAATTTGGAGGGCCTTATTAATAACATCAAATGAGTCAATGACCATTTACCTTTAAGATAATAGGTTAAAAAAAAAAAAGAAAATAAAGAAAAAAAGATAATAGGCGAATGCTCCTGCAAATTATATCCTACTACAATATGTTACTTTGACTATTGTACATGTGAACATTTAAGAACAAATATGAATTAAACTTAATCTTTCCATCAGGTCAACTGGTTTAGGTACTTGGCTTATTTTCCAATTCTTGTTGGGAAATCACACTCATATCAAAAGTTGGACTTGTATGACTATTGAGAAACTCTCTACAGGAGTTCTCAAAGACTTTTTCCAATTTTGTTGTGAATTTCAGACACAATATTCAAATCCTGAGCTCCTTAGTCCAACACGTCTCTTGTGGATTACTCATCAGAAGCTACACGCTCACCATAGTAACTCCAGAGGCTAGAAATCCCTAGAGATGTAATTAGAATGGAACTCTCTCCCTAGAGTTAATTAGAATGACAACTTTCCATACCTGAGTTTTTCTAGTACTGGAGAGAAAGTAGTGAATGTTTCCAAAAGCCTCTCTCACTGAAGAATAACAGAAGGCTATTAAAAAAATGAAAAGTAGAATATAACCAGAAATAGGTTGGTATTTTCCATGTCCTAACATCCCGTGAAATTACCTTACCTAAAGGTAGTCCTGAGTACACTCAATCCCAAGCTATTAATCAGTACAGTATTCGACAAATGTAACCTCAAAAGTAGTTGCTCACTTGGTTACTGCTGAGCACACATCATGAGCACTATATTGGAGACTTACTTTGTGCCCAGCACTGGCATTTAGGGAATCTGTTCTTAATTATGGAAATAGATGTTTTATGTTGCTCCATTTTTCCCCCTTTCACCATGTTTTGACTGTAGGAATGTTCTCTCAACCACCTGAAAACATGGCTGAGGGCTTCTTCGTGGCTCAGCCTCTGACACTCATGGGGGGAATGATCAGCATAAAGTCATTTCTTTTTCAGAGTGCAATTTACTTGTCATAACAATTGCTGTCCTAAATAAAGTAGTGTTTATCCTTCCACGCAATTGGTATTTGGCAGTTAACAATGCAGCACCTCACTCCACTCACTGCCTGGGCAGTGGAGGCTTTATAGTGTGGGGATCATGGACGACTTTTAGAAACATTTCAGACTTAAGAGTGAGGAGTGAAGAAAGGCAGGTTAGGAAAAGGCAGAGGCAAAATTGTGGTTCCAAGGTCATAGCATAGCGGCAATGATCCTGTATGCACTGTTGCCTAAACCTGTGCAAGGCGCTCCTCCACGTGGACTAGATGAACGGGGAAAGCCGCCCTCCCTATGTTGTAGGGGACAAAGTGGAAGCTCAGAGAGGCAGGTGACAATACCCTCCAGGATTCCCACACCCAGATCAGTATTCTCTTCCCTCTCTTTGCACTTCCCTCCCAGATGTGCACTCATTCGATTTCAGATGTGGTGTCACACTCAGAGAAAGACACTATTGATTAATCTGTTACTCAGAACTCTTCCAGAGGGAAGGCTCCAAGGCATCCTGGGGCCTTTGGCAGTAACACTAATCACAGACACAGTGCGGGCTCTCCCTTATCCCCTGTCCCTAACAGGCAAGGACTTATTTCACATTTTTATTTCTTATATAATCTGTGTTTTATAGGCCAGCATGTGTTCTATTTTGGTAATGTTCACGAGAGCTGAGAAATATGTCTTCTGCTGTGTTGGATGGAGTAAAGATGTCAATTATATTCAGTAGATGATGATGTTGTCCAGTTCATCCATGTCTTCCCTGGTTTTCTGACTGTTGGACTTGCCTATTACTAATAAGAGGGTGTTGAAGCCTCCAGTGACAATAGTTGATTTATCTATTTCTTCTTACAGTTTTACCAGTTTTTTGTCTCACATTATTTTGACACTTTTTTGTAGCTACATACATGTGGAGGATTGTTATGTCTTCTTGGCAAATTAATTATTTTTTCATAATATAATGCCTCTTTATCCCTGATAAATTTCCTTACTTTGAAGTGAAATTAATTATTCAGGTATTTTCACACCCTTGTGATTCGTGTTCGTATGGTATACTTTCTGGAAACCATTTCCTTGTACTCTATATGTCTTTAAAGTAGGTTCCTTGTAGACAACATACACTTGGGTAATGTTTTATGATCCACTCTGACAATCTCTAACTTGTAATTTATGTATTTAGGCCACAGATATTTTTAATCACTTTAGTGATTACTGATAGGGTTGAATTAATACCTACCATGTATGTAGTTCTTTTTATTTGTTTTCCTGGTTATTATTTTATTTTTTTCTATTTTTGTCTTTCATTCTTTTTCTACCTTTATAGTTTTAATTGAGCATTTTATTTATAAATGCACATATTATTGCTATTATTATTTTGTACAAACTATTATCTGTTATCCCTTCAAACCCAGCCCTGGACCAAAAACTGTAAAAAAAAAGAAAGAAAGAAAGAAAGAAAAGAAAATAGTCATTGTTGCTTAAAAAATTTCTTGGTCCCATCTCCTTCCTTCTTATGATAGTCCCAATATGCGTATTTAACTTGTTTTGTTAAACTTTTGACATTACAAACAGGCTAGCTGCAAATTTTTGAAAAAATTTAAATTGCACACGAACTTTATGCCACCCTGTGTATTTATTTATTTATTTTTTTCAGTCTTTTTTCTCTTTGCTTTTTAGTACTGGTCATTCCTGTTATCATATCATCACACCATCAAATTCAGGCACTGATTTTTCAGTCAGGTTCAATCACCTAATAAGCCCATTAAAGGCATTCTTCCTTTTTGTTACAGTGTTTTCAATTTCCAGCATTTTTTTTCTTCTTTCACAGAATTTTTGTAATTCTGCTTACATTACCCATAAGTTTTTGCATGATGGCTACATTATCCATTGGAGCCATTGGCACATTAATCACAGCTCTTTTAAATTCCCAGTCTGAGAATTTCAACATCTCTTCCATATCTGAATCTGACTTTTGTGCTTGTTCTGTCTCTTCATATTGTTTTTGCTTTCAGTATGTGCTGTGGTTTGTCTCAGTCAAAACTTCTACTGAACTTTGGTTACAAATGAAGAATTGTTGGAGGTGGGGCCTAGTGAGAGATGTCTGGGTCGTAGGGGTGGGTCCCTCCTGAACAGGTCTGCGCCCTCCTTGGGAATGAATGAGTTCTCTCTCCTGATGGGAAGGACTGCTTGCCCAAACAGCAGGTGTCTCTCCTGCTTCCTCTCTCAACAGGTGATCCTTGCCCTGACTGATCCCTTCTACTTTCCTCCATGCATTGAAGTAGCTGGAGGCTCTCACTAAATGTGGCTGCTGGATCTTAAACCTTCTGACCACTAGAATTGTAAATCAAATAATTCTCTTTTCTTTATAAATCACTCAGCTTCAAATATTCTATCATAGCAACACTAGATGGGCTAAGACAATAAGAATTATAGCTTTTTCTTGGTAGTAATACTTGTTACACTGATGAAAAGAAAATGGCTATAAATAGACCTTCAGTAATGTGATGGTTAGTCCTGTGAGGAGAGAAAGCATCTCTTAGAGCCAGAATTAAGTCTCTGTCTTTCAATGAGCATGTGCGTTTATACTTTGAACTTCAGTAGTCCTCATTTTTCTCACCCCACCCCACCCCAGGAAGTACAGCATGGATAGTGAGGCTGGAGTTGGGAGGGCCCATGAGGAAGGCTAGAGAAGGCTGGAGGTGGCTTTTTCTTTCCCCCAGTCAGTTAGGCTCTGAAAAGCCCCAGCAGGTTAGGCTTTTGCTGAAAAGTTTCTTCTGAAGGAAGAACCATGAAAAAAAAAATCAGAATGCTCTGGCATATTTTAAAATAGCTACTTCCCCCTTCCCCTTACTAGAAGGCCAAGGGGATTTTTCTTTGTTATTTACACTGAGAATTTGGTCAAACGCCTGGAGGTAAAATTCACCCCAATAACTAGGTTCCCTAGGAGTTTTTGACTTTCACAATTGTCCACATTGAACTTCCAGCAATCTGTCAACTCTACTTTAAATTTCCCCATGCTGGCTGGTGGAGGTTTCCTTCCTGGAAGTTTCTGCTTGTGGGTTTTGGTCTGGTAAGTTGTGATTCTTATTTGCTTATCTTTCTCTCCAATGTGTGGGCAGTAGCTTGCCCTACCACCTCACTTCCTCAGAGCTGTAAGAAGGGTTTTCAAGATTTTAATCTGTTCAACTTTTTACTTGTTAGGATGACGTGGTGACTTTCAGATTCCTACATGCCTGATGAAAACTGGAATTTGGTGCATTTTTCATCCAACGTGTTGTCACTCCTTGGTTCTTGTTTGTATCCAAAATGAATTTCCCTCTCTTGCGTGGGACACACAATTATGGTTTCACTCTCAATTTCTGTACCTCTTGTTTTTCCACTATATTCACACCACAGACAGAGCATATGCCTAAACCTTTCGTAGACTTGAGGGCTTTTCTTCCACCTCTATGTCTTAGCAGATATTTTTATCCTCAAAGTCCTTCCCAGGATGTTGAATTTATGTTTTGCAATGGTCCCTCAAAAAGTGTTCAAAGGCAAGATTTTATTTTTTATGTTTTCTCTTATTTAATGGATATTATAATCAATGTTGTCACTTCTTGTTTAAATAATTCTATAATCCTGATACTGCATAATTATAATTGTAATGTAATGAAGGCATTGTCCAACTTATTCAACAATAATCAATACTGCTTAAAAGTCATGGCCGCTGTTGTCATGGCATTGCTTACCACAGGCACGTCCATTTCTGACTCTACTAGCTGTAGTTTCTATCACCGTATTTGAGAAACTAAACTAGAGGCTGTCCATACCTCATTTATAAGCCTAGGAGATAGATATTATTATGATTTTATACATTAGGAAGGTTAAGATCAAAAGATTGAAAATCTTTCTACAGGTCACAGAGCTTTTTTTTTTTTTT
>NW_003852417.1:249044-272197 GCF_000181295.1 Otolemur garnettii
TTTTTTTTTTTTTTGACTTTCTCTTTTCTATGAACGCAGTTTGGTCTGTATTCATCATATTTATGATGTTCTATAATCTGCACACAGTGATATTTGGCCTCTTCAATATGTAACCCTTAAGTATTTTTATTTTTATTCATCAAAATCCTCCAATAATTTTCTCTAGTTTGAGGGCTATTTGTTCCTTTTTCCTCTCTTTTTGTGTTTTCAGGTACAATTAGAAAATGAACTATGGAAATAGCTTTTCTATTTATTGGTTATTAAATCTGACTTCGACCAATGGAAGTGAATAAAATCCTTAAACCATTGAATTAATTAATATAGGTAAATTATCCTGAAATACCATGTTGCAAAATACTATTCTGTATAAAAGAACCTTAGGCTCATTTGGGTTTCTTGCACAGTTTCACCTTCCCCGTCTCATGACGGGATGGCGCTCAGTCTTCTTGAGCTTCTGTATCAGTTGCTATACAGGACTCATTTCATTCCCTTGCACTGAAATAAAATCAGAGTGAGATGTACACAAACAGGTGACCTGCTCCCCCGGTGTGGCAATGGGGACCTCTGCAGCTACTTAAAGCAGAATTTCCAATGGCCACATCTTCTAGCATACAGAAGCATTTTCCCTTAGTAATTTGAACTCTCCTTCTGTTTGGGGCGATCTGGGGTCTACTCCTGTTCCATTCCTGAGGTGTGTACAAAATGAATTCTCTTATCATTTCTGCCTGCCCAGTACAGATAATTTAGTGGCAGAATAGACAGCATCTTTGTGTGATTTCTACCTAGCTGCTTTTGCAAATGCAACGTGCGATTTCATAGACCTTTTACATTTTTTATTGCAAGTAGCTGCATTTGAATTAGCTACAATCCCTCTTTTTAATAGACTGTATCAAACATGTCTAAATTCCATAGCACTGGTGGAACCAAACATAATGTCTGAGGACAAGGGCCGGGAGCGTGCCAGCAAGTGTTATCAGCAGCTTTAAATAGGTACTGAGTTTGAAGGCAGATACGTGATAAGGGAAGTCAGTCCCGGCAGGTTATTTAGCTTTCAATTGGGAGGAAGCTGTTGTTGCTGGCGTCTGTACACCCAGCCAGTGTGATTTATCTGATCCATTTCAGGGAGAGAAAATGAAATGACTCCTGTATAGCAACTGATACAGAAGCCACAGCCCTGAACTCAGGAGGCTGGTGCTTCTTAAATATCTAGGCTAAGTACTTTTAAATTAGCACTTTAATCTTGTTAGTGTTCTATAAATGAGAACCCCTCTAAGCAATCAAACGTTCACAAATAAGGCCTTTCCTGCCCGCCAATAATATTTGGAAGACTAAAGCTGTCTTACTAAGGAGGGTTGACTTAGTAGCAAGGATTTTAACAGATATCCAAACAGACCTCAGACACTCTTTCTCTGGGAGCACGGCATATGGGACTCTGCTTTGACAGTCTTGTAGGGGACTGGTGTCACCAACCCACCCCCTCCAATCCTTTTCTACTGTCACATCTGTCCAACTCTCTTCCCCACTTTCTGTGGCCTGCTTGGGGGACGCTGGTGGCATGAGAACATGAGAGCAGAGTCCAGCGCCTTCGGGGGGGATATACCAACACCTGCCCACAGGCAGAGCCCTTGGGTAGGGCCTCATTTCCTTGTTATTTCTACAGGGGTGTCATAGGTCATAGGGACAAATGGCCAGTGCACTAGAGGGCCAGGAAGAGGTGGGGGTGGGGTCTCCTGCATGAGCTCTGTACGCCTTGTTGCTGTCCCTCGCTGCCCCACCTCTTGTTGTCATGCTTATAACATTTTACTTGGTGTTTCTATATGGCGGGCCATGTTGTTGAACTTTCTAGGGGCCTGTGGCTTGTCTCGGCCCCATCCCAGGCCCAGTCATGGTGCATGCGTCATCTACTTCACCCCAAGTACGCTGGCTGGCATTAGTCAGAGTGCGGCAGACACAGGTGCACTGCCTGGGTCCCTTTCAGGGAAGAACTGCTCTTCCCAGGGGCTGAGAACCTCGTCAGCTGGTCCTCCTGCCCAAACTACTTCCTGTCTCTAAGTGGCGGGGGAGTAAAGGCCTGGCCATCTCTTTCCACTTTGGGGCAATTCCCACCAACTGTTCTAGTTCCAGAGCTCCACCCTGGGACAGGGAGCTGTCATTGGGCCTGTGTCACATGGGACTTCCTCTTTTTCCCAGTTCTGCTCATCCCCCACCTCCCCTCTCACTGAGGTGGTTCCCAAGGGAGCTCCCTGTCGACAGTCTGCACTTGAGTCACTTTCCCGGGGAACCTGAAAAGCACATACAGCAAGGCCTGGTCCTTGCCCTTGAGCCTTTCCAGGTCAGTGTGACAACGTATGAAAAGAGGAACAGGAAAGGGGCTGTGTGAGTCATGGGGCTGGAGCAGGCAGAGGGCAGGAGGGCAGGAGGGCTGCCAAAGGCAGCAGATTGAAATGTCTCTTGAAGAATAAAGAAAAATACAAAACATCAGAAGGCTAAAAGCAGAGAGAGGACAGATTATTCCAAATCAATGGAAAAAAGAAACAATTCAAGTGCAACTACATTTTAAGGGACATAGAGATGGCTGCAAAAATAGTAAACAGCGAGATTCAACAGTTAGATAAGAACCCATGCAGAATTCTGTGAGCCAAATTAAGGAAATTTGACTTGGTTTTGCAAACTAGGTTTAAAAAAAAAAGTTAAAAAACAAAAAGAGGAAAATCTAAGCCAGAATTCAAATGTATAAAATGAATACCAGCAGAGCTATCTGGACTGGTCTGGGCCTGGAACTTAGCCCCATCCAGTCTCTCTATCCTCTAGTGCTTCCGCGGACTTCTGCAGCTTTGAAGAGCATAGTTTGACACCCACTACTGGAACAATGATGCCATCTTAAAGTATTTTTACATAAGGGGTTTATTTTTACATAAGGGGTTTACAAAATAAGGTTTTCATTTTAGAATATTACTCGGTTACAAGAGGGCTAGTTTGGATGAAAGACTTAAAGGCAGGGAACCACCTTAGGAAATAACTTCACTTTTCCTGGTAGAAGAAGATGAAGACAGTTGCCATGGGGCTGGAGAAGAGGGAAGGTTGACTAGATTTGGTGATCCACTGACTTGGAGATTAAGCCAGCAAGAGAATTGGAGGTGAGCTGGGGGGTGATTATACAGAACAAATGTTGGGCAGAAGCGTATCTGGGCAGGGTGGAGTTGGAAACTCAACACCTCATGGATCCTGATACTTCCTTCCAGGTTTGAAGGATCAGAAAGGAACGTGGTGATGGTCCTGCCAAATCAGATAAGCTGGAAGGGGACTGAGAGGGCATCAGGCACTCAGGTCTACTGTGAGGTGGACGAGATCAACAGTAGTTGACAATCTCTGCACCTGCTGCCCTTCCCTACCTGCCATATAGCTGTCTACTCAGTGGCTTGGCTGGACATGGAGGGCATGAAGTCCAAAGATGATGGCAGAAAAAAATCCACAGAGTCTGGGTCTTTATAGACACACAAAGTCTTGGTCTGGCTAATTTGAGGCTCCTATGTGGGAGTAAAGGTGTGCAGAGTCTTTAGGGTCTCCTTCCGGAAGCATCACCAGTGAGGACACTAAAGCAGGATCAGCATGAGAAAGAGAAAGATCTGCCCCCTCCCACCGCCAGCACCTTCCCCCTGCTCCTAAATTCTGAACACAGAGACTCTAAACCGTGGTGTTTATCCATGTTTGAAGCTTGGCTGGCATCTTAACATCTGAGCTTCAGTTTACACCCCAGCCAATGGTACAAACCACGACCTCCTGCTGCTTTTGCCCAGAGGTTCACACAGAGACCTGGGAGCTGTTCTGTCTCCTCATGTCATGGTTATTGTCCATATTGCAGACTGGCCTCATTGACTCCCTCAAATCTCTTTTGTAAAAAGCCAGCTTCTGTGATCTACAACCTTACCACTCAACGTGGGGTTACGGCCTCACCTGGTCCTTAAATTTTACTGACCCTCAGTGTCACCTGGAAAGTGTTCTAAAAATACGGATTCTGTAATCTCACCTTGCATTTTCTGAATTTTAATGAAATATTAGATTTTAGAATGTATACTTTTTAGAAAGATTTTCAAAATCATTTCTATAACTCCAAGGCACTGGAGAACTAGTGACTGGGATCAGCTTTCCTAAAATCTCCTCGTCCAACTCTGCTTATTGACAGGGACCTGAGAGAAGACAGCTGAAGAGAAACTCTGGAGAGCTCGTGGTTTGATCTGGGAGGAAGGCCCACATGCTTTGCCTACGGGGCGAGCAGATGGCGGAGTCTGCGTGCTGTTGTGAAGCTTTCAGTACGGTCTGCTTTGTAGTCAGGATTTCAGGAGAGGGGCACACGATTTCCACCCCCAAAACCTACCTCAGACTGATCAAAAGCCTAGCAAACTCTTCAGCAGAGACCAGTATCCCACATCACACAGGAACAAACTCTCGTCTGTTAATCTGTTCTTGGTTATTATACTAGCAGTATTTGAAAATATACTTGTTAAAAAATAGGCCACTTCAAGTATACAGAGAAATAAAGGCCTTCTACTATCTCAAGTCTCAGTCCTCTAAGTTAACCCATAAACTGCCTGAAAGTTTGCTATTTTTGCAGACGCCATGGCATACATGTGTGTTCCCGTGATAGAGACAGAGAGAGGGACAGGAAGAGGGACAAAGAAAGATAGAGGGCAGCAGGGGGGAAAGATGGAAAGCCGGGAGAAAGAGAGGTAACTTTGACATGCTATGTAACACTTCTGCGTCATACTTTCCTTATCTAAATGGTTGGTAAAAGCACCTGCCTCATAGGGGTATTGTGAGAATCAAAGGAGTTAATATTTCTACAGCTCTTAGGCCAGTGTCTGGGGACTCCAGGAAACAGTGTCTGATTGTTGTCCACAAACACACAGGCACAAACCTGCATGTACTTTCTGTGTACCCTAGATACAAGTTTACAACGGTTTTTCACTTCATGCTATGACTTTGAGCTCTGTTATATGTTAGTACTTACAAATATAACATGATTTTGTAACAATCATATAGATTGCATAGTATTGTATAGATGGACTCTAAATTATTCAGTAATATCTTTAATGGGCAATTGTATTATCTTCAAAGATATTGTTTTTAAATATTGCAATAAATAATGAAATAAATACCTGCTTTCTTTTCTTGCATGAGTAGGAAAGAAAACGTAGAGTAGAAAGCCTGCTCGTGGAGTCCAGGGCATGCGTGTCGTCAGACTTGAATGATAATGTCACGTTCCTGCTCAGGGGCTGCTCACCGGCAGTGTATGAGAAGGCCCCTTCCCCTCACGCTAACAAGAGCTAGATATTACCGTCTTTTAAAAATACTGGCTAATGTGAGGTGGTGAAGAATGATAACTTGATTTTGTTTTAATTTCAGACAGAATTCTATCATGGAGAAGTTAGGGAGCAGGTGTTTTCAGCTGTTTATCAGGACACTGAGAAAAGGTGCCCGCTGACCTGTAAGGATAGAGAGCTGAGACATGAAGTGGGATGTTCAGTAAAGTTCCCAGGATTAGCAATCCCCTCTACAGACTGCCAAGCCCAGTCATTAAATGTGGGCAGTACTAGTACTGACAGCTTTTCCCTGACAGTAATTGAAATGTTAAGCCAATTGCTTGTTGAGGACAACAGCAATGGATACATAGATACTGACACGTGGATAGCGATGTCGGTATAGACAACATGCAGGTAACAGTGATGTCGGTATGGACAACATGCAGATAACACATAGATGAATAGGTAACTAACAAAACAGGCAGAGTTTGAGACCAGCAGAGGTACAGAGGCAGGTGTCGTTAGACGCAGTGATATCAAATCCTATTATCTTGTGCTGCTATGAGGAAACGCGGGGGTTCTAGTTAATAGTGTTTTTCTGTGCCCTATGGAGTAGCTGACGTAATGCTCAGTGTATGCGACAGCTGTGATATGTGCAAAGATGCCTGCCTCCCCCCACCCCCAGGTCTGCCCTGCACAAGCTCACCATGCCAGTGTTCACTTTCCTCCCTTGGAGCTGTACTGTCTCCACTTATAAAATGAGGACTAGAACATGCATCTCAAAGTGGAGGGGTGGAGATTGACAACATGAAATCAATGAAGCATCTCATTGAGTTTCATGGTGGCTACAATGAGAGGGATGACTCGGTTTTACACATGGGAGATGCAGCTCCCAGGCTTACATGCCTGGGTCTAGGTCACATGGCAGAGTAATGACAACACCGGGCCAAGAATGCAGGTCATCTAACCCCCAGCAAGATCCTCAGACCACCGAGTTGCACGTACTCAGAATGCTTTTGTAGGGGTGAAGCTCCCTTCAGACCAGGAGGTGTGCTCCTTGTCTCAGAACACATCCATCTGCAAACCACTCTGGCAAGTTCAGGCCACATAATATTTTGTCATAATTATATTTATATGAAATATTTTAATTTCTACAATTGAAACCATTGGATAATCCAAGTTCTAATAATTATATCGTAATTGACTAAAAGTAAATGCGCCTGAGAAGACTTTTATCAATGAGGGCCACAGGGCTGGAGATCAGAAGCACAGCATCTGAACTGAACTTTAGGCACTCAGGCTGTGTCTGGACACAGAGTTCTGCTGCCCACGAGAAGTAAACCTAGCCAGTGAGACTTCGCTTTTCCTTTAAAAATTCTCCTATAACACCCAGGTCAAATTTGTGAATCAAAACACATTTCAATGTTTCCTGGGGAAATGTCTCTTGGCGTTAGCCAGGTTGAACACTAGATGTCACTGTGTTGCAACGAAATTTGAATTTTGAGTGGATTTTGTGTGGCTGTAAATAAGGTGGGGCAGGGCGGGGTGACAGTTCTTTAGGAATTATCAGTCTTTCTCAGTAGTCTTCTAAATATTCACTTGAGCCAAATATTCTAAGGTTTACTCATTGTCTATACAGTTTTATTTCAAATAAACACATACCTAAGATATATGTATATTTTTATCAGGGGTTCCAAAGATAGTGTTTGAATGTTCCTTTTTTCATGCTTCTGTGCAGTGAGATTGAGAGCTAGACAGACAGCAGCAGCGTGCCCGGCTCTGCTCTCAGCCTGGGTCCTCAGTGGGCCCCAGACTTCACGTCACACTGACCTCTCCAGCTGGCAGTCCCACAGGCACTGCAGACCCATCATCTATGACCTCTTCTCATGACCATGTCTCATCTCTCTAATTCCTAACCAAAAGCAGGCCCATAAAACTAGTTTCATAATGAAATATACTCGGGTGACGTTTAACTTTTCTTCCATTATGACATCCAATGAGTCACTACAACCCTATTTTAATTCATTGTTGTCCCTAAACCCTAACAAGATCCTTGGCATATATGACCTGGTGCAGCAGAGTCACGGCCATATTTCCTGTTTGTCTTTGGTGTATTTGCTCTCTCTTCGTTTTATCCCTAAGTCTTTGCTGGGGATAGAATTCTTTGTTTTCTATCCCTAAGTGTTGCTGTCCCTGCCTAGAAAGCCTCCAGTGCTTCTCCTAGCTGGCCAATGTGTTTCTCAAAACCCAACTCAGCTGTACCTTCCTCGGGGCATTCTACACTGCAAACCTCCCTAACTTTTTGCATACTGCATTCTAATTATTTCTTTAATTATTCTAAATTATTTCTATCTTCCCTTTAGGTCACACATACTCCATGCTATTTTGATAATGCTTCATACAGGGTAACAAAGGGACATTTTTGTATGACATGGAAACTTTTCTTTAATTTTTAATTCATTAATTAAAATTTAACAGAATGGTAAAATAGAAATTTCATTTGAGGCACTAACAAACCGCCAGATGAGGTACAATATATTGAGGCTGGATTTCAGAAAGAGGAAGAGAAGACCAAATGCACGGCTCATCACCCTTCACCCACTTGGTGATATGAAAGGTGTTGAAGGAACTGGGGCTGGATTTTTCTAGTAAGAGTTTTGATATACTCCAAGGAATGAGAGTGCTCTTTCCTGCATCTCAAGGCAAAGAAAATTCAATTAAGAGAAATCACTCAGAAGGTGAGATATCATGGTTTGCCTTTTCGTGAACAAAGTGAAATCATGTCTGGCTCCCTTCCCAAGGTCCTGAGGGTGAGAAGTGAGGGGAAGGGAGCTTCTGTGAGAGTTGAGAGACGAGTAGGCTGACTTGGGCAAGGGTTCCCCAGGAACCAGGCACGGGCCATAAACAATGTGGCCCATTGGCCAACAAGCAAGTATGTGCTAGACTGACCTCTGCCAATGAAGGTCCCTTATTAGGCCAAGAAGACCCTCATCAAAGAGTAATCTGATGCCTAGGTTCTGAGCAAGGAAATGCAATTGACCATCAGGTATGGCATTCTGACTATTAAGCTACAGTTTCTCAGCTCCAAACCCAGGCTTTTGGGCTTAGCTCCATGATGCTGGACATGTTGACAGATGCCACACCAACTTTCCCCTTTGCCAGACCCCACTGATGAGTTCTGTCTCCTGATGCGAGAGGGAGGAGACTGCAAGGCTGCAGGTGGGACAAGGGACTCTGTCCTCCTTGCACACTGGCACATTGCAGCATCCAAGCCGATCATCCAAGCAGTGTGGCTTCCCCTGCAGTATGTTAAGGAGTATTTTGTCTCAGTGTCTAGATTTTTCCTCATTTCTGTAACCAGCCTCATCATTCTCCCTCCATGGGTAGCACCTCTTCTTCAGAAGTCTGAGGCCTGCTCCATGACATCCAGACAGCAGCTGCTTCTCCTGGGGCCGGACTCCAGGTCTGCAAGGCTCCTCCTCCAAGCTTCCAGGGCCTCTTGCCTTGGTCCTTTTGTTCCCCAGACCTAGGCCAGGTTACTTCTTCCTGCACTGACTGCAGCCATGGGACTTCAGTTTCCTTTTTTTTTTTTTTTCTTTTTTCTTTAAGTCATCTGCCATCTGTCTAACCCATTCCCTAAGTTAAATTATCTCCATTAAAATAGCCAGTATGCTTCTGCTTTCCTGTCTGGACTCTGATGACAAACAAGAGCTACATCCCCACAAAAGCATTTCCAAAGAGGAAGGGTCCCTGCTGTACACACCTGCTGGACCAAAGCTGTCCATTGAGAACTCTCATCACCTTCCTCCCATCCCAAGCCTGTAATCTTGGAGTTGGGGTGGGTGGTGAGGCCAGCAGCATGGCAGAGTGCTGGAGAACATCTAAAGAAGCCAGCCAAGGCCTCGGGTGTAATTGGAGAAGGACGGAGTCTCACCGGAATCCAGGTTTTGTGTTGATTACTGCTTGGGACTGGTCACAGCTTTATAAGCAATACATAGTTTTTATGCCTTATATTGTATCTGGTAACAACAGAAAGAGCTGGCCCACTGAGCAGGCTTAAAGGAAGTGTGGGTCACAACAGTGACCTGCTCCACTGGCACAGTGTGGACAGTCCGTGTAGACAGCCAGGTAAGTTCTCACCTGCAGGTGAGCTGGTGGTTGTATAGGAACCCCAAAGGGCACGCAGCCAGGGTGTCTGGGCTGGCAGGACAGTGGCTGTATTTCTGTGTTCTCCACTAGCTTAGAGACTGCCCTGCGCAGCCCTGGCTGAATTGGGGAATTTGCCATATATCCGCACTCTCATTCACCTGCCGGCTCCCTAAAGACAGGGAAAGCCGTGTGCTCTCTCCTGGCAGGCGGCACAGGGGCTGACAAGTGCTCCATGGGAGACGAGACTCATAGTTAAATGACGAGAACCACAGCAGAGAATTGTCAAAAGTCAATGTAAGGAGAAGCAGGGCCGGATCTCCCAGTGTGGCCCTGGGGCCGGGAGGCAGGCATCCTGCGTGGCAGGAGGGGACCCAGCTTGCCTTTAAGGGCTGTCCAGAGAGAGAGCCAGGAGACCCATGGGGAGGAGGAAGACACCGGGTGGGAGTGGGGACCCGGCAGTGCCTGGGGAGGCTGGCACTGCCATGCACCCCAGGAATGACTCTGCCTTTCCCTGGCCCCGGCAGCCCTGCCACGGAGCAGCCCCGCACCCTGAGGTGGGCCGCTTGTCCTGGCAGAGGCGCGGCGACAGGCGCAGTGCCGCGTCCCGGAGCCGGCTGGGCTGGCCGCCGTCTCTGCCCTCTCTCCGGAACTGTTTTTTCTGCCTGCTCTCTGAAAGCCTTATTGATTGCTCAAAGTGAACTGCTCAGCCCACGGTTTCCTCAGCCCCCGGGCAGCTTGCATTTCCTCTGACGTGGCTCTGTCTTCCCCCCTCCCGCAGCCCCGGGCCTTTTACATTTCAAATACTTGACAGCTGGGGGAACTTCTGCTTCCGCCCAAAGAAGGACTCTGTGGCGTGGACAATGGCCAGCCAGTGGCGCAGGGGCCGCCTTCCCTCCAGCTGTGAGAGGCTCCTCAGAGCCTGAAGCGGCCAGCTGCGCCCGGTCCCGCCCCCCCGCAGGGCGCCCCTGGTGGCGGGCCAGGTGGCAGGTCTAGGCAGCGGCAGGTGAGGCCGGTGACGTCAGAGCAGGTGCACAGCCCCCCCACCCGGCCCCCCGCCCTGGGCCTCACTCTGCACACCAGAGAAACCCTCAGGCTTTATGAGGAGGGGGGACAAACCCGGGATGGGGCTCCTGATTCTGCCTGCAGGTGGGTGGCTTTTGGAGTAACCCGGCTTTGCACACCTCCCTGTGCCTTCCCAGTGAGGTTGGAGTTTGGGAAAACCTTGCATATTATGTCATGGACGTAGGTGCCTGTCGAAGTCCTGTCGTCTTTCCAGTCCAGTTTGTACGGCCGACTGTCCAGTCCTGCAGACCAGTGTCTTCTCTCTGGAGCGCCGTGGTCTGGTGTCCTGCCCTGATGTTTGCTGTCTTCAGTGAGAACATCAAGTTTGTAGTTACAGACTGCAGCAACTGCCGGGAGCTAAGGCCTCTCACATGCCTGTGCATTAATCTCATTTAGTCCCCTCAACACTGGGACTGGTACCATTGTCACTTGGCATGCAGGGAGCCAGAGGGCTCCAGAACACCTGCAGGGCCACCCCTAGATGACCCTACTTCTACGCTGGCAGGTGTACCTGTGCTTGACATGTTCTGATCACTCTCCTGGCACCAGAATATCCTTGATATTCCTTCATGCGTCCGCCCCCCCACCACTCCCAACCTCACCTTCCAGGCTCCAGGATAAAGTAGGAGGAAGGAAGCAGCCAGAACTGTCCCATGCTACCTCTGTGACACCTGCTGTGGGGTCTTCTGGGTCACACATTTGACTTAACTCAGGACAGTTGCAACATTTCCAATTTTTATTTTGTTTGTACTGGATAGTAAGAAAGAAAAAAAAAAAAACTATTAAAGTCCCTGTTCCTTACTGTGCCTTCTCGTATTAGTGGGCTGCTCTTAGAGTTGAGTTCTTAAAGGGAAATGAGGTATTTGAGACAAAAGAGCTAAAACATCTACCAGAATCAGAGAAGGACACAAACTTGTTCTAGTGCACTGGAGGTCTGAAACTCATAGTTCCAACTTGGCCTAGCAATGGCCTTGATTTGGACCATGAGATGTCATCTCATATAAATTTGAATTTATTACAGGTACTTAAGGTTAGTCTGCTTAACATTTCAAAAATCCAGACTTCCCATCTCTCTAGACAAATATCAGATGGCCTGGGGACACTGGGCCTTCCTCTTCACAGGGCGACAGTCTCTTGACAGGGATTTGCCTCACCCACTGTGTATTAAGATTAGCCCTCCCATGGGTCCCCTGTGCCATTACCCTGCTGACGGACTCACAGAGGCTGTCTGGTGGCTGACAGCATTTGCATTGCCTGAGTAAGCTGCTAGAAACTCCACTGTGTCAGTGGAGCAGCCTCTGATATGAAATCAGCCATCTGATCTGTGGCTTGTATCTCTTGAATTAGAATCTGTGGCCTATATCTCTTGAATTCTGCATTCTGACATTGAGTCCCAAGGTCAAGAAAGTTATTAACAGAGATGTTAGAGTGGTTAAACATCAGAAATTCTATTAATCATTAGACAACCATGTAAGTATTTCCGTGGAAACAAAAAAATAGCTGGTATGGTGAGGCACTGCTGGGAACCGTGCTGAAGATCCTAGTCATTGCAATATAAAAAGACAAAATGAAGAAAAATGAAAGCTATTAAAATGGAAGAGCTCAAACTGCCCTTAAATGCAAATAAAATATTTTCATATAAAATTCTATACGAATCAGTGATGCCAGTGAGTACTATTGGATTCATTTATTCCACAATTACTGAGTGTGGTGGTTATTTAAGGTGCAGCAGAGACAGCAGTGAGGAATGGAGGCAGTTGTATCCACATAAGACTACAAATAAATTAAGTTCTGATAAAGGCAAGAAATGTGTTTCCTAACAAAACGAAAGTGACAGACAAGCAGGAGCCAAAGGAAGTGTGATTCAGGGTGAGGCTGGAGAAATACTAGGGGTCCACATTAAATGAGGCCGCCTAGCTCCTCTGGGTGAGATGGGGTGGTGGAGGATTCTGAGAAGAGTAATATCAATCCAGTAAGATCACTCTGACTTAAGACCAGATAATGCAAAGTGCAGAAGCTGGAAATCACTTAGGAAGCCATTGTGATAATCCGAGGGAGAGACGTCAGTGCCTTGCACCAAGACACTTGGACCATGAACTTGGAAGCTAACCATGTCTCACCCCATCAGTGGAAGGTAACCATGTTCGATCCAGTCAATGAGACATAGTCAGCTTCCGACTTTATGTCAAAGGAAGAGCTAACTGCATTTATAAGTGACTCACTGTGGTGTGTGAGTTTTTCATATATAAACTGGAAGAATAGAATTCCCATATACTAAGATCCTGAGGACTGCAGAAAGAAGTAGGTTTAGAGCAGTGGAGAACAGGAATTGGGTTTTGTAGATCTTTACTTTGAGATACAGAAATAGTTTGGGGTAGGCTCATGCTTCAGTCAAAACAAATCTTAGTGGTTGTAAACACTAATGTTTCACCAATGCCATTCCTATTCCAGATTGGACAGTTTTCCAGACAATGACTTTCATGCAATGAGGTGACTCACCATATGGCTCTGCATCTCACCTCTTGGTCTTCCCCCTCATTGCTGCGGGAAGTGCAAGGTGCCCACACTGGACAGGGGCTTCTACTGCCTCAGCCTGGAGAACTGGGCATGGCCACACGTTAGCCAGAGCTCTGCCCAAGGTCTGAGGTATTCATAATATCATCCCTGCTGTCAGAGGGTTGGGTGGCTCACCACAAGATCCCTGTCTCATATAAAAAGGGAGCCATCTAACCCAGTGGTTCTCAACCTTCCTAAGGCTGCAATGTATTTTCATTGTTAAAAAGGGGTCGGGACCCACAGGTTGAGAACTGCTGATTTAGCCTGAGAAAATGTTCCTCCTGGAAGCATCCTACTTCCAATGGCGGTTGATATTGGACAGGAAAGTTGCAACTTGTGCCACAGTCTGCAACAATTGTGAAGGGCCATTCCAAGTCCAGAACCCCTCATGGACTCAGGACGGCTCTGACCCAGGTGCTCCATGGCTCAACTTTTCCCTCTGCCCAGTTCCCCTCCTCTCACTCACTTACAGGTGAACACCTGAAGACCTGCCTGACCCAACAAACAACTTTATTTATCGTTTCTGTGACTCAGTTTCCTCTAGAACCTAAGATAAGTGACACATTTCTTATTTTTTAAGGAGAAGTAGTCCTATCTCCTGTTCCAATGGAAATGCGATGAGAAATACAGTCTGTGTGTGGAGACGAGAGACACCACTGGTAAACATTTATGAAGTCTACCCTACGTCCCTTTTGAAATCTGTGAAGAGAAACTAAGTGAATAAGTAGAATCGTGAATCTAAACTTCAAGAATTACAGTAGAACCTTCACAGTTGACCACCTTCCTACATTGATCATATCCTTATGTTGCCCTACTTTCATAGATCAGACATACAACGCATGTACGTATAGTACTCTGGGATTAGTTCCTTGGGTTGACCACCTCTGTATGTTAACCAGTTTGTTACAATCCTTTGGGTGGTCAACTTTGTATGTAAACTTGGGTGGTGTAGTTGAAAGGATCATAGCTTTCTGCAACCTGAAAATCCAGGGCTCAAGCGATCCTCCTGCCTCAGCTCCCCAGGTATTAGAACTACAGGTGTGTGCCACCATGCTTGGCTAATATTTTTAGAGACAGAGTTTTGCTGAACTGCTTAGGCTGGTCAAAAATTCCTCCTTCTTTGCCTCCGAAGTGAATCTGTCCCATTATTGTTTAACTCTAAACCAAATATTCTCACTTGCAAAACTTCACCATTCTCTCTGAACTGTGAGCCTCAGAGCATGTGTTCAGTTATTGTCTGTCAAATGGGAGGGAATCACCAGCACTAGAGGTGCTTGGAAAGGCTGGCAGGGGTAACAGCCTGTGTCTGATCTGGGTCCTGGAGACCTCTGGCTTCTCTCTGTCTGGAGTAGTCTCAGGTTCCCATGGCAATGAACCCGTTCTTGCCCTGAACTCTTTCCATTCTGCATTTTTCTTCATAACAGAAGCTGTCACAAAGTTCCATGCTTCCTCTTCTGGGGAAATTAACTTAATTCAATTGTACTGAACTTATAATTGCAG
This sequence comes from Otolemur garnettii, assembly GCF_000181295.1. Taxonomy (NCBI): domain Eukaryota; kingdom Metazoa; phylum Chordata; class Mammalia; order Primates; family Galagidae; genus Otolemur; species Otolemur garnettii. Next base: position 263,612 of record NW_003852417.1, read on the forward strand.
ATGGGAATGACCTCAGAGTACTTCGTTTCAACCCTCTCATTTTACAGATTGAAAGCAAAAACCCGATGAAATCAAGTGACTTCCTCCATCCACACAGTGTCCTTCCTTCCCGGGAACTCAGGGGCTCTGTGTCCTCTTGCACAGAACCATCGCCTGGGTAATGTTAAAACATTCTGCTGTCTGGACTTGGTTCCCTTTACTCTGGTTTAATTGGTCAGGGAAGGACTTGGCTTTGGTGCTGTCTTAGTCTCCCCAGGTGTTTCTAATGTGAAGCCGAGGCTGTGAAGCTCTGCTTTTTGTCTCTTCCCCTTGGCACTTTGACATAAACAGGTCTTTGATCTCAGGCCCCGATCGGGACTGGAGCCTTGTAGCTCATTTTGCCAACAGAAAAGGGACCGGTGGAGTGCAAATTGGGTATTTGCTTTTCACAAATCCTTCTGAGCTCTGTAGGAGATTGTATCCTGTACTTTTTGCATATACAAGTCTTCTGAGAGGCTGTTTTTCCATCAGTGCATCTTTTGAGAAGTAAAGAAAATGAAAAGGCCTTGTTTATAGCGGCTCCAAATGGAATACTGGATATTCGGGAGTATTGGCAGTTCAGAATGTTAAGGGTTAAATTTAGTTCTATATTAGCAATCCAAAGAGCCTAACCGCTATTAATTGAATGCCTGTTTTCTTTAAAGCAGAGGTTGTCAAAGTTTTTCTGTAAAGGTCCAGATAGCAAATATTTTAGACTCTGCAGCCCAGATGGTCTTTTGCAACTCCTCAACTTTGCTGGGAGTGCAAAGCAGCCCGAGATAAGACATGAACAAATGGGTGTGGTTGTACTCTAATAAAACCATATTTAGAAAAATAAGAAATGGGCTAAATTTGGCCCACAGCCCTGGTTTGCCAAACTCTGAAGCGTCAGATTAAAAAAAGTACCATTTGTTATGATCCAACCACACGAAAAGCCAAAATACCATTAAAATGTATTTATTTGACTATGGGGGGATTTCTGAAATTATGAAAAATCTCCCAATGTTGTTTTAGTACTTGAATCACGTATCCAAAAGTTTGTAAGCCTCAATAAAAATCAAAACCCCATTTATTCCAGCATCTTTTGAGTACATTTGTATCTTTTTAGTACACCCCACCTGTGATGCAATTTACAAATATTCCTTTTTAATCTTAACAACAACAACAAAAAATTAGCAGAAATAGGTTGCTAAACCCCAGAGGCAGTCAAATAATTACTTGGAAAGTGGAAAGGCAGTGAACACTACTCATTTCATGATTTCAGTTTTGTGATTGCTTCATCACAGAGCATACATACAGAAAGCTTCCATAATAGTTGCTTTATCTGAATCACAGTTTTTAGTTTCAGCTCAAACCACTGGTACTGATGAAAACCCAGTCTGACTTCATTTATGTCTTCGAACAAACCTAGAAAAATAGTTGCTAGAATGAAAATAGTTCTTAATGTATTCTGATCACTGTTCTGAGAGGTTCCACTGTGGGAAGATGCTTTGCTAGGCTTTGGCTTCTGAAAGCCTACCTAAGTTCTAACAGCATCTCACGGCGGCACAGGGCTCCGTTAGGAATGGAATATGGTGGCTCTGGAATCCTGTAACTTTCCACTGCCACTCAGCAATGAATAAAGTGACTACTTGCTTTTGCATTAATGGACAGGCACTGCCTAAAGGCTAGTGAGAAAGTGAAATAGGGCTGCCCAGACGGAGTCCCCGGGAAGTGTCCATATGGAGCCCAATGTGCAAGTGTGGAAGACATTGCTCCAGAATGTGCTGCCTGGATTCTGGGGTTTGTAGGGTGTCACAACTCACTGCACCCACATGTGCTGGAAAGGAGATGGAGGACTAGGTGGGAGTTGTGAAGGGACTGTCAAGTAGGACGTTGCCTCCCTGAGGCGGAGGCCAGAGCTTTGGAGAGTTCTTCCATGTAAGAAGGGCAGACCTCGGCGGGACGCAGACCTGGGCGGGATGCAGACCTGGGTGGGACGCAGACCTGGGTGGGATGCAGACCTGGGTGGGACGCAGACCTGGGTGGGACGCAGACCTCGGCGGGACGCAGACCTCGGCGGGATGCAGACCTGGGTGGGACGTAGACCTCGGCAGGACGCTCTCAGCTCCCAGGCCACGTCGCTCTTTCCTCTCTGTAACAACACTTTTGCTTTATTTACATTGTTACGATTTTCACTTACATTTTCTTTCCTACCTATTTTTTTACCAAGCAGGGGTTGAAGGATGTTTATTTTAAAACAGAAGCTGTTTTTATAGTCAAATCATTTTTCCATTCCCACAATTGTTAAAAACATGAAACTAGAAAAAGTGAAGCTATGATTTGATCAAATTTAATGTGATTAAATGACATGTAACCCATAGAATCTACAGTTATTTGAACTTGGGTTTTATTTTATTTTTTTGAGACAGAGTCTCACCATGTCACCCTCAGTAGAGTGCTGTGGTGTCACAGCTCATAGCAACCTCAAACTCTTAGGATTAAGCAATTCTCTTGCCTCAGTATCCCAAGTAGCTGGGATTACAGGCACCCACCACAATGCCCAGCTATTTTTTGTTGTTGTTGCAGTTATTTAGCTGGGCCTGGGCCAGGTTTGAACCTTCCACCCTCAGTGTTTGTGGCCAGCACTGCAACCAGTGTACAACTGGTGCCGAGCCTGAACTTGGGTTTTAATCTAGGTTTTTTCACTTCCTAAATATGTGACTTTTGGAGATTGATTAACTCTTTGAGTGTTAGTTTTCTCTCCTAAAATACAGACTATTAGTACATATCTGATGAGATCTTGCACAACAGACAAGTGACATGGATGATGTGCTTAGCCGGTGAAATACGGTAGGTGAAGAGATGGAGACGGTATCGTCAGTGAGTACGGATACCTGACATTCAACGGCCCGTGTGTGGAAGAGGTGAGGTCGTCTTATCTACTACTAGAGCATGAAGATAAGGAAAGGTGGGTTGGTGAAGAGAGAATGATTTTTCTGAGTTTCTTCTTCACCAGATCGTTCCAGAATTTGGTTCAGGCTGATTTTCCAGAATGGCAGAGTCAGGCATGTTCAAAGTAAAGGACAAAACAAACCCAGAGACAAACAAACAAAACAACTTTCTCAAGCCATACACAGGTGATTTATTTTTATCTATGTAATCTTAGTATTTTCTCATGTGCTGCACTTTCCACAGTCATGGAGAGTCAAGAATCAACTATCAAAACAATTTGTTGAGTTCTCTGGCAGAGGAAGAAGTTTGATTGCCCTCATAAGCTATCACTTATGTAAACCTGGACTGCTAGTGACTCACTTACCCCCAAATGCTCATTCCCTTGAATGACCCGTAAGGTTATTTTGTCCAAAAGGTGTGTATGGAACAAATGTGATGATGGTCGTGGGATTTTATGCTGAGAAAATGTCTATGAGGAAAAGAATTCAAACACTAAACAACCTATAAATTCTTATGAGGAAGGACAAAAAAGGCCAAGGGGAAAATAATTTAAAAATAGTACAAGGTCTCTAGAACTACCAAGTTCAGGGGATGTATGAACTAATGTGTCTGTGGCTGTCACTTGCTGGTCACACGCATCTGAGTATCTGTAATGGCTTCCTGCCCAGACAGACAGACAGAACCTTTACTGTATTTTCTGAGTGTCCTAGAGACGCTCCCAGAAGGCTGACTCTGGGATTCATTGGTTTACTTTAGTAGAAGATGAAGCAGTTCAATACAGGATGGGTGTGAGCTCAGTCATATGTGAACTTGTGAACTTAACACATTGTGCAGTTCTCCCTTGTCAGAGTCCTCTGGGACAGTGGAACGTCATCTGGAAGAGGCTCCTATCTAGGCAACAAGAGTACTGGGGAGGGGGTGGTGTAGCACATTCTCCTTTTTGATCATTGTATCCCCAAAATGGGGGGGTCTACTTTCAGAGATTTGATGTTAATATTTTGTAACTTTGGTAAAAGTAAACATTTACTTGTATGTATGTATATGCACACACACATACACTCTCACACACGACTCTGAGGGCCTACAAGTCATCAGTGGGAGATACCCCAAAGGCTGGCCTAGTAAATGCTTACAAGAATCACCTCCCAAAAATATTTAACTTCCAACAGCAGTTCTGTAACATGCTATTCTTATAAATGATGGTAACTTTGAAAGTTCTCAATCTTTATAGTCACGGTGGCAACTTTATTATGTCTCATAAAGGAGTTCAGTCCCAATTCCCCTGAAGAAGAATAGGTCTAAGACATCTGCACCCCATCTAGTAGTTTCTCAGCATCAAAATAGAACATGCCAGGAACTGGAGAAAATATCAAGAAATCTAAGATACGCCCCCATTCCTTAAGAAGACCATAGTGTCCTTTTTAAAGCGCATGCGCTAAGGAGCAATGAGCCACCATCCAGACTAATGTTGCAGAAAAAAATCCTTCAGAATTAATATGTACAAGTTAGTTATGTATTAATGAGGCATATAGTGATATACCATTGTACTCAAAGGCGGCCAATTTGCACTGCTGTTTTGAAAAGAGTTAAAGTGCACTGTTGTGAGATGGCCCACGGGTGGCAGCCCAGGAGGCTTGCTGGACATAGGAACCTGCCAGCAACTTACTATGGAGATGGCAGCTCTCTACTCTTACCTCAATTGCAGAATTGATGTTGGAGAGAAATTCTCCCTTTATATCTATCAAGCTTTGGTGAAGGGTCCCAATACCTTCTGAATGATTCAATGAATGAGTGAATGAATGAATGCCTACCCTACTGGGTTAATAATGGAATTTGAAATCAGACGGAGGTTTACATCCCAGCTCTGACTCTGACCTCTATCAGGCCTGCTTCCCTTCTCCTCTGGGCACAGGTGGCGATACCCATTTCAGACCCGTGCCCATGAGGAGCAAGGGCAGTATAAGCCGTGCACTTGACCCCTTGTCTCACTGCTCGCCTCCCATCACAGTGGGCCTCATCGATGTAATGAAGATTCTTTGCTCTGGAAATCTTTGATTCTCTAGGATCTATCTATGCTACTCCCACTTGGCACAAACAGCAGGGGAGGAAGGGAGAAGAAAGCTTCTTAAAGGTAAGAATGCTCAGGTAGAACTCGGGCTGAGAAGGCATCCTGAGAATCTGGAATATTTGAATGAGAAATGGTAATGGGGACACACCCATCACCGCGCCCCTACTATAGCTTATCCGTGGAATAAAAGCTCTTCTGGATAAAGGATAATTTGCAGAACAGTGAGAAGAGGGGCTGAAACAGAGGCTCTGTAGTAAGACATTTCATCCTTTCAGACCATCAAGGCTGCTCAGTCTGGCTCAGGAGCATCAGTGGGGCTTAATGAGAAAAGTTTTCTCAATAGGCAATGATAAACAAAGGAGATTGTCACAATATGTATAATTTTGGAGTTCCTCGTCAGTTGTAATTTCATCAAAGAGAATGAATGGAAGTGTTGAGTTTGGCAAGTGTGCGTGTGTGTGTGTGTGCGCGCACTCACACCATTGTGCCATGGGTTGGGCAGCTGCTTGCCTATTTTTTTTTTTAATTAGCATTTTCAGAACCATGTCACATTCCTCATTTGTTGTTATATCCTCTAGTCTTCTTTTCTTTTCTTCGAATTACTAGGGTCTCTGTTTGTGTATATTTCACAAACACACACACCCTTACATGTTCCCAAAGGCCTCAAACATTTTTTTTTTTTGTTGCCCTATACCGCTATGCTAAAGGAAGCTAGCCTTTTTGCCTCTTTCAAAAAATTCTCTATTTATCAGCACTGAAATTTCCTTTCTCAAGATGCCTATTTTTAGTTGTGAATTTGATGGACATACCCCATACCTGGCTACATAAACATTTTATGTGGCTCATTCTTATAATCCTAGCCCTCTGGAGGGCCAACGTGGGTGGATGGCTTGAGCTCAAGAGTTCAAGACTAGCCTGAGCAAGAGGGAGACCCTGTCTCTACCAAAAATGGATAAACCAGCTGGGCATTGTGATGAGTGCCTGTTGTCTCAACTACTTGGGAGGCTGAGGCAGGAAGATTGCTTGAGCCCAAGAGTTTGAGGTTGCTGTGAGCTATAACACCATGACACTCTAGCCTGGGCAACTGAGTGAGACTCTGTCTGAAAAGAAAAAAAGGAAAAACAAAAAACATTTTATGTGCAAGACATGTAGTAGTCACCATATTACAGGATCCAGATTAAAAGTAACAAAGGTCATGCTCCATCAGCTTAAGTGACTTAACTGAGCTCATCATTGATATATGTGCTGGCCAGTTAAATGGATTTACGGATTTTTGTATTATTTCTCAACTTTAAATATTTAGCAGAAGGAGATAAATACAAAAAGGCAAACATATAGCATGAATTTTATTTTATCTATTAATTTTGAATTTTTAGGACTTTAATTTTAATTTGAAAATTAAATTAAAGGGCACCAGGTGCTGCATGGGCTGGGGCATTTCATCCCCCTCTGTCCTCAGGCTCACCCCCAAAGGGCAGCTGCAGACTTCCATTTCTTTCAGGCAGCCTGAGATGGCTGTACCACTAGAAAAGTGTAAAACAGGATAGGAGTAAATTTTTGTTCATGTAAAGTCTAAATCAAGTTATTCCTGTCTAGTAGGCACCTGTCTTCCAAACAGAGACCAGGGCTCAGCATTTTTTTTTTCTTTCATATTGGGATAGAAGCCCCAAAAAGAGAAGGACATGGAGATGGCTAGAGTTGGTTTTTATGGGCCACACTTGGAAATTGTGAAACCAAGTATACCTATCTTGCCTCTGGTTTATTGGTTAGATGTATGTCATGTAGACACCTAGCTGCAAGGGATGCTGGACTTGGGTCTAACTGTGCAGGCATTGCGTGCTAATGTCTATACAGAAATGATCTCCTGCTCTCCCCTACTTCCTGCAAATTGCTTTTACCAGAACAACCCATATAGCCCCACCCCATTGCTTTTGGTGGCTATGCAGTGTTTCAGTGGGGGAATGTCCCATGTTTTATTAAATCAGTCTGTATGGTCTCATTTTTAAAACCACATCAACTTTCACCCACAGTCAAACCTTGCTTATTCACTGCATGTTTTGGAAATTTGAGCTTTGTTGGTAATTGAGTCTTTATCATACTAAGCACTTCCTCTTACTAAAATTTTAAGAAATGTTGCATGAATATTCCTCTAAATACATTGCACAATAACACGACTTCTTAGAAATGTTCCATAATTATTGAACAGTTTTATTTATGGGAGACTGTCCCCCCCAACCAGTCTGTCTGCCTCTCATATTTCCCAGCCTCTGTGACTAGTCAGTACTTGCTCCTGGGCTGACCTGGAAGGAGTGATCCCACATAGATGTAGTTCTTGCCTCTGGGCTGTGTGAGTAAGAGTTATATGCTAACTGGGGGCCAAAATGTGAAAAACTGGCACATAGTTCAAGCTATCTTCCCCTGTCCTGATGACCAAGGATGTCTCATGTTGAAATGGAGGAATTGCTAGATCAATGCCGTAAGAATCATTAAACTACTACCTGGAGGAAGACCCTGGAACATTGCCAGAATTTTCACAACAGAAAAATGCAATCATTATTGTATGAACCTTCAAAGACATAAATGTCATTACTATAGCATATTTAATCCTAATTAATAAAATGTCCACATAATATTATTTAAAATATTAATTACAGTTGAACCTCCATAGTTGATCGCTACCCTACATTACCCATGTCCTTAACTTGACCCAATTTTCATAGACCTGACATGCCCTACATGTACATATCCATGCTGTAGGCCTAATTCCTTATATCGACCCCCTCTGTATGTTGACCAGTTTGTTACAGTCCCATGGGTGCTCAACTTACAGAGGTTCTACTGTATAGTACTTTGTGTTATTTAATTAGAATAATTTGTAGGTCAGAAGGTCTTAAGGCTTGCCTAAGGCTTTCCTGACCATTAGCTTAGATGATGGTACAACAATATAATTGTGAGCATAGGCAGTTTTGAGATGTGTCCTACTGTTCACTCCACATTTGTAAGTTTCTATGATTTTAGTTTTGAGTTTGCATGTTCTTTTATAAATATGTGTGTCTGTCTTCTACTGTATTCCCACTTTTTATATAACCTTATACGACCTTAATAGCCTATAACTGAATTTTGTTTTATTTGAAAAAGAAGAAGTAAGTTGTCTCAGAACGAGAAACCCACTTCTGAGTAAGTAGGTAGAATCTGAAGGGCTTTCTTTCCATCAGAAATATTCATTCAATGGCGCTTCAGATTGCTTCCTGTCTGCCTGGTTGTAAGAGTGGTCCTGTGCCAATCCTTAGCTCCTCAAGGGGTCTTTTACTTCATTTCAATTTTTATTTCTTTTCTTCCTATCTATAGAAAACACTTCACTCAATCTCTCTGACTCCAGGAGTCATTACCTTTCAATAGGAAGGTCATTGAGTTGCTACTGGGGAAACCTGGATCCTGGTCCTTCCTGGTGCGAAATTGAAGTCCAATTTAGCAAAAGGCACTGTTTGCTTTTCATATTTTTTCTAAAGTAAAATTATAGGACTGGGTTTGATTGCCAATTAAATTTTTCTCTGTATACAAAATTA
>NW_003852417.1:272644-277236 GCF_000181295.1 Otolemur garnettii
GAGAGAGTAAGCTGGTAAACTGGTAGCTGGATCATGCTTGATTCTTGAACCCCTGTGTAGAAGCAAACATGAGTGGTTGTCACACAGACCCTCAGGACATTAACAAAATGGGTAATAGTAGGTTCGTGTCAGAAGCCAGTGCATTTTTCTTGCCCTTGCCCTTTTGCACAGACACTGGTAATCTATCCTTACACTACCTGTCAAATGTTCATGTACAGTCACTGGACAGCAGGTAGGTGCTGGGCAGTCAATGTGTTTGCTGACCACCCTGTTGCAGATTCTGCCCATGAGGAAAGAGTGTACCCATGTGGATTTTGACAGATTCTTTGTCACAGCAGAACAGGCCCCCTGAGCTTCTTGTTCACATCAGTTTCACTTGTCCCCAAGGTGTCAAGTGAATGTCACTTACAAGGTGTCTGCTTCACAGCTGGGAGCTCTGAGTGTGCTCCAGAGGAGCTGCTAGAAAACCTGCCACGACTTCGCCCCAGAACCAACGCTCTCTCTTTTATCTTGGTTGGAAAACAAGTCTTCCCTCTGGCCCTGGATAAAGACATTACCTTCTAAGCCCATTACATAAACATTTTTAGTTTATGTAAAAGATAGTCTGGGGTATAGAGGTGCCAAGGACAACTGCATGCTTGTAATTCCTAGTGCAGAAAAGGTACCAGGGAGCAAAAATATTCATATATGTTTCCAACCCTTGGACCATCTGCCTTGCTCAAACTTCTCTTTGCAACCGGGATGGATGACACAGTAAGAACTGTGAGTGTGGATGAGAAGTCCCCATGAGTTCTACAGAAGAATTTTCCCCACTTCTTCTAGAGCAGGTAGTCTGAGTATAAGCTGGAAAATATCACCAATGAAGAGATTTAAGTGTATCAATACACACTCAGTAGAGTTCCAGGTCTACAAACCAATCCCAAAGGAATCGTCTAAAACCACTGGGGGAAAAAAAAATCTACATGGATCTTTTATGATAGCAAAATGGACCATAATGTAAAAATAAAATAGTTACACTATGGTACATTTTCTTAATGAATTGTTACCTTTTGTACTTAAAATAATGACTATGGAATTTGTGAAATAGTAAGAAAATATCTATAATGTGATGTTACATAAAAATAGGGTAAAAATGATATACATAATATTTTCATACAAATGTGGTGAAACACTCATTAAGAGGAAAAGGCAAATTCATTACCTACTAAGCATTTGTTGACTTAGCCTAGTATGATGAAGAATGAACTTTTTTTTCTCTTTTTATAATTTGTTGATAATTTTAGACACATAGTTAGATTGTTAAATGAAAAAATATGTGTGAGGCTAAAATATTAGACTGTTGTGGTGATGTATGAATGTCGTCTCTAGACCTAAATCAGAGACTATAGATCATTATTTCTTGTTTTTAATGTGAAATAATATGGATTGCTAACTTTATTAATTAAAATCTCTTCATTAGAATCATTTGTCTGCCAAGCATGAAACAGCATCTGGACGTCTGATGGTAGGTCCTGGGACAAACAGACTGCCCAGAGGTCACTGTTGGGGCAAAGGTGCCCTTGATGGGACAGGACTCAATTTTCCTTTTTCTGGATCATTCCTGAATCCATGCAAATCCTCCCCCAGGGTGAAATGCAAATTCTTACTAATACTGCAGGATGTTGGCTTGAGGAATTAGTACTGGCTTCTTTTTAACCCTCTGGCCTTGCCTGTCTATCGTTACTGCAGCATCCTGCTGACAGCATCCCTCCCTACCACACTCCCTCCCACCCCATGACCACCCCTTTCTCTGAACTGGAGCCACACTGGAATTCTAGCTCCTAGAACATGCTAGGATCTTTAGTTTCAGGGTTTATTATCTGCTGTTCTATCTGTCTGTGTCCCTGGGAGTCCTCACCTTAATCTCTGCCATTACCTGAGCCCTCATGGCCCTCTGTGTGATGCCCAGGGCCGCTTCCACAGGCCAGGAGATCTCAACTTGGGACTATCTTGGAAAAGGCCAAACAATTGATGCTAAAGGTAACAACACCCATATGTCATCTCACATTGCTGAGAACAGGGAAGGCAGGTGAGGATCTAGCTTCTGTTGTTTAGCAACAATATAAAAACACAGCTTGTTTTACAAGTACATTTGATTGTGGGAAGGGGTATGATGTTTGGGACTAAGCTGTCAGACGGACCCAGTAGCGCTGGCTGTGTGACGAGCCCACAACGCACAAGAACAAGGAAGAGTAGTCGGGCACTGTGTTTCACAGGTGAGGCTGAGAATGGATGCAGAGAGTATTTGGTGGCTCCCAGGTGGCTCTACTTATTAATGGATGGCTATTTTCCTAATGAGGAGTATGAAGCTCCCAACGATGTATTTCCCTCACTTTCTATTTAAATTTCACTTTACTAGAATGTGTTTCTATTTCCCATCTAAATTATTATGTCATGGGGCTGAGATAATTTTTTGGTTTTGCATTTTATTTTCCCTTAAAAATGCTCCTCTTGAAATGCTCCGTGTTAAATTACCATAATGTATATTTGAGGGCATCAGGCCTTTGGTAAATTCCTGGAGTATGTATTCTAAGCTAGTAAATATTCACGCTGAAGCCACAACCCTGCCTGAGATATGTGTCTTAGAGAATAACAGTAATAACAACACTCTGGGGACTTTTCCTATGTCAGTGACTCACCACCTGAGGGGAGGGAAGGAGCAAAACCCTCTCTCTGTGGTGTGAGCACCCTGTCCCTTCCACAATCTGACTTCTCCTGGAGCTGAGAATTGCTGACCGTTCCTGAGAGAATGGGGCAATCTTGCAGTCGGTGCATCAAACGATGTGTACAATAGATCTGTCATCAAACAGAGAATTAGGTGAAATCCTAGACATGTAGAGAAATTGATACATATTTTAGATGGTTTATGGACAAAAATTAAAACAAAAAAGGTTCTTCACGCTAAAAGATCTCTATAGACAGATTAGGAAAAAAACGTTTTAAAACATATGTGATGGGAATTTTTTTCAAATTTCTTTTTTTCTTATTTTAAATCACCATTTTTTTAACCCCAAAGATCATTAATATGCATGCCTGTGGGCTTCTACTCTGTAGAATTTGCCAGGAAATCAAGTGGGAGAAGGATTTTCAGGCCATACACGTTTATCCAGCTCAGGAGTTTACCTGCTACATCACATCCTTGGATTCTGGAACAGCCGAAATAGATAAGCTTTCACAGTGAAGCCATTTTTTAAATAAATTAACAAATAACGCAAAGGTGAGGACCACAACCCCTTTGGTGGAAATGAAAGCGAGTGCGTGGGCGGTGCCTGTGGCTCAAAGGAGTAGGGCCCTGGCCCCATGTGCTGGAGGTGGCAGGTTCAAACCCAGCCCCCACCAAAAACTGCAAAAAAAAAAAAAAACCAGTGTGCACCCTGAGGAGCCCTGTCTGAGCCACACCAGGGTGTATCGCTTTGATGGGAATGTTTGCAAGGTCTCGGTTGTTCCCTGCTCTAGACCTTGTGGAGCAGTAAAAGAAGGAAGGCCCACAGTGCTTAATATTTTTTGCCAACGCAGTGAGTAGACTGCATTCCCCAGAGGACTTCCTGGAGCATGTGTAAGCTAGAAAACATCCCAGCCAGGACTGCGAGGGGATCCATGGAGGTTGCAGCAACGTGAACCCTGCTGTCCCCTGACAGAGTGGCCTGCGCTGAGTGCTCTGTCTTCCACCGTCCACGGCTGGCACCAGGCAGACAGGACAGGGAGGGTCTCTGCTGACATTAGGGACTTGAGCTGAGAAAGTAAAGCTGCCTTTTGGAATGTAAGTCATGCTGGCACTTGTGTCTGTGTGTTTTCCTTTTGTTGCATTTGTCCCCTCTGAAGAGACTTGCCAGGTGGCATTTATGGTGACCTGACTCTAGCAAAGAGAACGTTCTGTGTGGTTTGGCTTCCCTCCCACACACGGCACGCTTTGCAGACTTCACAGGGATGGATCAGGCCCGTGCGAGAACAAACACAAACCCAAAATACCCTCCTACAAAAAATACCTCTGGTGTGAAGTTTTCTGAGAAAGACTGGCTTGTTTCTTTAAAGTAAAAAAACAAAATAAAATAACAAAAATAGATTTTTTTTTGCCTCAAGATTCTTGTTTATTCAGATGATAACAATTCCGTTGCCAGCACGACTCGACGTAGTCGCTCCCCGGAGATCTTTAGAAAGTCAGATAGATGTGGCTGCACAGCATTTGTGCTCTGAGTGAGTCGCACTTCTCACGTCGCTGGCGCAAGGTGAACAGTACGCTGCACGCTCACTTGCAGAGAGCAATGAACTTCACGGAGTGTTTATAAAACAGTCTGTTTACATCAGAGGCGCTATGCAAGAAACAAATAATAATAATGTTGTGGAGCAAATTAGCTCCTTAGATGCGTAACATTTAATATGCAGCTCTGGGTAATTAATATCCTGCAATTTAATGTGCTCCTCATTTTCGTTTTTTCCCCTCCCCTTACTAGGAAGCAAGAAACAGAATTTGTCTAATTAAATGTGGCATTTTCATAGTAGTATAGAGCCAACATATGTCGTGCTGGATTAATCTGAGGTCCTACCTCATAAGT
>NW_003852417.1:277543-296574 GCF_000181295.1 Otolemur garnettii
AGACATTCCCCAAGGCAACCTTTGCCCAGGTTAAGACACTCTGCTTTAGCTCCTTGAGCCTTAAAACCATCCTCCAAGGTAGGGATTATTATTGGCATTCTCATTTTAGGCACAAAAAACCCAAATCAAAACCAAAAAAAAAAAAAAACAAGCCTCGGCACAGATGAGCCAAGAAGTTCCCCAGGATCAGCCCAGGGCACAAAGGGCGCGACTTGGGGTTGAACTCAGGTCTCCCGAGACAAAGTCCCTCCACGCCTGCCTGCATCCCTCTGTCTGTGCAGGTCCTGCTTGCACAGACAGCGTGGACCGGCTGTAGCTGACAACACAAAATGTGTGGACACATCGGTTTCCCTGACAGCCACACTCTTACTCCAGAAAATGGTCCTTAGGAGCCAGACAGGTCTGACTCAAGGCAAATTTGCAAAGAGAGCCAAGGTCATCTGTGTGTATGTGTGTTCTGTGTCAGTCAGCGACGCCTCTGAGAGCCGCCCCACTGTGCTGCTGGCCAGGGGTGCTGAGTGAGTTCCACCCATCCACACATCTCACTCGGAACATACGTGCCAGTCCATGATTTCAGCTAAGCACTGAGCAGATTGGACAAGACCATATGCTCACGTGCTAACAGGAAAGGCCTCTTCAAACTATGTTGGTGTCCCATGGAATCCTGCCCTCTTATCTGAGGCATCAAGGCCCCTCCTATTGTGGCTTTTCAATAGAAACATGGCACCTGTCAGATTCAGGAAGACCCCTTCACACTGTCATTTCTGTGCTTCTCAAAACACACTCTCAGGGGACTCTGCCGACTCTGGGGAGAGCGGAGAGGGCGCAGACAGCAGAGAAGAGAGCTCTGGGCACGGCCCCTCCCTCTCAGCGCCACCCGCGTCAATGACGCTTCTGCCTTTTCACTAAAGCATTATTCTCCCGGAACACCCAGAGAAGGGCCCTTCCTCTGAACTATTTAGCTGTCACTGTCACCACTTAATAAACAGTTCAAAGGCAGTGACTCAGATCGCAGGTGCCAGTTTGGTTGGGGTGATTGTCAAATGGACTCATCCCAGCTAATCTGGGTCTTCAGCAGCCCCACTCAGGATGCCTGAAGGCAGGCCCGAAGCCAGCACGCCCCACAAACTCCAGGCTGAGGAGGGCAAGAATAGGGTGTGGGGAACGGGGTGACATGGAGGAGGGGGAGGTTCAGAAAGGAGGAACCTCGTGTCTCCGAGATAGTGAGTGACTTAGGGTTAATGCTCTGAAAGGAGTAAGATCACCTCTTCTCCAGCTCCTGCCAGGCAGAGCCCCGGGCCGGGCCGTGCCAGGGGTCCATCTGTCAGCTCTGCCCACACCCGCTGTGCAGAGGACAGAGAGAAGGTCTTGGCACTCATGCGGCTTCCTCATGGACGATTCACGCTTTCCACGGGCGAGCCAGTACTGTGATCGCTCATCACGAAGCCCTCCTGCTCTCCTCCTGCCACTGAGTTTAGTCAAAGGACAGGCACGTGTTCCTCTGAGCCACAGCCTGTCCTCCGTGGTGGTTCACAGAGGATGCTCGAATGTGGCAATGGGCATCTGCAGGCAACTTGTGGGTTTTAATAAACCTAACAAGGATTTACCTGCAAACCCATTAATTCCCCGCCACGGAACAGAGCGCAGTTGGCGCTGAGAAAACTCAGCAAAATTCTTGAGTTCAGGAAGTTCAGAGAAACAAGAAGTTGCAAAATAACTTGTGAATATGATGCTGTGTGGAGTAATGTAAGACAAGAGAGGAAGTATTTCTATCACTTATTCCAGGAGACAGGAGATTTGGAGTTGGTAACAGAAAACGTGAACCAGAGATTGTACGTGACTTAGTAACTTCGTGTACTTTGTGTGAACAGCCAACAGGTGACCTTGACATCCTCGGCCAGGAGCATTTGGGGAACATTAAGCTTGTCACCTCTGTTCCCAGCCTTTCCATTTTTTTTTTCTTAGTTCTATGTCTACCATTCCAGGTTTTTGATATTTCTCGTATATTTGGGGGCCACACTTCACCTGGCTCTTGCTCTTCTTGTATGTCTAATATGGGCCTCTGAGTTCTTTAGGCCAGGCTAAAAGGATACGTCCTCTGGGAGGTGCCCACAGGTGCCTCTAGCATCAAGGAATCTATACAGAGTGCCACTAAGTCTTTACTTGCACCTTTTAAACCCATCATTTTTTAATCTTTTACTATGTTACAAAAATTAAGTTTAATTTTGCATAAACTGTTTCATCCTGTTCACATTCTTAGCAGTCACCAGATGATTTTTTTTTTTTTTTTTGAGGCAGTCTCGCTACATCCAGAAAAATGTAAACACACAGAAGTGAGTTTTTGGATCCCTCTTCAGTGAAATCTCATCAAAAATCTTCCCTCATCTCTCATCCCTGTGTACCGTCTTCCCTACCTCCACCCCCACCTGTGCCACCCCCACAAACTGTGCCGGCGAAGTGTCCTGAATGTGCCTGAGCCTGTACTTGCCAGACCTTGAACTGGCCACACTGCGGCTCATACTTCTGTAGTTCTGTCTCTCTCTGATGGACGTGGGGCCTAAGGAATAGGGACTGAATCTTGTTGGTTCAGCCTGTTGTATGGCTCAGACAAATAGGAGAACTTAGCTTTCACACTGAACTTGACCAATGGTTAGTCACTCGGGTGGTATCTCTTCAGCCAACATAAAGCCCTGCGCCTGCACACGTGGGCCATCCTTCTCTTGGGTCACACAAGAAAGCAGCGGGAGGCTGGAACAGACAGTGCAAATCACTCATCGCACTGGCAGCTTTTTACCATGAGTGGGTTAGGCTTTCACACTAATGACTTCCCTTCAGATGACAATACAGACTTAAACCTTAAACCATCTCTCATTTAGGGACTGACGGCCTGCTGGGTAATCAGCATTTGTTAATGTCAGGAGTGACCCACAAATGCCCGTGTCCAGGCTCTGCCACCCTGTCTTCCTAGGAGGTGAAAGCCGCCCCCGAGGTAAACTTCCTTCATGACTTTGATGAAGTATCTTTCCTCAGGTGTCACTGAAACTCATGACTACGGCTCTTCTAGTGTAGTTTTCTAAATAATCACCATATAAAATACATTTTTGTTTGTTTTATGCAATTTTAATGATAGTCATTCCTATTGCAATCATGGGTCATTACAAAAGTTTTGATATACAGAAAAATCAATAAACGTAAAAGCTGCGTGGATGGAAACAAATGGAGCCTCCCCGTAACCCTGATAAGGTGGCCACTATGTTTCTAGGAAGCAAAATGATGGACCATAACACGAGCTGTCCCAAAACTTTCATAGTGACCCATGTATAACATAAGGGTTAGAGACAGGGGGTGTGTGCCATGAAAACAGCTCAGAGTACGAGTCAACTAGCTGCGTGTGAATGTGTGACGAGGTTCTTAGCCTCTCTGTGCCTTCTTTGTAAAAAGATGATAATGAGAATTACTTATTTTGTGAAAGCTGAGAAAAACAATGTATAACATAGTGTCTATGGCCAGAATACAATTAAAAGTAACTTTTTATAATGCTTTTATTCAGTGTTGATGTACGTTATCTTTTCAGTCAATATTTAGTAGCAGTGAATAAAGTGAAATGAGAAATGTCATTTTTTTCCCTGTGGCTCCTGTGAAGCTCAGAGCAAATGTTTAATCCTCAGTCACAGGACTTATGTGAATATGAATGTTTATTACATAGATTTTGTCTTGCTGTCATGCTATTTTTGTTTTTCTTCAACATGTAAATTTTTGAAGTTCTTATTTTATCCAAACAACAGATTTTGGGGGTAGGTGAGGCATATTCTATAAATAAGTAAATACATATATTTTCTTCTTCAAGCAGAAAATATAAGCTCGCCTTCCTTTAGGATTTGCAATATTATGTGAAAAGGGAAATACAGGGGAGGTAAAGTGAAATTATAGGTATCTGTGTGCACACACATTTGCCAGTGAATTTAACAGCTGGCTCTCCAACAAGGGCAACAGCAACAACCAACGCCTCCTGTGCAGGGTCTGCCAATTTCCATGGTGTAAATACTCCCACCATGGCTAATTTTAGGAAAGAATTAGCTTAAGAACCAGCTTACATGATTACTATAGGATGGATTGGCTTTGAAGATGGATAAGATGGATGTGGAATGACTCAAATTCCAAGTGGCAACTAAATCAGAAAAGGAAAGGCTGTGGGTGTGGATGGGATAGTCTGGGAAGGCCTCAGGGAGCAGACAACCTGCTGTGCCCTGTAACAGGGTCATAACAATCAGGAAGAAATTGAAGCCGGCTCGCTCATGTCTGACATACTCATTCATTTATATATTCAAAACACTGTTTTCTTTGATTATGACTGAATACCCGGTACTTGCTACAGGATTTAAAAACAAGGAACTGTAATCTCTGCCCTCTAAGGGTACAGAGTCAAAGAAATGTAAAATATAAAATAACACTGTGGGCATAAGGTTAGAGCTACACATGTTAAATCAGAACAAACAGTGACCCCTGCCTGGTGGGGAAGGTCAGGGAGTGTCCTGAGGGTTGCAAGGAAAGGATGAGGGGAACTCGGGGGCAAAGGCAGGCAGCAGAAGGGCATTCCAGTTAAAGATTACTCAAATGAAATAAAAAGTAGCGGGAACATGAGCCACAGGCAGATCCTGCTGGGGACAGCATGCATGTGAGGTGGCAGGTGCAAGCCAAAATGGGGCAGGGTCTGGAGAGACCTGGGAGCTGAACACCCTGGCCCCGGTAAAGAGCACAGCATTGCAGCCCCAAGCCTTGCCTCACCACGGCTGTGGCTTGAGCAGATGACTAGAATTCTGCCTTGGATGAGTCATGTGAATGGATTCCCTCTGTGTGTTGGGTTTAAATGGCTAAGACCAGAGGAAATAAGAGCCCTTCCACAGCCTTTACCATTGTCCTGGCAAGAGTTGATGAGAGCATGAACACGGGCAATAGATTTAGGGACAGAGGAGAATCTATCACAGGCTGGGTGCAGTTCCTAACTTTCTCTCAGTTTGACCTTTGTACCTAGCTCTGATGGTAAGCCAAGCAATGTCATTACGGGTACATTTGGGTTTAGATATTAAAGGAAATAACATAATTTTTTAATCTGTTATCTAGTTTGAGTTGTCTTATTTTATTTAATTTTTGTTTTTTCATGCAACAGATTTTTATGGATGCATTAATCTAGAAGAGAATGTATATGGAATGTGTTCTTGTTTTGTTAGAACATACGATATTTATTTTTAAATTGTCTTTTACATTTAAAAAACTCATTTGTTACTAGGTTAGTTTTTGTGTCAAATGGATAAAAGATTAACTAAAATTTTTCCCAAGTGCTTATTAATCTTAATTGTGGAATGTCTCGTAGAACATGGTCAATGAGAGTGAAAGCAAAGTTAATAACAAAATTACTTCAGCTCTAGAAAACTTAAAATGTCCAGGGCTTACAAGATTGGCCCTTTTGATGACCAATGATTAGATGCACATTTCTGTCTTTGCAAATATAAGAGAGTAACTAAGATTCAAAATGACAAACAAACAAAAAAAATCATTATTACTAGGATCTAAAAAGAAAAAATAATAAAAAATGGTATTTAAAAAATTTCTTGATAAAGCTGTATCATTGGGTTAATTTTACTACTAGAAGTTGTTCCTAAAAATGATGTACTGTCTTTGCAAAAAAAGTCTTTAAAATTTAAATAAAAAATATTTAAAGAATAGTGAAAACACTTGAGAGTTATTTGAGTTTGTATTTAATATACAATAATTAGAAGTTTTAGTCTATAGTACATTTTTCCTTCTTATGTTTGGAATCCATGATTGATTTCCTTTTTGTTAACATATCCAAATAATTTTGATTTGATTCAAATGAGTTTTTCATTTTAAAATCAATATAACCTCATCACAGAATATCTGTGAACTCTAAAAGGAGAGGTCCTTCTTGATGTTTATTGCAGAATTTTGTGATAGCAGAACAACAGAAACTACCAGTTATTACTAATTGGCATAGTGGATTAAGTACTGACATGGAAAGGTTATTATTAATTTGATAAGAAGGTCAAAATAAGCACATCATTCCTTTCAGCTAGAGCTGATGCAACATTAAGTGAGTGTTAACCTATAATATTCTTTTTTGAAATTAATCTTTTCTACTCTCTAAACTGTATGTATGAGTTTATTTTCATGCCGTGTTTGTTTAAATTAAACAAATTATTATTACAGTCAGAGGTATTGCTATATGATTACAGTACTACACTGTATTAGCACATATGAGCCATTATACTATTATTATTGTTGCTATTACTGTATATGCACTGTTCATTTTATTTTTTTTTTTTTGAGACAGAGCCTCAAGCTATCCCCCTGGGTAGAGTGCCATGGCATCACACTCACAGCAACCTCCAACTCCTGGGCTCAAGCGAGTCTCCTGCCTCAGCCTCCCAAGTAGCTGGGACTATAGGCGCCCACCACAACGCCCGGCTATTTTTTTTTGGTTGCAGCCATCATTGTTGTTTGGTGGGCCCAGGCTGGGGATTCGAACCCACCACCTTAGGTGTATGTGGCTGGCGCCTTAGCTGCTTGAGCCACAGGTGCCTAGCCGCACTGTTCATTTTAGAATAATTATTTCTACATCCACCAAAAAAGTCTGGGATTATGATAGGATTTGCATTAAACTGGAGGGTCAATTTGAGAAGAATTGAAAACTTCACTGAGTTAAGTCTTCTAATCCATGAACATAGTATACCTCTTCATTTATTTGGATTTATTTAAATTTTTTAAAACCTTTTTCCATTTGAATTATGTAATTTTTACATACATTTTTCGTGCATATTTTGTTAGAGCAACACTGGAGTATTTAATAATCTTTGAGTCATTATAAATAGTATTGTAATTTTTTAAATTTCTGCACATTAGCAGGGTATCCATAAAGTTCAGTCTTTTAAATTGCACACAAACTTTATGGACACCCTGAATTATATTATAGCAGCACAATTCACAATTGCAAGGATGTGGAAATAACCCAAGTGCCCACTAATACATGAATAGATTAATAAAATGCAGTATATGCACACTGTGGAGAAAAATGGCTACCTAGTATCTTTTGTGAGAACTTGGATGGAACTGGAGATCACTCTTCTACATGAAACATCACAGAAATGCAGAAACAAACACAGGTACTCAATACCCAGTTGATCAATCAACATTTAAGCACACATATGGAAGTAAATCTCAAGGTAATGTTATTTTTACATTCATTGCCAGTATATAGAAATATAATTAATTTTTGTATGTTGATCTTATATCAAGTGCAATGTTTAAATCATTTATTAGTTCTAATAGTTTTTTCAGATAGTCTAAAATTTTGTTTGTAGATTATAATGTCATCTGCAAATAAAATCGGTTTTATTTCATTGTTTGGGATCTATATGCCTTATTTCTCTTTTTCTTTCCTTATTTCACTAGCTAAAGTTTCCAGTAATATGTTAAATAGTTATAATGAGGGTGCATTTCCTTTTCTGGTTATTACTCAGAGGGGCAAAGTGTGCAGTCTTTCATCATTTAAGAATGATGTTTAGCGTTGGTTTTTGTGTGTTCTGAGTGAAAATGAATAGTGAATAAAGAAGTTCACTATTCCTAGTTTTCTGGACTGTTTTTCTAAGGTTTATGAGTTTGTTTTATTTTTTTCAAATGCTTTCATGTAACACTTGATATAATCATATGATTTTTCTTCTGTACCCATTTACATTAATTACATTGACTAATTTTCAAGTATTGAATAAATCTTCCATCTCTGAAATGAGAGTCACTTTGTAATGGTGTTTGGTTCTTTTAAAATGTTGTAAATTTTACAACATTTGCTAATATTTTGTTAAGAATTTTTGGCATCCATATTTATGAGGGATATTGGTTTGCAGGTTTCTTTTTTGAACTGTCTTTTGTCTCATTTTTGGTATCAAGATTATCCCGCCTTTGGAAGATGCGCGGAGACTGCTGCCTCTTCTATTTTGTGCAGAATTTGTGTTAATTGTTTACGTTTTCAGTAGAACTCTCCACTGATGCCATTTGGGCTTTAAAATTTCTTTTTTGGAAGGTTCTAAATTATTGATTCAATTTTCTTAACAGTTATTGGGCTGTTCAAAAAATTGTGTTCATATTGGAAGAGTTGGAATAGTTTTTTTTTTAAGAAATGCTATATTTTATCTGCTTTATTATATTTATATGTACAGAATTTTCTATATTTTTGCCAACTGCACCTTTGCTGCCTTCAGAATCTGTAGTGATATGCCTTGTTTTATTACTGAGAATCATAGCTTTTACCTTTGCTCTTGTTTTCTTTGTCAGCTTTGTTCCTGGTATATCAATCTTACTATTTTAAAGAATCAAATTTTTACTTCATAAATTTCTCTACATGTCTGCTATAATGTGCATTCTGTTTTTGTTTTTCTGATTTCAATTGCATTCGTTTCTAATATTTTCTTTATTACTTTCTTCCTTCTGCTTGCTTTGGGTTTATCGTACTCTTTGTCTCCCAGTTTCTTGACATGGACCTTAGCTTATTGATTTAAGATTTTCTCCTCTGTAATGCAATCCTCAGGGTTACAAATTTTCCACTTACCACCACTCGAACTACATACAAACATTCTTGATGTCTTGTATTTTCATTTTCATTCAGCTCATTGTATTATTTAATCTTCTTTGAGACTTATCTTTGATGTGTAAGGATTATCTAGTAGTGTATCATTTCATTTCTGAGTGGTTGTGCATTCTCCTGCTTGATTATATGTGAAGAATTCAACACTGATCACTCATCAGTTGATAAAACAACTAGTTAGAAGTCAACAAGGAAATATAATTCAACTAATCTAAATGATTATACTGTACTGATTTCCTTGAAGAAATTATATAGGAATTCTTCAAGTCTAATTGATGAGTGAGCAGTGTTGAATTCTTCAAGTATAATTGTGGATTATCTACTTCTCTTTTCAATTATGTTGCTGTATGCTTCACATTACATTGTAGTTCTTTTGTTTGATGCATACACATTTAAGTGCTTTGTCTTCTTGGTGAATTGACATTTTTAATGATTATTGAATGTCCCTTTCTGTATCTGGTAATATTTTTGATGTCTATGTTATCTTCCCTTAGTATAACTGCTCTTCCAATCTTGAGATGCATGTTTTCTTGATTTTTTTTCAATCTTTTATTATTCAACTAATCTAAATGGTTATACTGTATGGATTTCCTTGAAGAAATTATATAGTTGGGTCATGTTTATTATTTGTTTTTAAAATCTATTTTGTTGTTCTCTTTTAATTCTTTTCATATAATTTATATTTAATTAAATGATGAATTCGTTTTGTTTTCTGTTTGTTCTCTTTGTTTTTTAAATTTCTTTAAGTTTTACTGCCTTTATATGGGTTTCTTTATCGTGTGTTAGATTTTAATTTTAATGTATCTGTGGTGTTTGTATGTGTATCCCTTTTAAAGTGCTGTTAATGATCACTCTAAACATAACTCTCTTCCATATATGTAGAATTTTATCATAGTCTACTAGTATCAGCATTTTACCATTCTGAGTGAAGACTAACCTCCATTACTTATTTAATTATCTGAAATATTTTCTGTATATTTGCTTCAATTGTCATATGTAATTTAGAAAATTCAGAGAAGTAAGTCTATTATTATATTTTAGTTTTTTCTGCATTACAAGATTCTGTATTTTATCACAAACTTTTTATTTAGATAAATTTCAAAAACCAATATTTATAATAGGCACACTGGTGACAATTTTTGCCTTTTTTCATTAGAGAATGTCTTGATTCTATATCTGAAGGATATAGAATTGTAGGTTGACAATTCTTTCAGTACTTCAAAAAGGTGCCATTACTTCTGGCTCCCATAATTTCTGATGAAAAATCCATTGGAAATGAATTATTTCTACCGTATAAGTAATATGGCATTTCTAATTAGGAGCTTTAGAAATTTATTTATCTATCTATTTATTTATTTATTTTAGCTTTCAGAGTTTAACTATGATATGATTTGGTATAGATTTCTTTGTGTTTATCCTGTTCATTATTTGCTGAACTTCTTGAATCTAATGATTTATGCTTATTTTTAAATTTGGAAAATTTTCAGCCATTTTTCCTTCCAGTTCCATGAATATTTGATCTTCTATTATAGTCCCACAAACCTAAGGTGCTCTTTCTTTCTCTAAAACTATGTTATTTTCTGTTGTTGGATTAAATAATTTGTATTGTCCTACACTTGAATTAATTCCTTTGTTCTTCTGTCCTTCCTAGTGTGCTGTTGTGCTCACTCATTGTTTTTTTCTTACTTTAGCTAACGCCGGTAAGTTCTATAATTTCCACCTAATTCATAGCTTCCATTTTCTTGATAACATTCTATATTTAATTTATTTTAATTGTGTTTATTACTTGCTCATTAAAATATTTTTATAACAGATGCTCTAAAATCCTTGTCAGATATTTCTAATATCAATATCTGTGTCATCTTGGTTTTGTTGTCTTACGATTGCCTTTTCTTATTTAATTGGAGATCTTCCTGGGACTTGGTGATGAATGATTTTGTGTTGAAGTATGGAGGCTCTCTCCTATTATCATAGGGGAGTTGAAGCAGGTGGGGAGAGACTCCTTGTTGCTGCTATCTGAGGATAGATGTTTCTTCTTTTCACTTGGCCCCTGTGGACCCCACCCTGATGGAAGGAGGAGTAGGGTACTGTGGTCCCTCCTCCTGCAGCTGCCCCCAGCTCTGAGGGTAGGGAGTGGTCAGGTTAATTCTGGATAGTGGAGCAAGTCCTGAGTCTCCACTGGGTATCAATGGTTCTACTTCAGGGAGAGGGAAAGGATGCCTCATTACTGGTGGAGGTGGAACTCTGAACACCCAGGTGTCTTTAATATAGTGATCTTATTAACACTTTAGGTAATTTATTTCAGGTAAAATAGGATGAAATATAAGTGTTCAAAGGAAGCAAAGGATGGGTAGGCTCCTCTCTATTCACAGGGCAGTCAAAACATTCAGAGTCTATTCTCCTAAATGTGCCACCCATGACCCACCATAATCTGTCTCCAAAACAGCTCCCCTGCTCCCCTGTAATTTTCCCCATCTTTTACCCTGCAGTCCCCCCAAATCAGTGGTTTATGAGAATTCAGCCACACTCAACTATCACCCCAACAAGGGGGCCTTGTTGAAGGACCCCTTTACCAAAGATTCCTGCTCAAATTTCACTCCTCCAAAACTGATGTCATCATTAGCAAACTGTCAGCAAGCCTTGTGGTTCATTACTAGTATTTTTTCATGTGTATGTTTCCTGGTATCCAGATTATCTTAGAAAGCATCTAGGAAAAGTTTGGAAGAGTATGTTGCACAGAAAAAGCATTTTTAATGGCTCTACTTGTGTTCTTTTAGGCCAGTCATTTGAAAGGTTGAATGAGGAGAAATTGAAAAAATCAAATTAATAGGCAATGATTTAGGACACAATAAAATGAGATGATCAGAGCATTATTGGAAGACTTTTAAAATTGAAGACATCAATGAGAAGAATGCAAAAGGAGAATTGTAAAGTGTTTAGAAAATTTAAAAAACCCTCAAGTTCATTTTCCCATGTAACTGCAAAAAAATATTCATTGCAAAATGGAGTTTAAATTTATTTTGTTATTTTTACTATTATTTATCCATCAGCAATGTCTGGTCAAAATCAAAGTTATCAACAATTAAAAAATCACAGTGTCCCTTTATAATCATATTTTAGGGACTAATTTATATCTCTTCACTTATCAAAAGTGATTCCTAGCACAAAGACAGATGGAGCCATTTAGGTGTGGTTTGTTGGGTTTTATTTTTAGCTTGCTCATTCTATAATTTATTATTTATAATTATTTACATCATGTGCAAAAAACATTCCACAAGAGTTGCATATTCCAAAATTATTATTATTTTTTTTTTTTGCAGTTTTTTGGGCAGGGCTGTGTTTGAACCCACCACTTCCAGTATATGGGGCCGGTGCCCTACTCCTTTCAGCCACAGGTGCTGTCCCCAGAATTCTTAAGAAGACTTGTTTTGAGGGGTTTTCTTTTTTGAGACAGAGTCTCACTATGTTGCCCTTGGTAGAGTGCCATGGTGTCACAGCTCACAGCAACCTCAAACTCTTGGGCTTAAGCAATTCTCTTGCCTTAGCCTCCCAAGTAGCTGGGACAACAGGTGCCTGCCATAGTGCTTGGTTATTTTTGTTGTTGTTGTCGTTGTCATTGTTGCTCAGTAGGCCCCAGCTGGGTTTGAACCCGCCAGCCCTGGTGCATGTGGCTGGCACCCTAACCATTGAGCTACGGGTGCTGAGCCCAGAAGATGTTCTTAAGACTGTTAGGTGAAACCTAACTCAGGGTCTGGGAGGCAAAACCTGTCTCGTTGACTTTGCATTTTTCTTTATCCTACAAAGCCTCCAATGTCATTAATGACCTAGGCTTTTTCTAGTTTTCTCTTTTGCCCTCAAAAGCACGGGGCTTTTTCCTCCCTGCTGGTTTCTTGATCTCAAAACCCAACCTCTATCTTTAACCTCAGCCCAGCCCTTGTTTCAGGAAGGAAGAAGATAAAAGTGAGCAGAAAAAAAGAGGTGGCATCTATTCCAGAAAAGCAACCTTTCCCAGAAATTCCCAGCTGACGTACACGTCCATCTCCTTGGCCATAACTGCTGCCCAAGCTGCAGAAAGAGGGTGATCTACCCCCGAAGAAAAACAGGGCCAGGTCTGCGAGGAAGGGGAGGTTGGTTTGCCACATGGATCAGCACTCTCTTGGTGTCGGCAGACGGGAATGCACCTGGTCCCTTTGAGTGTCACGTACAACTGTTTTCCTGAGGAGGAGCGCCTCTGAAAACACTGAGACTCGGCAGGGCAGCACCAGGGCTCAGGAAGCCTCCTCGGCTCCTCACATCCTGGCGTCTGGATCACATTTTCCCGTCAGCCACCAGAACAAATGTCACAATTCCTATCTGTGTTTTTATGCCACATTTTGAGTTCAGAAATCTTCCTTTTTATTTCAGGAGCATGTAAGATGCCCGTTATTGATAAAACATCTAAGGGATTGCTTATAGATTATTAGCCTCAAAGGGCTTTTCTGTAAGGAATTCCGTTGACACCACCCATTCAGCACACAACAGTCTCCCTTTGCACCCACCACGACGTGCAAACACATTTTCTCTACAGAGTATGCATTTTGAGACAACCACAGATCAGACAGAGAGGCAAAAACAAAAAACACAACCAACCTTTGCTGTTTGAACCCTGTCAAGTTCTGTGGTTGCAGCTGATAACCTATCTGCATTAGAAATGTTTCCTTTTGTCAGCACTGTAGGTTTGTTAATTTTTTTTTTTTTTTAAGGAGAAAAAAGTTTCTTGACTTAGCCCAGCAAAGCCCTTTTCTAAAGGGCCTATAAATAATTTTGAATTCCTGGTGCTGCCTCGAAATGTAGCTCTTCTGAGCTGCAGTGTAGGCTGTTTCTCTGAAACTGGAGTAGTCATTCAAAAATAGTTTCACTCAATTTAACTGCCTATTGAACCCTCTAAATTACAGATATTAAGCCTTTGGTTTCACAACAAACTTAATGAACAGTTCTGACAATCTATAAGCAAGGCCACTGGAAATTCATGGGCCAGATGGAATCACAGATTACACCATTTTCCTACTGGCCTGCAATTTTCTGGCACCTGGATCCACATTCCAGGGATACATATTATGTCTGCTGCGATAGTCCCTGCCCCTAATAACCGAATTTGTGTTCTAGAAAGCTTGCTGTAAGCAGAGAAATGGCTTCCTTCACTCACGATTCTCTGCAATATCAGGCTGGAGCTCACCCTATTGATATTTAGAATGCAAGGAGCTCTAAGGAGGCCCTGTAGGAGGAAATTTCTCTAAGCACAAGCAGGAGTGTGGAAATAGGCAGGGTAGGACAAGAGTCCTGGAAAGGAGAGAGAGAAATCTAAAATTAGATGGTGTGAGATAGGGAAGAAAAAGACATCAATTAGCAAAGGAAGAAAAGAAGGCAGTCAGAGAGTCACAAGACTGTCCCAAGAATCTCTCAATTATTTGTACCAAAATTAGTTTCAGGGACACATATTTTACTCAAAATATCCTCTATGGTAATTTTATAGTGATTTTAAGGAGACCACGGCTATCACTGGGAGAATCCTTTCCACACCCTGTAGCATGGCCAAGTGTCCATGGCCCAATTACACACAGGGACAGGATGGTGTGCATCAATTTTCCCATTCAGGAGGCTCAGAATGGCAGCCCCTGGGCTGGAGAGTGTTAGAAATTTCCTCTTTTCAAACAACACATGTTACTCTTTCCCCTCCCAATCTTTATATTTTGCATATTGAAGTCCAATTATTTACTTATTCATTTACTGTTTACCACCCTGTCTCTCCCAGAGAAGACAAAGTACTCCCAGGGAAGAGGCTACCCGGCTCATCTCTAGCAGGAGCCCCAAACAGTGACACCTTGGATTCCCTGTTTGACTGGATGCATCTTCCCATTTCCTTGGACATAGTAAATGATTTCCTCTTATGATAGTAAGAAAACATTTAGAGCGTAGATTTTCCTTTAACAAGAGAAGAGCATTCTAAAGACACTCCAAAACAAAACTTCAAATATTCAAACATGCTAAGGCAGAGAACAGCCCTGCGCGCGTCAGCAGTACCAGCACTTTGTCTGAAGGCATTTGCGGACGTTATTTCCCCACAGTGCTTCTTGCTGGGCCCATCAGATGTGTCAGGGAGGCATTTCATCTGGCAGGAAGCAGGGAGTCTGTCTCCTTGTTACGCTGGATAGACCACCTTTGGCAGAAACAGGAAATTCCATCGGCATCTTATGTTCCACACAAAGCCTATTAGTAAAAAACAGAACAGTGTGATGGGGGTGGTGAAGTCCTCTGGACAAGGGACAGTATGACAGCCGCACTTTACAGATGGAGGTGGGCCCACCTGGGAGATGTGAGCCCACATGAAGTCACTGGAGCCATGCTGCCCCCAAAGGGTCCCTGCATCCCTCGGAATACAAAGATCTGGCAAATGACACGCGAGTCCCATCTCCATAGTTTAAAAAAGTCTAATGAGAATAAGATTTGCGTTGTCCATTAAGTTATCAAAATAACTAAAAATGAAGTGTTTGGTAAGGGAGAGGGAGCTGATGCTTTTTGCTTCTGACTGAAGTGATGGCCACTCAGCTGGGTCACATTCATTATCTGACAGTGCACAGGTGGGCAGAGATGTGACAGTGGCACCTAAATTATGGTAAGGGTTATGCACTATTTATTCAATGAACTTTGTTTCAGTGTTTAGATAACCTTTAATGTTTTGTTGAAGACTATGAAGAAGAGGTCATGCTGGAAGAAACGGGACTCTGTCCCAGAGAGGATGCTCACCAAATGTCCCATCTTCTTCTTTAACATGTCCCGAGCCCTGGCTGGTAGGCAGGGCCGAACACTTCACCTATAAAAGCAAGAGTGAGGGGCTTCATTCCCAACCCCAGAGGGTGGAGAGCTCTTACTTATGAAATTTATTCACTTTTCTGTTCTCTCCTGTGTAAGGGACTAACGAGTGTCCCAAATGGCTTCAAATGAAGGACGTTCATCTTCTTCCTGACCCCACCTGCCTGCCAGCCCTTGTAGCACGTGGGGCACCAGCAAAAGTTAACTCCTGTATGGCAAACCATGGTGAGTCCTGGCCCTTTGGAACCTTAGTACACACTAAATTAGCCAGACTAGATGAAGATTTCATTCTTCCAGTGCTTAACTACCTGTCAGGTGCTTTTGAATCACAACTTCATTTACCCCTTACAAAAGCTGGCGGTGGAGCCATGAAGCCTCCACGTTTTGGATTTTGTAGTCGAGGACACAGCTGAGACTCTGAGAACTCTACTCACTCCCCACATTTAGGAAAGAGCCCCACGACTGTACTGGAATCTCATTCTTCCAGATCTCCTGCCCCCTCACTCCCACTTAACACGTCAGCAGAATGAGCACTTATCATACACTGAGATAGCGGCAGAGGCCTTCTGCGTTCAAATCCAGTGCTCCATGATTTTCCCTTCCTGAGCCAACTATTACTTTGTTTCAAGCGGTCACCCCCACCACTGTCATCAGAGTGCCGGCACTACCTTTCCTTTCCAAAAAAATAAAAAATAGCAGGTGCCTGTGGCTCAGTGAGCAGGGCACTGGGCCCATGTACAGAGGGTGGTGGGTTCAAACCCAGCCCCGGCCAAACCAGAACAAAAATAGCCAGGCATTGTGGCAGGTGCCTATAGTCCAAGCTACTTGGGAAGCTGAGGCAGGAGAATTGGCTAAGCCCAAGAGCTGGAGGTTGCTGTGAGCTTTGTCGCCACAGCACTCTACCGAGGGTGACAAAGTGAAACTCTGTCTCTAAAAAAAAATCAAAAATAAAAAATAGCAGAGGATCAATTTTCTTAAACTCTACCTTGAATGTCTCATCAACTGTATCAATCCCTGGGCTCACTCTGACAAAGGACGTCCACACCTGTTTACAGCGGCGTTTCCCAGGACATGCCTCCCGTCAGATGCAAGTAGTCAGATTTGCATGTATTTCAAATTATCTAAGGGGATTTTTCCTCTCCTTCCCCGTCTCCTGCTCAGTTATGTATCTATTTTCTTTTCCTGCAAGGAGGTCGTGTCTGGCCAGAAACTGGCCAGAAAGGTTAAATGTGAAAGTCAGTGGTACCTGGCCGGCCGGGAGGCCAGTGGACACCAGGCTGTCCCACGCTGCTCTCAGACTGATTGAATCCAGGGTGGCAAGGGAGTGGAAGGAGACTGGGCACACACTTTAGTAAATGAAAGTCATGCATTAGAAAGCAGCTTTAGGGCCTAATTTAAAAATATAATGCGGGCACCAGCAGAAGCCTTTAAAATACCGGCAGGTGACTTTATGCCACGTCTCATACAGAGGACAAGGGGTTAAAAGGTGGGGGTGATCAACCCAACCACGTGACCTTCTTTATATTCCCTAGCACCCCTGTACCTTTTAAATACGTTTTATTTAAAGAAATTTTTTACGTCTGTTTTTTTCCTATGCTCTTACAAAATTACTCGAAATCAACCTCAGAGATAGCTTCCAAGTATTAATTCCTGTATCCACTTTTCGTTCACACGTCTCAGCATCCAGCATTTCTTTAGAACCTACTATTCGCAGACTGCAAAATGACGACTGTTACCTTCAGGGGGGGAAAAGTGAAAACATTGCAGGGAGGCTGGTTGGAACTTACTGTCCTTTTTGAATCTCACAGCTTTGTCTGTGGCTCCGGGGGATCATTTCTCGGATAAACACTTCCAGTTCCCTCTGAGGCTGTGAGGGGGGGATGAAGGACACAGGAGCAATTGTTCTTTCTCTGCCAGCCTGAACTCCCCCAGTGGTGTTTTATCAGGTTCTGCGTTTCCGAGTCTGTTTCTCCTTTTCTCGACCCTCCTATGTTTAAGTCAGTAACAAGGAGGAGTTCAAACGCCAAGCTAAGTGCTGACACAAGCATCCTGCTATCTGTTTGGAGATGAACTGGGAAGATTTATCAATTAGGGAGAGTTTTGCGATGCTCGAGTGTGGAAAGTGTTTCGGAAGCTGCCGGGTTTGTAACACTGAGATAAAAGAATTGCCAGCCTCTTTACCGTAGAGTGCAATTCCCGCTGACCAAAGGGGAAAACTCAGAGAGGCAAATGCTGCTGACCCGAGGATTTAGGGGAATCACAGCACCCCTCAGACTCATTACTTTCAACTTGTGATGAGATTTTCTTTCTGAGAGCTTTACAGCAAGCAGCATCTTAAGGGACTTTGCCCCTAGACAATCCCGACCGGGTGTGATGTTCATTAGAAATCCGAAGCTGCCATTCATGTACTTTGGAGGCAGCTGAAAGTGAAAATTCACTTTGAAAATGTTTTTTCTCATAAACTATAGTGTCTTAAGTATAAGACACACCCTTAAAATGAATTAGCAAGCTAACTAGAAAAAACCTGAATCTAAGTCTTAACAAAATTTTGGTTCAGTCTGTGAAAAGTTTGAGCAAATAATATGCTGTTGCAGAAAAAAAGTAAAAATATGTTGAAAATTTGAGCCAGCCTTATTCTGCAACTAGTCGGGAAACTGGCCTCGTCTTAAGTATGATTGACCCTGAGTTTCCTCATTTTGAAGAGGAGGCTGAGAGCAGAGAAGCCGTAGGCCTGGATGCTCAGAGCTGGAAGCACCCAGGTAGGACCAGTTGTTTCATCCCCCTGTTCCCCAGTTCCTTTCCTGGACTATGCTGAGACCTAATCATTAGTGGAGTTCTGTTTTCAGTTCTGTTTTTAGCGCAAAGTATTTCTTGAAGCTTGCTTTAGCCTGAAGAAGAGTGGTTTTTTCAGTCTATCAAGTCCATTCAGATCTTTGGCCCTCGGCTTGCTTAGAGGTCAAATATCGCACTTGGAAGACGCATAACGTGTACACTTCTACAGAGCGGGAGATACCTACTTATTTTGTACAGGTTTTTGCTTCTGCAGTGGAGCCACTAACAAGTGTTTGAGCTTCCTCAAATGGTCACAGAATAAATGCTTTGATAATAAACTGGACTTGGCTTGTCCGACTTGTTTAAAAACATGAATGTGAGAATATTGCTTCTCTGGGAGAGAACATACCTGTCAGAGCTCTTCTGAAAGCTCTTATTTGGAGACCTCAGCATTTCATGGAGAGCCTGAATGTCCAGAAGCTGCTGCTTCACACTCTGAGTTTCCTGATTGTTGAATCAGTCCACAAAGCTACCCGTGTCTCAAAATGCTTCTTATTAATTTTTATGTAAACTAAGGCCCCGTGGCTTTCTTTATTGGATCTTACCACAGAAAGAGAAAATATGCCTCTATTTTTTTTAAAGACATATTCCAATAGATCCGTCTGTCAAAGATGCAAAATAAATCTCCTTTTTCAAACTTCTGCTGCTAAGAGGGAGAAAATACCTTTTCTCATATTTGCATGGGAAAAAAGAC
>NW_003852417.1:296862-302476 GCF_000181295.1 Otolemur garnettii
CTAAGTGGTGTAGACTTCCCAATGTCTCTTCAAGATCAAGACAGGAAAATTTTTCTTTTACTTGTATTTCCTCCTAATCTTTGACATTAAAGTTAAAGATAGATCAAACCAACTGTCATGGGTTGAATTGCATCCCTTCCAAATTCCTCTGCTGAAGTCCTAACCCTGGCTGCCTCTGGTTGTGACCTTATTGGGAGGAGGGGTCATTGCATATGTAATGAATTAAGATGAGATCACCCTGGGGTTGGGTGTCCCCCTATTCCAATGTGACTGGTGTCAGTAGAAAAAGAAAAATTCTGAACCAGACACACACAGCAGGGACCACTCATGAAGAGGGGACTGACCTTAGGGCAGTGTTTCTACAAGGTTAGGGACACTGAAGACTGTCAGGAAACCCCCAGGGGCCAGGAAAGGGGCGTGGCACAGCCCCCCCTCCCCCGCCCAGCAGCTCTCAGAAGACACCAGTCCTGCTGACAGCCTGATTTTGGACTCCCAGTTCCCGGAACTGTGAGACAAAGAATTTGTTTTGTTTTAAGCCACCCAGTTTGAAGTACTTTGTTTCACCACTCTAGCAAACTAATATAACTCCTAAATTTTCTCACTATTTTGGATTTTTTATTCAATGGCATAATTAAAACAAACAAACAAAAAACCTAACAGAAACAAGACTGGATCCAGTCCCGGGAAGGCAGGATCACCGAAGCATCCTAGTTAGCGGGATCTCAGGGCAGTGTGAGGGTCTCTGTTTCGGAGACCTGAAATGGGATCAGTCCCACGCAGCTTCAGCTGGGCTCTCCGGCTCCAGCTTCAGGGCAAGGCAGACGGAAAGCCCAAAAGCAAAATGGCTCCCAACATGAGCGAGAAACTCGTGGGCGGGAGGAAAGTACATTTCAGTTTTCTCTGTAATGTTTCCAGTTTTTCTTCTTCCTTTTGCGCCTGGAGGATCCAGGGCTCCTTCCCCCACAAAACGACTTTGCATCTAGTGTTGGGAACATTTCAGCCTGAAACCGATGCAGTGTTACATCACAACCTCCTGACTGCGGGAGGGGAGTCGGGAGTCCTCCCCATCGTTCCTGAGTCTTTCCTTTCCTGTATCTTACCACTGCACAGACTGCTAAGTTTCTTTTCCCTTAAAGGAGACTTTTCTCAGCTCATACTTCATAGTACTACCCTTGACATGTCCAAAAAGGTGTTTTTCTTTTCTTTTTTTTAGACAGAGTCTCACTATGTCACCTTCAGTAGAGTGCTCTGGTGTCACAGCTCACAGCAACCTCAAACTCTTGGGCATACACAATTTTCTTGCCTCAGCCTCCCAAGTAGCTGGGACTACAGGCACCCACCACAACGCCGGGCTATTTTTTGGTTGCAGTTGACATTGTTGTTTAGCAAGCCCAGGGTTAGGTTGGAACCCACCAGCCTCGGTGTATGTGGCTGGCACCTTAGCCACGGAGGTATGGGTGTCACCTTTTTTTTTAGAACCACTCCCCTCCCCACCTTTTTGGAACAAAGCCTACATTTCAGTGGAATTTTTGTTTTCAGCTTTCTCCTTCCCTCTTTTAAATTTGTGAATGTCATTTATCCTATAAATTGTGAGTCTCATAGCAAGAAAGGTTCAAATAAACCAAAAATTTGCACTGGGTGTGGTGGCTCATGCCTATAAGCCTAACACTCTGGAGGCTAAGGTGGGCAGGATTCTTTGAGGTCAGGAGGTGGAGACAGCCTGAGCAAGAGTCAGCCCCCATCTCTACCAAAAACAGAAAAAACTATCCCGGCTTCCTGGCAGACCCCTGTAGTCCCAGCTATGAGGAAGAAGCCTGAGGCAGGAGGATTGTTTGAACTTAGGAACTTGAGGTTAGTGTGAGCTAGACTGATGTACTCTACCCTGGGTAACAGACTGAGACTCTGTCTTAAATAAATAAATACTAACTAAATAATTTGCCAGAAAGCAAGTCTAAAGATGTTACCCCAGTGATATCATGCTTAGTTTTTGCAGAGGAAAGAGGATAGATACAACTTTCCCTACCAACCCCAAGCCTAACAATGCTGCAAGAGCTCAGGGCCATTTCGGGACACGTGATGAATAATCCTGGGGGTTATTACTGGAGTGAGGGGCTCTCCTTTAAAAGTGATGTACCTCTGGTCAGTGCACTTCCCCGCATTGCCTGGGCCTCCTCAGCAAGGCACAGAGCTGTGGAGTGTGGGAGAGGCCCTGTGGCACCTCTCAAGCTTTACCTGAGCTCTGTAGGGCAGGGTGACCCTTAACCTGCCTCAGGAAACCAAAGGCTACCTCGCAATGGGACGGACACTGTGACCTGGCTCTGAAGCCCAAAGGCCTCCTTCCCTCCTCTATCTTTCTGAGGGAACCATGAAGGAAGAGAGCCCAGATAGGGAAACTCATCCCTGAACATGCATGTGGGATTAGACTCTGTGCCAAGGGCACTCATCAAGTTCAAAGACTGTCTGAGGAAGGACAACACACCATCTCAGGGCTTGGCACCTGTACCCAGGAGAACCTAACGCCAGGTATTTGAAGAAAAATGTTGAAGACTGTTGTTTATTGTTTCTTTTTTATTAGAGTTAAGTTTTAAAGGCATGTGTAGAAACCCGGAAGTCATATTTACTTTTTGTCTTGAATCTTTCCACATCATAGTATGGAAGTAGGTATATAAATTGCCTCTAAAACCTCTAGTCTTTCTTGTGTATCATTCCTATTCTCAACAATTGATATCAACCTGTGATCCTCTCACAAACAGAAAGATGGATGGCAGTTTGAAAAACTGATCGGTAGGAGAGACTTGTATTATTTTGCAGATTATGCCAAGGGTTGGGACCCCACAGAATTACTAGAGGTGATAAGAAGCAAACACACCAGTTCCCTTTCCTTTGCCTTATACATATTGATTTTCCTTATTTTTATTTTTATTTATACATATCCTGGACTTGATCACTTCTCACTCCTGGCTTGTTTTCACAAGGGCAGCTTACAATAGTTAGACAAGTAGGATTAAAATCCCTGAAGTGACACAGGGAGGGAGGGAAGAAGAGAGAGAGAGAGAGAGGGAGGGAGAGTAAGGTGCGAGGAAAAGTCAAGAGAGTATTGACCTTCCTGCCAACCATGACATGTGAAAATCTCGTGAATGACATAACATCCATCACTTGATAAAATGACCCATTCCATTTCACTGGAGAGCAAAATCACTTCCAGCTTCAGAGTCCTAAGATACACAGGTCATGAAAAACCTCCATGCACATGACATTTGGAATATGCCACATGTTCTCACTAGTCATTCATTCCAAAGACAGAGACATTCTTGGGTCTGAGTTTGACCCAGGCTTCCAGGGAAGGCCAGCAGACAGGTTGGCCCACTGTCATTCATTAAGAAAGTGCTGGCCTGGGGACTGATGACTGAAGGTATTTGCCCCAGCTGGGTAGTTCCTTTCTAGTCTGACTATACTTATATTTGTAAACCCAAAGTGGAGAATCTTGAAAGTCAATAGTAAACATCACTTTTAGCAGATTCCCTCTGCATATCAGTTGCCTCAGAGGGTTTGTGATGAGAACAGCAGCCAGACTACTCAAACGGCTGTCCTCAGGGAGCCCCAGCAGGCCAGGCGCTCACTCCTGAAACAAGATCAATATACTCCACCA
The DNA here is from genome assembly GCF_000181295.1 of Otolemur garnettii. Taxonomy (NCBI): domain Eukaryota; kingdom Metazoa; phylum Chordata; class Mammalia; order Primates; family Galagidae; genus Otolemur; species Otolemur garnettii. The sequence goes on from NW_003852417.1 coordinate 300,512, forward strand.
GGCTCTGAGAAAACCATTCATTTTTTTTCTGCGAAAAATGAATGTGTCTGACATAGAGCCTTATTTGGTGGAAGAGTTCCTGAGGACGGCGGAGAGAAGGAGGGCAGACCCTTTCTAGGAACAGACATCAGGATCCCCCGGCCGACACCAAACACCTGCATTAAAAGGAGTGTGCAGATGAATACACGGCCATTTTAGGGAGGCAAAGAAGAAACGAAAAATACACCATAAGAAAGTAAGTAAGAATTAATAAGAACAAAACCAGATCACTCAGCTAGGACACAAAGCAAACTAAGAAGCCAGTACAACAATGAGTACAAGTGGACAGGAATTTTTGCAAGAGTAATTTATAAAAGGAAAATACAAGCCCCTGAAAAGAGTATTTATCAAAAACCAGAAGCAAATATGTAGCGTTATATTAAATGAAGAGTTGGTAAGAAAAGTCCCATTAAAATCAAGAGAGAGGATGAGGAAACCAATTATCCAAAATGGTTTTATAGGGACTGTGCAATACAATGTAAAAAAATAATAGTGCAACTATCTGAAATGAAGACAAATTCTTCTTCTTTCTTTCTTTTTTTTTTTTTTTTTTTAGAGACAGAGTCCCACTTTGTTGCCATCGGTAGAGGGCTGTGGCGTCACAGCTCACAGTAACCTCCCTCTTGGGCTTAGGCGATTCTCTTGCCTTGGCCTCCCGAGTAGCTGGGACTACAGGTACCCACCACAACACCTGGCTATTTTTGGTTGCAGCTGTCATTGTTGTTTTGGCGGGCCCGGGCTGGATTCAAACCCGCCACCTTAGGTGTATGTGGTTGGCGCTTTAGCCACTTGAACCACAGGCGCCGAGCAGATAAGTTACTATTCTATCAAAACACAGAGCTAATCCAGAAGCACAGGACAAAGGAGTGATGAGCATATACAAGAATGCATGGAACGTAATCTCTATTGTATTTGGTGTTAGAAATAGAGAAGATAAAATTCTCTAAATGATGCTGAGAAATTAGAGCAAACATTTGGAGAAAAAAACAAGTTTGACCACTGCTCTACACTGTACATAAATTCAAAAAATAATGCGAGATTATGTTAAAGCATTTGTGGGGGGAGTCGTCCTAAACATAACAGGACGCTTTATGAAGCAAATAAGGACCAACTAATATTTAAATGTTAAAACTCCTGTAAGTCAAACACAACAGGAACTTAGTCAAAGAATAATTGACAGAGAACAAATATTGTTCACACATGTGACAAAGTTTGAATATCCCTAACATAGGGAAGTTCCTAAAATTTAAAGGCACAGCATAATTGGAAAAGATTTTAGAACCTATGAAAAGGCAATTGATCATAAAAGAAACCAAAAGGTTGATAAGCGAGGAAATAAAAGTTATGGGATAGACTCACTGCCACTGTGTGCCCATAAATTAATAAATGCTAACATGATTGCCAGGGTCTAACGAACAAATGAAAAATCAACATTTTCATATACTGTGTGTGAGAGTGTCAACACCCTCATATTCTCACTCCTCTCCTCACCGGCTCTGAGTAGAAGGTCATCTGTGATAGTCACTCCGCTGATGGACCTTCAGCCGTCCTGAGCCTTCAGTAGAATTCAACTGCAAAAACTTGAATGCAAATGGTTGTTGATTCCAAATCTCTGATTTCCATGTCGCCACCTGTGAGCAGCTGCACTTCGCTGGATGAAACACACATGCACACACACACTCACACTCACGTGTACCCAGAAGCCACACACCCTGAATTCCAAGATGAAACACACATGCGCACACACACTCACACTCACACACACATGCAGCCAGAAGAGCACACGACGAATTCCAGCCTCTGCTGGGCTCTCCTCCATCCTGTTGTTCTGGCACACTGACTTCAGGGCCCTCCCCCAGTGACTGGCCTGCTCACCTTTCACCATCCCTCCCAACCCTGGTATTCTGGTTTCCTTTCTTGGAGTCA
>NW_003852417.1:306134-311620 GCF_000181295.1 Otolemur garnettii
GTGGAGCAGCACTGTTCTTCAGAATTTTGGAGACCTTAATGATTTGAGGCTTCAAGTACTCTATTTGGAAATCCAAAGCCATTCTGCTTTGTGATCATTTTGGTGAACTCACTTATTTTTTCTTCTTGGGGATCTTCCAGGGACCTCTTTCCCCCATCCCTGGTAATTCCACAGAAAGCCTCTCTGTGGGCTGCCTCACACACTGTGCTGAGACCTGGGAGCCCCTTCCATGTGGAAACTCTCCCTCCAGTCCCGGGAGATTACCAGGAACTAGTCCACTGACTCCTTCCTCTCATCCATGTTCTCTCTTTTCTCTTCCACACATTCTCCTGTTAAGAATTTGGACTTCCTGTTGTGATCTTAGAGCTGTATTTCATTTATCTGGTACATGCCACCCGTTGGTCTTTTTGTTTTTCTGGAAAATTTCCTCAACTGAATCTTCTAATCCTTCTATTGGCTTTGCCATTTCTGTTATTTTGTTTTTAAATTCTCAATAGCCCTTTTAATTTTTTTTATATTACAAAAAACATAGGGGCTGAAGTGTGTTCGTGTTGTGTGAATCGTACCATGGTGCTGTCGGGCCCTCAGTCTTAGCCCTTGTTAATTTCTTAGAAGGACACCTTTCAGCCTCCCCTGGGTCTGTGATTGACACTGCGTTTTCTTCCCTTTCCAGTAAAGTCATGGTGGGATGAAGTTGTTTTCTCCCACGTGGTCTGTCTCCCTGCACCCGTTCAGACTTTCTGCCTGCTCTTTTGCTGTCTGTCTCTCAGATTGTATGCCTGATAATCCTCAGACACTGATGCGTGTTTAACAGTGGGCCTAGGTAACAAGCATAGTCCTCATATGAGCCAAAGAGCACAGAGTTTGAAGGGGCGACTATCTTTCCAACTCTCTTAAGGACACTGCATATCTAGTAACCTTCTAGAGCTGTGGGAGAAGGTATTGATTGCCCCTAACTGATGCCCTAGGTCACTTCAGGGCTGCAGCCTCTCCCATCAAGATTAAGGGTAGAGTTTGCTGACTGAACCACTGCTGAGTGATGACCGTGTGCCAGTTGGTTAGTCAAATTCTGAACAGTGGCCCCTACTCACTCGCATTGGAGAAGGAGCTTAGGAATAGCAGCTTCTAGGAGCTTCAGAAAGAGCGCTGGGGTGCTAATCCCTTTAAAGAATAAAACCCCCCTGAATTGGGGCAGCGGGTGGGTGAGTAGGTGGAATATATTACAAAGTTGTCAACAGTCTTTCTACATCATGCCCTTTCCAATGTGACTTTGCAGCCCCTGCCGGGCTTGTGGCTTGCTTTGGCCTGTGAGTTGCAGGGGAGATGATAACAGTGACCTCTGAGCTGGGCACCCAGAGGCCTTGCATGATTCTGTCTGCACATGGAAGGCTGCTGAGCCACCAGGTGAGAAGCTTCACTGACCAGCTGGACTGTGCCAGACAGAGGAGTCAACACTCACCCAGGCAGGGCTCCGGACCAGGCTGCCTCTGCAACACGGGCTCTCTACCCATCACCGGTGTTTACCGACGTCGTCTGATGGACTTTTTTCCACCTTACTCCCTGCAGTTTGCCTTCAGCCTCCTTGCTATGCCAGCTTTTCCCTTTTTTTTCTACCTGGTTTTATTTTAGGTGCCCCAAATTTTGTCTTCTTTGCTGATCCCAATGTTTGTACAGGTTTATACCTTTAAATACAAAATCTCTTTATTCAGTGAGATTTCTGAAGGAAGCAAGACTTTAAATCCGGCATCTCTGTCCAGAAGTTCCACAGCCGAGCTTTGCGTTTGTTCTTTCGGGTCTGAATGTCCTTCCTCCCGTGCTCCTGGGAACTGTTCCTAATCTTAGCTGAAATGGCGTCTCCTCATCATCCGCCCAGACCACCCCAAAGAAAATACATCCCCCCCAGTATATGGTAGAACCTTGGTGTTTTCTTTGATTATGTTCCTCATAGCCATGTAACACCACCTGATTTACAGTGCTTATTACCTGTTGTCTGCCCTAACAGAGAAACTCGAGAAGTACAGGCACATTCTCTTCCCCACGTACCCCTGCACCTCAGACGGTGCTCAGAGTGCTGCAGACCGGTGATTTCACCCTCAGTACTGGTTACAGGGAAGAAAGACTATCGTGATAAGACTACTTTTACCTGTGAACAACCTAAATCTAGAAACTTATATGGACAATCAGGGAGAAATTTTACATCAATATAAAAAAGCGTGTCTGGGACAGGTTTGTTTATACTGGGAATTACACAAAGGGAATTATACAATTCATTTATGTAGGTTAATTTATAGCTGTGTCTATCCTAGAATGATTATTATCAAAGAGTTCATACTTACATTAATGAAATGATTAGAAATACAACGTGTTTTACATTTTAGAAACGAATGAATTTTCTGTAGATATTTTCAGCTCTACACATTTTGTAAAAGTGATATTTTCAATCTAAGTTTTTCTCCTACTTATATGTAATTTTGAATACTAGTTTCAAAACTCTGTATTATCAAATAATAAATTTTCACTCAAAAAGAAAAAAGTGAAAAAGAAGAAACAGGTTCTTATATAATCCAAGTAAAGAAAATATAAAATATTAGTGTATAATTCTTTTATTTTTCATTTTGGATTATAAAATTTTGTCTATACTATATAGATATATTTTAAAGTCTTTATTAATTTAATATTACACTTTTTAGTGGCATTCAAACACTATATTTACCATTTGATTTCCATAGAATATTGTAAAGCTTGAATGTTATATAATTTCTTACTCTCATGTTGCTGGAAGTCAGATTGGTTTCTCTAAACAGTACTAATACATGTACTTAGGTAAACATTTATTTTCTTCAGGGTATATTTTTATATTTAGGTTACTGGGTAAAAGTTAAGTGTATTTTTCAAAAATATAGAATTGTTTTTTGAAAAGCTTGTGTAACTTTTTATACCTAGAAATATTAGGTTAACTAATGTGTTGTCTCAAGAAATAACTAGCAGTTGCTCAAAATCAGTGATGTTTTCATCTTTGTAGGGTTATTGATGTCTTTGAGATTCTAAAGAAAGTTTGAATTCTCTGCACAGAAATATAAACTGACTATAATCACACCAGAGCTGTGTGAGGGTCAGAATTTGTAAAGCTTACTCATTTTACCCCTCACATTTTTGTGACTATCTTCATTATTTAACTCACCATCACACTATATTACATTCATTTATTTTTATGCTATTTAGATGGGAGCACTTCAAGGCAAGGACCATTTTTTTTCACTCCTATGTATTTTTAATGCCTAGCAGACTGCCAGCACCAAGGATGGACACCATAAATGTTGACTAAATTGAGTACAGCAACGGTGAGTAAACCCAAAGCATCTCCCTCTGTCTCTCTCCACCCCTCCCCCACATGAATAGAGAGACATACAGTTTTTCATATGTGTTTTAAAATTCATCATTCAATTTTGTAGCTATGCCTAAAATAATAGAGAGTGGGGTGAATGTGTCACGCTTGTCTCACTTTGCCAATTACTTCTCAAGCATTCACTTTATACACAGTATTAAAGATTCCATGTAAAGATAATTTAGGAAGATCTAGAGAATATGCAGTTATTTTCACACTTAACGTCTCAAACAGCTCAGCCTTTCCTTCTTACCTTTACTAGGAAAAAAATAGAAGTGTATTTACTCAAGACTACATTTAAAATAAGAAAGAACTCTGGAAGTTGCAAAGAATTTCTAAGAATAAAAAGGAAAAGAGATGATATGTCAGCAACTAAGTTCTGTCAAACTGAAAGCCAAAGCTACCATGGAAAATGGTGGTTTTCTATGCTTATCACTGACCTAGATATTGTTTTATCATTATTTTATCATCAATCATTATCATCATTATTATTTTAAAAAATAACTTCATTTATCTTTGATGAAAAGCCTTTATTAACAATGCAGTAATAAACTTTCCCACTATATTAAGCAATGTAATACAAACAGTCATATTGATAGAATCTAGGTAAAAATTTTAATGATAAAAATAACAGCTACCAACAATAATGACTAGATAAAATGAATAGCATAGTAAATGACATTGGGTTGACCATGTCCCAGACCTTACAGCTGAAAATGTTAACATGCTTCCTCTGTTTCCTAAGATGATATTAATGGTATTAACCTTAATAAGAATAAAGCTCAGCACTTAATCTTTATTAATGACATACTGAATGCTTTGTATCCATATTGCCTAATTTAACCCGGCCATATCTAAGAAATTGATACTATTTTTATTTCTGCTTTACAGTGGAGGAGACACAGAGGCCTTGAGATGTTAAGTAACTTTATCTGTAAGTTTTAGAGCTCCAACTTCAACTCTTCTCTAGTGCTATTATTATGCCCTACTATGGTATCTTAGTTATGTTCATTATAATTCTCAAATGTCACTGGAATTATAAAGGATCAAACAAATATATTTCTTTCTAGAAGAAAAAGAGCATCCTTTCTGTAACCAAAAATTACTCTCCATGCATCCTAAGTATAATCTCTTTAAATGATATAGAAATTAATTTCTGTGTTTTGTAATACTTTCAATATTGAAATTGGTCTTCACAAATCAATATGTTGTGAACATGAACCTTCTAGCCAAGAAGAGTATGGAGTAGACATGGTTCCTGCTTTTGATGTCTTAAGGATTTTTTTTTTTTGGTAAGTAGTTTGCAAATTGTAAAGGGCGAAAAATGTCGTGGAGCCTCTCCGGCATGTTTCCATTGCATCCGTACTTAATTCTCTTTAGTTTACTCTTTTTCTATCTCATTTAAAGTAAATGCCTATGAAGTCTTACATGTCTCTGTTCCCTGTTCCCTGTTTTAACTTTCGCCTCCCTTTTCCTGGGCCTTCTTCCAGATACCTTTGTGGCCTTCCTCCTTAACTCCTCCATCCCTTTGCTCAAATGTCACCTTATCTGTAGCTTCCTCTGACAGTATTAAAAGTTGGCACAGCCCAAATTACTTCTTTCTTTTCCCTGTATTATCTGCCTGTATAGCATTTACCAGCATCTAGTATTTATTATAGTTTTCTTGCAAGGGTGTCCAACCTTTTGGTTTCTGTGCACCACATTGGAAGAAGAGTTGTCTTTGGCCATGAAATACAAAAACACTGATTAAAGCTGATGAACCAAAAAAAAGTCCATGTGTAATTTTCATGATATCTGCCACCACAGATAAGCAAAAAAGTCCTTATACAACCCACACGTGGCCTGTAGGCCACAGTTTGAACAGCCCTGGATAGCATGCCAGATCCCACTTACAACAGAACATAAACTTGCTGAGGTTAACAACTTCTGTCTGTTTAGGGGACTGGTATATTACCAAGACCTGGAAAAGGGGGATCTAGGGCTCTTGCACAAGGAGTGAGCTTAGTAAATATTTTTTGAGTGAATGTTGCATAGAAGAATTATTGAATAAAAGTACTTTTATCTGTAAATTCAGAATTACCCAGGACTAACTAGTATGTGG
>NW_003852417.1:311861-331597 GCF_000181295.1 Otolemur garnettii
ATTTCTTCTTGGTGAGAAACAATGTCAAGAGAATGACTAGACAAGTCAAACTGGGGAAATATGTGCAAAATATGTGATACAGCACTGTTATTTGAGATATAAAAAAAATCTTTAAAAGTCAGCAGTAAGATAAATAAATAACCCCATCAAAAAGTGGGTCAAAAAATCTCAACAAACACTTCACTAAGGAAGTTATATAGGTGGCAAATAAGCATAAGAAAATATCTTCACATAGGATGTTAGTACACATATGCAAATTAAAATAATAATGCAATACCACTACATTCCAAAATCCAGAACACCAACACTATCAAATGCTGGCAAGAATGTAAAGAAGCATAAATCCCATTCACTGCTGCTGTGAATGCAAAATGGTGCGACCGCATGGCAGACAGTTTGACAGAGTCTTACAAAGATAAACATACTCTTACCATATAATCCAGCAGGCAAGCTCCTTGGCATTGACCCAAAGAGTCCAACATTTTCATCCATGCAAAAACTTGCACATAATACCAGGAGGACATAAAGTTTCTGTGCAATTTACTATGTTGAACTATTTTAAATTGCACACCAACTTTATGTCCATCTGTATTTATAACCCTTTATTCATAATTGCCAAAACTTAGAAACAGCCAAGATGCCCTTCAGTAGGTGTATAGACAAAGAAACATCCGTGTGTATCATTGTGATACATCCAGACAATGGAATATTATTCGGCCCTAAACAGAAATGTGCTGTCAAGCCATGAAGACATAGAGGAAACTTAAATCCATACTACTAAGTGAAAGAAATAAATGCAAAATGTCTACATACTGTATGATTCCAACTATATGACATTCTTTAAAAAGTCAAAATTACGGGAACAAGGAAAAACAATCAATGGTTACAGAGGACTAGAGACAGGAAAAAAATGAACAGATGAAGCATGAAGGATTTTGGGGGGCAAGGAAATTACTCTTTATGATGCCATAATGTTGGATTCATGACATTATAAATTTTTTTAATACCCATTGGATGCACAGCACCAAGAATGATTCCTATGGTAAACCGTGGTCTTTGAGTAAACACCTGGCAGGGCGCTCACCACCTGTAACAAATGTACCACTCTTGTGGGGGACCCTGATCAGGGAGAAGACTGTACATGCATTGGGTGGTGGGTATAGGGAATCTCTTTACACTTTCTGGTCATTTTTTTTCTATGAACTAAAAACTGCTTTTGTAAAAAGTAAATTCTAGTAAAAATTAACTTTGATTTATAAAATGAAATATACAGTTGTTTTGGTTAGTACTGTGGCATAAATATTAGTTTAAAAGCTTAAGATAATTTTACTATCCTCCCAGATTCTGCGAGTTAGGGTAGTCTACAGCAATAATGGTTTCTTTCTGCTCCATAACATCTGGGCTTCAGCTGGAAAAATTCAAATAGCTGGGGGACACTTGGGGGTTGGAGATGGTATTATTTATTATTCATTTATTTGCTCACTACCAAAATGGACCAGAAATATCTGAAGGTCATGAATGAGCCTGTGGCCTTGCTGTGGTTCTTGACTTTGTCACAGCAAAGCAACTTCACCCAAAAGTATGGCTTGACTTTTAACTCAGGGCTCCAACTGCAAATGTTTTAATGAATAGGAAAGAAACTTTACCACATTTTATATACCAGATCCAAAAGTCATGAAAGTCACTTCTATGGTACTCCAATTACAAACATACCCATATTTACAAGGAGGTTAACTTACCTCTGTCTGTTAATGAATGCAGACAATGTGATCTCATGGAAGAACATGTGGGAAGGGGCATAGTTGCAACCATCCTCAGACAATATAATCTGCCATGAACTTGTGCCTATAGCACTTTGATATCTCAAATTGAAATAAACATAAAATTATCTTATAGTTGCCAGAATTTTTTACTTTATCCCATATTGATAATTATACAAAAATTATATGCTTAGGATGTAGGTAATGCATCCCTTTGAGGAAAATTTATAGCATTGAATGTATTTTCTTCATATCAAAGAGAAGAAATAATGTATGATTGAATAATTACATGTCGTCTATATCAGACATTTAAAAAAGAACAGCAACTTAGGCCCAAATCAAGCAATGTAACAAATATAATAAAGATAAGAGCAAAAATAAATATAATTAAAAGGAACAAAATAATAAAGAAAAATCAAGAACACCAAAACTATTTCCTTAAAATATCATTAAAAATTTTAAATCTTTAGTCAACTAATGAAGAAAACAAAAAGAGAAAATGTAATTTACCAACACAGGAATGAAAGGATGAACAACTACAGATCTTGTGGATATCAAGGAATGATAAAGAAATTTTATGATGAACTTCAAGATAATTTAGATGTAACACATTCTTTGAAAGACATAAACTACAAATCTCACTTACAAAGAAATAGGTAACCTACATAATCTTATGGTTAGTAAGAATTTTAAGTCAAATTTAAAACTTTCTTTGAAAAGAATCTGCAACACTGGATGACTTCACTGGTAAGTGTTTAAGGAAGAAATAATATCAATTGTCTTTCAGTGTAAGAAGAGGGGACATGTCCAAATATATATGTATATATATATATGTATGTATATATATATAGCCATAGTTATCCTAATACCAAAAGCAGAAAATGACTAAGTTCTTCAGCATTTATTCTTAACAGGAAATCGTTTGGATGGAACTGTACAGTACTGTATCCACAGCTTTAAATTTCTGGATCTTTTTGCTTAGCAATTTTAAGATTTCTTCATGCTCTTACACATATCTGTAGTTTGCTTCATTTTATTGCTAAGTAGGATTCCAAGTTACAGATAATCCACAATTTGTTGACCCATTCAGTGGTTGATGGCTATGTAAATTCTAGGATCCATAAAATAACCTTTTAAATATACTTATACCCTCAAGATACGTAACTGATAGAAAAGAAATCCTGAGTTACAATCAAGCCTGCCTGTAATCTGTACACTGCAGTCAAAAGAGGTAAAATTTCAATAAAGATATTGTAATAGTTTATGCTATGAAGAGCAGAAGCCAGCCAAGAGAAGTTTGGGAGGCCTTTTATTTCTGGTGATTATTTTAAAGGAGGTTGACGATCTCATAAAGGTACATGACAAATGACTTCAGACCATGAATTTTTTATGTTCTCCTGTAAGGTCCTTGTCAAACTCCAAAGTCAAATGCAAGCCATTAGAAACTTTGATAACTTTTATTATGATGGATTCCATATAAACTACTCCATTAAAATAACTACTTCTACTGTACATTTACCAATAAAATACTTAAAAATTCCTTGAGTTCTTAATATGAATTAAAACTATCTTGTATCTAGGCTACAAATTACCTTTCCAAATTTACCCTCTATACCTTTCACTTGTCTCCTAAGTGGTATGTTACAGAAAAAAGATTTTTCTAATTTTTAGGACATCTCTTTATGTTTTATAATGCTATTGTCTACCCCTCATCTTGAAAGTGCCAACCTCTTCCTATCTGTATTTCTGAATTTACTTGCTCTTAAACTCAGCACAAATCTAAATTTCCAAAGAATTTATATCTCAGCTCTTTCAACTGGAAAGTGGTCCTATTTATTCTCTTTTTGTATTTCTATAAGGAAAATCTCACATAATATATCTAGGACCCATGATGTGGCAGAAAGTAATAGATTCCTGTGGACATAGTCAACTTTTGTTGCTTGTGGATTTGTTTCTTAACTCTTAGTTACAAAACTCTCTACCCCATGAAACTGTTTGGGATGCAGAGCTGGCCTCACTTTACTGGAAATGAGGATGTCAGATGCTCACTTTGTGGACTTCCTTCTTGCAAGGGTAGCCAGTGGGGTGCAGCCTCCTAAGAACCGGGATCAGGACAGGGCAGTGCAAAGCAGCAAGCGGAGGGAAGGTTGTGCTCTGGCAGCAGTGGCGTCAGCAGTGGCAAGAGCGACATCTGGGTTCAAAAAGCCACAGACGAAGCACTTCCAGCAATGTCAGTCATTGTCCACAGTCACAGTTCTGCCCAGGAGGCCCCAACAGCTCTCATCCGTGCTGGCAGCTACGGTCTTCTCACCTGACTGGTTCTGCAGAGGGATTTAGCTGAAATCCTGGCTGTGTGCCCTTCATTTGATACCATCTATTTTTTCAACAAGTTTCTTAGCTTTCTGGTGATTTTGTTCACCCCTTCTCATCTATCAAAACTATTTAAGTAGTATTTATTCTACTTAAATAAGCTTGCTGACACTGGGAGACTATTTATGTAACACTTTCATTAAGTCATGGCAACAGTGCTGTAAGGTGGATATTAATGTCCTCATCTGGATATGAACAAAACGCAGTTCAGCGTGAACATATAATTTACCTAATAAATTCATATTTATTAAACGTTATTGTTAAACTCTAGCTATTGATACCCAAGATTCATGGAGAACCTACTTCTGTTAAGAGTATTAATAGCACCTTGAAGCTAAGAAAGACCACATCATTTCTTTATGACTCATTTTACTAATTCTTCACAAATCCTGTGCATCAATACGTAGGAAACGCTTTTTAAAAATCAATCATTTTTAAACAGTTACATGCCTTTCTTCTCAATCAGTCAGAGGCTGATGGATCTAATTAATTTTAGAGAACCACCTCGTTTTTTTCACTTTATTAAAGCCCTCGTGGTGATGTCCACTTCAGCGTATACACCAGAATGCAAAGGTTTTCTTGGCACTTTCTGAGAAATCCAGGAAGATCCAAAATGAACACAAGAACTAGTAGGTAATAACTGTGTCACAACCAGAATTGTAGATGTTAGAGCAAGAGGAAACAAAAGTTGCCTATTTTTAAAACATAAATCCCAACTGCTCAGAACCCAGTCGTTTTCCAGGATTTAATTAGTGCGTCTTTGCGGCCCCATGAATGAGGTATAGATACTGCTGGGGTAGTGTTTATTGGCACCCTGATGACATATAGTACATATTGAAGCACTATGTGGAATGTGTTATTGCTCACAGTTCTGTAAAAGTGCAAATTCAAGCAAAATAGACAGTCATCTAGTGTAGAAGTTTCCACGGAGGGCTCTAGGAACTGTCTCCAATGGGAGAGTCACGTGCTGCAGGCAGGGGTGCGCCTCCACTCAGCCCTGTCTTAGTTTCCTAGAGCTGAGGTAACAAAAGGCCCCAGGCTGAGTTCCCTCAACAACAGAAATGTACTTCCTTACAGTTCTGGGGATGAGAAGTTCAAGATGCAAATATCATGATCAAAGGGCTGCTTCCTTCTGAGTCTGTGGAGGACGACGAGTTTCTTTGGCTCCTGGCTCCTGGTGGCTTGTTGACTGTCTTTGACACTCTTGGTCACATAAAAGCATCACTCCAATGTCTGCCTCGTGTCCACCTGGTTTTCTCTCTTGGAGCACATTTGTGGTACATCTTCCCCTTTTTGAAAGATACTAGTCCTATTGGATTAAAGGTCCACCTTATTCTAGTATGAGCTCACCTTAACTAAGCACCAACCCTATTCCTAAATAAAGTCACAGCCTGAGGTACAGGGGCTGGAACTGAAGCATATGAACTTGAAACTCGTGACAGTCTCCATTACAAACAAGTCAATCTCTTGTGGATATTTGTTTGTTACCAGTTCAGTCTCTCCACCTACACTTTCCTTTCTAAACTTCCTTCCCGTCCTTCTCTCTACTCACCGCAATACTGAAAAATCCGGGCCCATCTGAAGCAGCCTTCCTCTTGTGAACCTTCATCAGAAAACTACAGACTCAAATTAATCTCTCCTTTCTTGCCCATTCATTTCTTTAATGAATTTAGCTGTTTTTTACCACTAGCCATCTTTAATTCTTCATGTCAAGAAGTTGCTTACCGCTTGAGAGTGGAAAACACAATGTACTTAATTTGTGTTGCCTTGTAATGTGTTCAGTAAGCTGTCAGATTTATAGTTCTAGATTTCAGCAAAAGGACAACTGTTCCCCAGGCATATAGTAGGTAGTTGCTGTCTTGATTAAAGACAGAGAAAGAGAAAAAAAAAAAAACAGGAAAGAAGAGAGGGTAAAAGAAAAGAAAAAGAAAGGAAAAACACAAACTGTTTCTTAAGCTAAAGCTAGAGAAGTTGTTGGACATATGTTCTTTTGGAACATTGTGCATTTGGGTTGAGAAAGTGGCTGCATTACAAATTAGTATTGATATATTTAGCACAAAGAATATACTCCTGTACAAGAAGCTTTTTGTGACAATTGCAGCTATTAGACATCAAACTAGTTTAGAAGGCAGGTGTGTTGTACCTTTAGCCTTGTGAAAGGCATTTGATTGCTACCCGACTTTGGGTTTCTTGCTGTATTTGTGGACCTAGATTCTCCAAAGGAATCTCTACAAAGCCATTAAGGCATCTTGAGCCACTGAGTTCCAGCAGTAGTGTCAGGAACTTCCAGCAGCAGAACCTGATAAAATTTGTCACGGTGAGTTCAGCCAGTAATAGAGGTCTTGCCACAGCAGGCCGGCCTTTGTGTTCATCAGCGTCATATGGAAATGTGTAGTTTAATGATTCTTTGGTTTTCAAGTAATTATTAATTATGGGGAGCACTTTCCTAAATACTATAGGTCTATAAAATTTTTTGTTGAGTTCATGTTCTTAGAAGAACATGAGTTTCTAAGATCACCATGACATGACAGGGATCTCTCTGAGGGCATGAACTTTGTCTTGTTCAATTCAGTATCTTTAGTACACAAAAAATACCTAGGATATAGTGGTCTCATAATTTAAAAAACTATTATGAGTAAATTAATGGATGGAAATATGCTTGGATGCAAGGGTAGGTGAATAAGTGGAAGAATCAGTGAATTAATCTTTTATTAACCTTCCTGGAGAAAATACTGTCAATATTTGAAATCTCTATAGTAAAGAACACATGTGCCCCATTTTCTGTACAATGACTTGGAGACAAATACCCACCACGAGAGCCTGTATAGGGTCCTAAAAGAAGGCATATTTAAATGTTTAAAAATAGTTGTCTCTGGGCAGTGCCTGTGGCTCAAAGGAGTAGAGCGCTGGCCCCATATGCCAGAGGTGGTGGGTTTAAACCTATCCCCGGCCAAAAACTTCAAAAAAAAAATGTTGTCTCTGAAATTTGTAAAAATCCTAAAACTCATATAGAACCACAGAAGAGACCTCACATAGCCAAACCAATCTTGAGCAAAAAGAACAAAGCTTGGGGCCCCAAACTGTCCCAAACCTGACTTTAAAATAGATTACAAAGGTATAGTAACCAAAAAAGCATGGTACTGTCATAAAAATGGTCACACAGTCCAATGAAACAAAATAAACAACCCAGAAATAAATTGATATATTGATACCCAAATGAATCTCAACCAGAAAAATAGAAGAAAATATTGGGAAAACTATTCACTGGATGAGAGATTAATACCCAGAATATGCAAATAATTCAAACTACTCAACAGCAGAAACCAACCAGATTTGAAAATAACTAATGAATCTGAATAGACAGTTCTGAAAAGAAGACATACCAATCAATAGCCAACAAATATTTCAAAAAATGTTCAGCTCTGTTGATCATCAGGAAAACCACAATGAAGTATCATCACATTCCAGTTACAATGATTATTACCAAAAAGTGTTTGGAAAGATGCAGAGAAAAATAGCATAGTTGTCTCTAAATGTTTGGCCTTCAGTGAAGGTATCATTTACATCTGGAATTTCTATGAATTTTTCTATGAAGAAAGAGGCTTAAGAAGGAAGGCAGATGTAGGGAGATAAGTAGGAGAGGGAAAGAGCACCCAGGCAAGAAAGAAGCAAAAGAAAGAGAAAGAGAGAAAGGGAGGGGGAAGCCAGGCATCCAGGAAACCAAGCCCTGTAGAACAATGTGGCTTTTGTGTCAATATTAGTATGTGTTATCTCAGCCTTATATTCCACATTTACACTGATTAATTTCAAAATTTTTAAAAGATGAGCATGGAAAATAATACTGATTCATTCTTATTAACACAGAATAATCTCAACATTGGTAGAGAATAGTATCTTTGTAGATAGAATACAGATAATTGTTACATCATAATTTTGTTCTCCTACATGTTTTCAAAATCTGTGAAGTTGTCCAACAGTCACTTTCTACCTTCCTATGAAAATAAAACCTGGGTTCTCAAGGGAATAAGAGTTATTTGTGTCCAACAGCAGAATACGTAAGATACTGCCGGAAGACATTAGAAGCATCATTGTTAACAAAAACAGAACATGATGAACAGCATTTAAATGACTATTAATAACGATAGGTGATACTTGTTGAGTGCTGACTGTGGGCTGCATGTCATCTTCCTCAGCTGATTTGATTTCATAACGTGCATATTCTGCTGTGTCCACTTCACCGTCACACGTCCTCCACTTAAGGTTCGTACAATTGAAATTCCCATTCTGCTTGTACTATGTCAGAGAATCTTCGATTAGCTCAAAAACAGCATAACTCAAAAATGCAGAATTAACTTTAGCTCACCTTGATTTTATTGAAGTAAATACAGGACTATTAACTGCATAGGCAGTTTCTGAGCATTCAAACAGCCATGAAATTAATACCTTCAACTTGCATCTTTCTTTTTCATTAAGAAAGAAGGTCATCATATGAATGCTTAGCATTCAAAGTGTTGAGTTTCCTGTGACCATAGTTAATACAGGGAAATGAATCTAATTTTACTTTGTCAATACAAAGCACAAACAATTCCACATCTTGTAGGATGATGGTCTGTCCTCTTAGACCAAAGTCTCCTCCAACATGCTGGCTTTGAGAGCCTCGGAATAAATGGCTGCTGTGTGGTAAACAGCATTACACTTAGATACAGAGACTGCTGCCAGAGGATCCGTTTGCTCTTCTTGACCACGTGATGCAGAATATATTATGTAAAGTCTGTGCCTTAAGACTCCATTCTATAATAAGATGTTGGTGACACCACCCGAGGCTGAAGTGAGAACCAGCTGAGATGATGCCTGTGAAAATCCTAAGTAACAAGGTGCTGTACAAACTGTACTCAGACTACTTTCCACAGGAGTGTTCTTGACTTACCCATTGGGAAAAGTCATTATGGTGTGTGTTTAGTAAAAACATCAAATATCCATTCTTTGAGCAGCAAATTGACCTATTTAGCACCAGCCAAGAAATAATTAAAAAGAAGAATCTTGTTTAGATGCAATGACAATGTCTTGATGGCAATGACTGTTGTGTTGATGATGTTGTTGTTTATTTCCAATTGTTATTTCACAAGGAAGAATTTATATAAATGAATGCTCAGTCCTAATTCTGAACCCCAAGTCAAACAGAAGAAGGAACAAAGTAGATGAGCACATGGTATTTGAAAATAGTGTTGCCGTTTTGCCGTGTTTTGGGTTTCAGTTTTCCTGTGATCATATGCTTACAGGTACTTTTGTCTTTGTAAGTAGTAATAGCAGCATGTTTAGGTTTTTATAGAGTCAGCTAAACTGTCTACACTAGAATGTTTAGCTCCTTACATGGACTGCAGTTACTGGCATGTTTATGTCTATTTCTACCATCATTTTAAGAACTTTCCATTATTTTGGATTTCCCTTTTCTTCTCTCCCTTTGTATTGATTGTGACATTTTATCTCATTCATTTTTCTCTACTTTTTCTATAACTTAATTTCCAAAAATTAACTCAGTTGGTGGTGTTATCCTCTTACAGGAAACTACAAATTTCAGTACTTCACAAGGCTAAGCTTGAGTTCTGTTGGCCTTCCTCTCACCTCAATGTTATTTCTTTATTTCTTCTGTGTTTTAGTTTCCATAAGACAAGAAATTATTATTTTATATAATTAATATTCATTTCTATTTTGCCTTTTATTCTTGGCTTAAAAATCTTACATCAGTGATAATTTTCTTTCTTGTTGAAATGAATACTTTAGGATTTTTAAAAATAAAATATTTCAATCTAAAAATCTTATTCAATTTTTGAGTTTTTAAAAAAGTGCTTTTATTTGTAACCCAGCTCACCCTTGAACAAAGAGGAGGTTGGGGGTGCTGACCCCCTGATCAGTCAAAAATCTATATAACTTTTGATTCCTTAAAAATGTGACTACATCAACATCTGTTTTATGTTACATGTATTATATTGGATATTCTTACAAGAAAATAAGCTAGATTAGATAAAAATCTCATTAAGAAAATCGTAAACAATGGAAAATATATTTACTATTGAATTTTCTGTTCTTTAAGGGGAAATGGATCGTCATAAAGGCCTCCCTCTGTGTCTTCATGTGGAGTAGGCAAAGAAAATCCCTAGGTCAGTGGACTCGCAAGTTCAAACCCATGTTGTTCAGGATTCAGCCGCGTCTCTTCATATTTTCATGTTGCTCTACATTTCAAAGATAGTTTTTTTTAAAGCATATAATTTCAATGATGAGGCATCTTTATCTTGTCCCACTATAAAGGTATTATTCTCTGGTATTCACCCAGTAGTGTAGTGTAAAGCAATTGCCAGTCTAATTGTTAGTCCTATTAGTTGAATCATCTTTTTAGCCAATTCTTCTCTAAATAATAAATAATCTCTTTGTCTCTAGTCTTTTGGAGGTCGATAAAGATATATCTTGTTGTAGTTTTTTTTCCCTTTAATTTTTCTCAGTACGTGCCAGACTTCTGAGATTTAAGAGGTGAGATTTTGTTGTTATTTCACTTCTAATTGACAAGTAATTGTGTACGTTGATGGGGTACAATGTCATGGCTTGATCTACATATACATTGTAGAGAGATTTAGTCAAGCTAATTAACCTATCTATCAGCTCACCAATGTTGTTTATGTGTATGTGTGTAGTAAAAACATTAAATATCTATTTTTTGAGCAGTTTTGAAACCTAGGTCTGAAAATTTTTGGTCCTTGTTACTTTTAGCCTTGCTGCCTCTATTCTCTACGAGCTTTTTATGGATGTTGCGACATGTCTCTGTTGTCAATGCCTCTCCTCCTGTTTTCTGCAGCACTGTGCTAAATTCTATATACTTCCTTTATTCTGTCTTTATGCTCGTTAATCATCTCTTCTTTGGTGTCGAATAAAATATCCTCTTCTTTTAGTTTAAATTTCAATTACTCATTTCCAAGCACATTCTATTTGATTCTTTTCAAAACTGCATGTTTATTATTTTTGAAGTATTTATCTCTTTGCTTATGAGTTTACTCATTTACTTCTAAAATTTTAGAAGCCTGGGTCCTGTTTTGTCTGCTAAGGGTATATTTTTTCAGGAAGGCCTTGCTTTGATTCTGTCTAGTTCCTGAGGGCCTTGTTTTTTTATGGTATTTTTAAATCAAGATTCTCAACTTACTGTTTTTCAAAACACATAAATTGTATGAATTCAAAATCCAAATTCTAATGTTATTTGGCCAGTGGACAGGAATTCTTAGATGAGACATCTTTCTTCCTGTCTTAAGCTGAGACAGATAATTTTCTAGCTACTTATCTTTGTAAACTTGATTTTTTTTAGCTTTTTTCTTAAATTGAAGAATGTTAATTATTTTTGGTTCTGACCAGGAGATGCCCCTTCCAAATCTTTTTGCAGCCCTGGTCCAGGGAGTTATTCTATGCCTCAAACCCAATACATAGGCTATGAGAGTTATTTTCACTAAATTTAAGCTCTTTCCTTATTCTTGGCCCTGAAAATTTTTATTATTTATTGTAAGCTTGTCCATGTAGTCAAGAAATCTTTTGAAAGTTAACTATCTTTTAGAGTCTTGCAATGGTAGGGTTCTAGTATGTGTGGGGTCCTACTGTTAGGAAGCACATGCACCCACACACTCAGAGAAGTCTATCACTACTCTTGGTTGACTTACCTTTTTGACTATAAATGAGTTTGTTCTGCAAAAACTCCCTTTTAGACCCCACATCTAGTGGGTAAACTGTCCACTCTCTACATCTCCATCACATAGAGGTTGATAAGCAAGTATTAATCTCAGTGCTCAGTTTCCCTCATGGAAATCCTCCAAGAATAGAATATACGTAACAGCTAAGCTGTGTCAGCCTCTACTCTGTTGGATGCTCTAAAATCCATGAACTACCTCGGGCACACATTCAGTTCTGTGAGTCTCACTTTCTCACTCACATGTACCTCAAGAAATCAGTCTCCCTATAAGAAATGAAACATCAAATCAAATACACACTTTACCATAGTTTCCCCTACCTGAGGGACCCCTTGTTTGCCCTTGTGTACCTTATAGTTCAGCCCAGTTATCTCAGACTTAGGAGCCTTGTGCATGTCAGCATTTGTTCGATCTCATCAGCCACCAGCAACACCCATCCTATGTGTCCTTCAGTTTGTATTTTGTGTCACAGGAGTTGAGGGTACGAGCTACAATTCTTTAACACAGGAACTCAGACATTGGTGGCTTAAATAAGGTAGAAGTTTATTTTTCTTTCATGTAAGAGACCAGAGGAAAGCAGAGAGAACTCAGGAGGGCCCAGATCATTCAGGGATCTCAGTTGCATCCATTTTTTTGCCCTTATATTCCTCTAGGATATTGTTGCCATCACTAGAGTTGAAGTCTGGCCAACATTCCATCCACATTCTGGTTCTTAGAAGGAGAAGAATGAAGCAGAAAGTGAGGCCTTTCAAGTAAAGGATGCACAAAATGCACACATCATTTCATTGGCATCCCTTGCCTGACAGTTAATTGGTCAGCCAATGTTAGATCCAAGGGAAACTGAGCAATATATAGTCTCCAGCTTGGTGGCCTGGGCCTGGCCATGGCCACAGCTCTCTTGCTAGAGAAGAAAGAGCAGAATTCTGGCCCCAGCCAGCAGGGTATAAGGCTCCTTCAGCGGCTCTCCATGGTGAGGGGACATAGCTGTGCCTTCTGCTCTGGACAGTGACAGCACTTCTAGGGGTGTTCCTATAGGACCCCCTTTGAATTAACTGCCTCCCCAGGTTGTTTACACTGAGACCTTGTCTGGGCAACAGAGTCCTGTCCCCCTCTCCAGGCATAGTGGTCACTGCTCTGTCCCCCAGAAGCAAGTGCTCAGTGTGTTTCTGGGATGCTGGCCTGGGGGCACATCTCAGCCTTGCAGATCCTGAACTCTGAGTCAAACTGTCTGAGAGGCTTGTTACAGAATGCCTGTGCTTCAGTTTGCTTATATGTGACAAGGCGGGAATAATGAGAATATCTGCCTCAAATTGTTGGGAGAGGTTTGTTTTGAGGAACAAATTAGATGCTCTCCGGAAGCCAGTGAAATCATTACCAGGGAATGTTACTGGACTCTCCAGGTTGCAGAATATTTCTCTTTCCAATCCTTCCCCCTACAAATTCGCAGTGCCATTTTTTCAAGTCCTTAGGTATGATCTCTGGCACATAGCAAAGATTTTTCTTCTAGCCATTATTCTCAGGTAAAAGCCATTTCTAGGTTTTAAAAAATGCATTTAAAGTAGTTCTTTCAAAATTATCCTTATCAGAGTTAGTATAAGTAAGATATTTAATGCAAAAATTATGTCAGTGACCACCTTTAAAACTCTTAGTCAATGTCAGATGGTGACTCCTTTTAATTTCTGGCTTAGAGGGCTTACCCAAAGAGTCTGATTTTAACATTGTTTTACAGGGAAATCATTGTATGTGTCTCCTCTACAAGCTCTTTGAAGGCATGGGGAGAATATTTTTCCTCTTTCATCCTTATAGTTTTGAATATTCCTGGCATACATAAGTGCTAGATAAGTATTTGTGAACAAGTGAATGAAATAAAGCTTGTAAACAGATTTAAGTTCTAATAATATCTTTCAACTCAATATCAATATACATTCAACCATGAGGGGACAATATTTTGCTAAGGGAAGTAATTTGAGAACACATGTGTTCAAAGATTAGAACTAAAATGACATTAAATAGATCTCTGCTGTCAAGTCTCAGGAGGCAGTAGGTGAGCTGTTGCTGGTTAAATTGCACCAGCACAAAACATCTCAGCCCTAGACTGGGCCTGTAATCAGCCGCAGCTGGAAGCCTGTAGCAACAGCTCTGAGTTTTCTGCCAGTTCCTTGTTAATCCTTTAAAGGAAGAAGTTAAAAACAAGGCCAATACATTTTATTATATAGGATGATTTATGGATCCAGATATTCAAACACTTCATTCCATCTAATATGTATGCCCCAAAATGTTCATTTCAGAAATGTTTAATTGATGAATTATGTCATGCAGCAAAGATGGCTGAAGTGTACCAAAAAAGATCTTGTCCGTAGCCATTGCAAGCCATCTTTCATTTTTAAAATAATGTAGGTTTATCCTCCCTTGAAGTATAGAATGTTAGGGATAGAAGAGTGAACCCTGGTAGCCTATAGCCTCTGCCCTCAGGTCTTCTGGTTATGATTGGTCAAATGTACATGAGCTTTTAGGAAGATGCTAAGGCATTTACTACTGAGTGCAGGTTTTGATATGAAGTTTAAACTTGAAAGTCACCTGGTAGCATCAATAGGTTGGTGAGTGGCCATGTAGCCTTCATAGCCTTTACATTAACTAAAAATGTATTAGTTCATGTTTGAAATTTTTAGAGTAATGGTAAAAACATTTGCCAAACCTCTAGCAGCAAATAAAACAATGTATTGTCTCTTTAGCCCTGAAAATAAAACATCAGAACTTTGAAATCAAATTTCTAATATGGTGTCCATGAGCTTAAACATGGGGCCTTCAAAGGATGAGTTTTGTTTTCATAGTTGGGAGAAATAACAGTGCATTATTCTTTTCATTTTGGGTGGTCATATAATTTCAATGTAATGAGAATTGATTGAGTGACTCCTTTGTAGTACAATTTTAGAGAATCCTTTCTTCCTGGAGCTATTTTCAGGGAAGAAAGAGAAAAAAAGCAAAGAGAAGAGGTGTCAAATGTTAAAAAGAAGTTGCCTTAATATTTTTTTTATAAAACACGATGGCTACTAAAGAAAATTTTCAAATACATATAAAGAAGAAAATTCAACATTCCTATTTCTAGAAATAGTCGGTATTGACACATTGTGTTGTTTATGTATGTGTGTATAAAATATTATACATTCCAATTTTTTAAATTTCAACTTATAATAAGGACATTTTATGTTATTCAATACTCATAACTATTCATGATTGTTGAATAATCCATTTTCAATGAAAGTCATAATTTACCTAGCCGTAGTGGGGCTCTTACATTTGAACCCAAGGTAGAATCTGGATTATTTTCTCAGTGTAGCATTCTGGTTGGTTGAGACCCCCAGAAGCCAGCTGGTGGCATGCATCCTATTACAGTTTCAGTAGAGAGATGTACATGCTCACTCAATATTCTGTGACATATGTCTCTGATTTGTCATAGGGAGCACTGCTCAGGACGTAGAGATTTTAATGTCCCCTGGTATGTCTGGTGTGTCAGTGACTCTCTATAATAGAAGTCTGCCCTGTCTCATACGTGTTGTGTGAGCTGCAAGCCGCTACAGAGATGCTGCCTCACCCTTCATAGAAAACCTTCTCAGAGGATTGGCGATATTGCCAAATGTGCTGAAAAAACTACTGGGCACAAAACACCAAGAGACTCTGAGAATGTATTTAGTGTGAGTTGACAAGGCACAGAAAATATAGTCACTATGTATAAAACAAGAGATGAGATGGAAAGTGAATATGTTGATTGATTTGTTGGTGCTCAGATCCAAATTTATCCTTTTTGTCTGCTTTATGAAAATGAACATGGACCCTTTGTCTCTCCGTGTGTCCCTGTCTCTGTCCCTGTCTCTCTCTCTCTCACACACACACACTTTGCTGGGTGGCCTGATGGTAATCTTGGTCAGTAGAGACCAAGAGACATTGCAGGAAGAATGGACCATGTACTCTCATTCCAGTGTTTGCCCGGCAGGTTCCTGCAGGTTCCCAGCCTCCCTAGTAGCTGGCTCCTGCAGTTATCAGCCTACCCTGGTCTCCTCCCTGAGAATACTTTTAGTAGTGAGTACCTTACTATGAATCCCTTTCCCCTGCAGCTGGCAGGGCATCTTTACTGCAAACACCTGAGGACATAATGCCCACAAATTCCACCAGTACACTAACCCAGTGCCTTTTCTGCCATCCAGTGAACCACCCCTGTGCCTTCTTCCGTAACATTTGGTCTCAGGCTAGAGGAAGGAAGTGCATTTTTCCCTCAGACATTCTTTCTGAGACCTAAAGCTGGTATGGCTTCTATTTCTACATTCTTTAGTCCACTTTTCTTATCAGTCCCATTATCTCAATTGTTTGTTCTATTTAATAATTATTTATATTAAATTTTATCTATTGAAGTGCATAGTAATGTAGTTTTTTTTTCCTTTTTAATATTTAGTGATGCAATGAATCACCAAGGATCCAAGCAGAGATGTAGGAAGAGTGAGCAAAAACAATAAAAGAAGTCATGAAAACAGCTCACATCACAAAATCTCAAAGCAGATGTTGGCACAGATGTGAAGAGAAGGGAACAATTTTACACTGTTGGTTGGATTGCAGACTAATACAGCCTGGGAAGTATGGAGAATTTTCAAAGAGCTAAATGTAGATGTTTAATTTGATCCCACAATTCCATTACTAGGACACTACATAAAGGAAAATAAATCATTTTATCCAAAGAACATTCAAATTAGAATGTTTATTGCAGCTCAATTCATAATTGCCAAGACACAGAATCAACCCAAGTGGCCCAGCAACCCATGAATGGAGTGATAAACTGTGGTATATGTATACCATGGAATACTATTCAGCTATTAAAAAAAGATGATGACTTTACATCTTTTGTGTTTACTTGGATGGAACTAAAACACATTCTTCTTTGTAAAGTATGGAGAGAATGGAAATGCAAGTATCCAATGTACTCAATTCTAATACTAATCTAATAGAAAAACAACTACATGCCCATATGAGAGAATAACACAAGTCTATTCAAGTTGGGGGAAGGGGAAAAGGGAAAGAGGAGAGAAGGGATTGGCAGGCTCTCACCTGCTGGACACTTTGTGAGGGTGTGTAGTGTGCCCTCAGGATGAAGGGGTCAACTGCCTCAACTACAGCTTGAACTTTACCTAGAAACACAATGTAACCTAATCATTTGTACCCTCATCTTAAATTAAAAAATTATATAAAATACGTTTATATAATTAAAATACATAAAAATGAATGAATAATATATATAAAAACAAAAATACATAAAAATAAATAGAAGGCATGAAAATGGAAAATTAAATAACAAATTTAGATATTTTTATAAGACATGAAAGAACAGAAACACGCGGCACAAAATCAAGTCAGTGAGAAGGACCACACATGAGGAAGCCAACAGCCCAGTGGCCCACACGACACTGAGATGCTCTGTGTCTGCCCAGGGGTTGAACAAATAGATGGAAACTTTAATGAACAAATTACTTTTATATTTGTCAGAAGCTAGTTTAGAAGTAGTAAAAAGAAAAACTTTAGTAACTACTAAAATAAGTGTATCTAAAAAAATTCTGTATTAAGAGCAAGTTTATGGACATATTATGACTTTGAAAAGTATGACTTTCTAGCAAAAGTGGATGATACTGAGGTGGGGCACCAGACTTTTTAGTTTGTCTTCCTAGATCAGAGATCAGTAAACTATGGACTAATCTGACCTCTGCCTATTTTTGTAAATAAAGTTTTATTGAAATATAACCTCACACATTTGTTAACTTACTATGTATCATAACAGTAAAGCTGAGTCATTGCAAAGAGAAACTGTGTGATATGCAAGGCTTAAAACGTTTGCTCACAGGCTCTTTACAGATGATCTATAATTCTGTGTGTGGCAGCATGCTGGAAGATAGCCCTGCATTGGCTCAGTCAGTCTTTACAGGACTCCAGGAGGCAGAAGTTACTGCTACACCAGGTTAGCTAAGGCAACTTAAATTTAGAGACCATTGCAGGTGGTGGTAAAGCAAGAAGGTTTGCAAGTCTGATGACAGGAGTTAAATTCTGTTGCTACTGTTTAATTTTCTTTGTCAAATACATGAACTCTCCAACCTCAGTGTCTACGTCTGGAATATGCAGATAAAATAATTAACCACAAAGAGCCACATGACCATTAATTTAAGTCATTTTTAAAGTATTTAACTTAGTACCTACACCTTGGAAAATGCTCAGTAAATGATTTACATTATTAGAGAAGTTGAAACATTTGACCAAGACCTCATGGTCCTGGGGAGGCTAGTTTCCAGCGCAGTGTGTCTGTGTCCAGCACCCAAGTTCATAACCACTACAAGGAACTACCAGAGCTGCTCATCTTTCCCTTTTGAGCTCTCTTATTTCTCTGTCATTAGGAACAGAGGTCTCTGCTCATACCAGAGTTCTTTATCTTTAACCTTTGACCATTATATTCTGTAGGGTTTCTTACTACTCAGAACACATTGTCCCTTTCCAGAAGTTCTCCCCAGCTTGGTTTAAGGAAGAATGTGGTAGACAAAAATTCTAAGATGGCCCACAGCCCTTTCCCTCTGGTGTACTCATCCCGTATAACATTTCCCTTTGCTTGAGGGTGGGACTTGTGACTATGGTGGGATTTCACTCTCCTGATTAAATAAAGAGATTTTGATAAAGTAATTAAGGTCCCTAATCAGTTGACTTTAAGTTATTTGAAAGCAATTATCATGAGTGGGCCTAATCAAGACAGGTACGATATAAGAGAGGGATTTGAAGAGAGAAAGATTTTGCTCCTGGCCTTAAAGAATTGAGCTGCCATGTTGGGAGCAGGTCTTCAAGAAGCCTTTGGAAAGGGTCACAAGGCAGGTAACTACAAGCATTTCAGCAAGCAAAAGGGAACCTTAGTCTTAAAGCTGAATGAAAATTAATGATCCTTACATTCAAGACTCTGATGAGAACTCAGCCCCAGCCAACACTTGGGTTGCACCCTGGATCCTGAATTAGAGACCACAGCTAAGCCAGCCTGCGTTCCTAACCTGGAACAACTGTGAGATTATGAATGCACGTTGTTGGAAACTGCTAAGTTTATAGTAATTTGCTCTATAGCAATAGAAAACTATTGCAGAAGGATAATCTACAGTAAAATCAAGGAACATATTTCTCAACAGCTCTTTTGAGGGTAGAAAAAAGGCAAAATATTTGCTAAAATCAGACTTACTGTGTTTTTCTGAATTGAGACTGCCTGGTCCATGGCTTCTGTGTGTGTGTCTGGGAAGTGGCATCACCCTGTAGAGGAAGGCCAGGGTCTTCCATCCACATTGCCGCTGTGGCCACTATCACTGCCACTACTTACTAAATTGTGTCGAGTGCTTATTACATGTACATACCAGGCACTGTTAAAATGAGAATATATTATTTTCAGGGTAAAAAATTATTATTGAAAAAGAAATGACTAAGTTGGGTTAATTATTAATTATAATTGAGCATGTAGAAAATAGCAGTTCATGCATTAACTTCATATACTCTTTTAAATTAGTTAGGAGGAGTTTAACTTAAGAATACCATTCTGTGATGAAAATACTTTGTTGAAAGCAAGGGAAAAGGGACAGTAGCCTCCAGAGACCACTTGTGAGTTGAACTTTGCAATGAGAATGTATCATGTCCAACTGTGACAGGTGCAGCTCTGGGGTATAGTGACCAACATAAACACCTGGACACTGGCAAAGGAGGAGCCAGGACATATCTCCCAGCTGACCAAGGCGAGGGCTACTAACGAGGTGGTAGGGTGAAAGGTTGGTTTCCTTGGCTGCCATAACAAATTACCACAAACTTAGTTTTTTACCAACAACAACAACAAAAA
>NW_003852417.1:332477-337130 GCF_000181295.1 Otolemur garnettii
AGACAGAGTCTCAAGCTATTGCCCTAGGTAGAGTGCTGTAGCATCACAGCTCACAGCAATCTCCAACTCCTGGGCTCAAGTGATTCTCCTGCCTCCGCCTCCCAAGTAGCAGGGACAACAGGTGCCCACCACAATACCCGGCTATTTTTTGGTTGCAGTTGTCATTGTTGTTTGGCTGGTCCCAGGCTGGATTCAAACACGCCAGCTCAGGTGTATGTGGCTGGTGCCTTACCTGCTTGAGCCACAGGTGCCAAGCCATGCTGTGCTTTTTTATTGATGTCTTAAGTGATAAAATATGGTAATCACCTAAAGCCACTTGCTCCCAGTGGATGGTATACAAATGGCAATTCCCTTCTCATCTTCTCCTACTCTATTTTTCCAGTATCATTACAGAATCTAGTATTTATTTTCATAAACAAAATATTGAAAAACAAAAATTGATATAGATATCCACATTCTCTACTACTTGGTTTCCACCCAGTGATTCTCAAAGATTGAAATCTGCTTGTGGGCACCAATAAATAGTACACACAGTTAAAATGCCCAACAGGTAAACATCTGGAAAGCCAAAATGTTGCTATTTGCATGGATAAAATACTATGTTGAGGGAAATCAAGGAATTGTAAGTAAACCATGTGAAAAGATGTTTGAAATGTTTGGCCTGTCTGCATATGGACGGCGAAAGTGGTTTATTCTAAGAGTTTACAGATGTGTAAAAGTTCATAAATAATTCACACAATAGGACAATTGGGAATAATTTGGTGCCCATTACATCAGGCACCATTATCTGTTACAAATATCTACATGACATTGAAACTCCAATTTCTTCTACAACCAGCACTGGAATTATTACTGGGCAATTAAGTCACTGCCTCACAGAGGCTTCCTCAGACAATACATTTAAGAAACGATTTCATGAACCCCATATTCTCAATGGCAGCTGGAGATTTCTTGGTGTCTGAAATGTGCTTTACTGAAGACCGTGAGAAGTCAAACGCGAGGTCTCTCTGTGACACCTGCTCTTCCTACCCACTTATTTTCCACTTTCCAAAGCTAGACACATGTTCCCGTCTTTGGTGTTCTTATTGTTCATTTGAAACCTCTCGTGGAGCTTTCCTCAGTATATTTTGGGGGGTTTTGTTTGCTTTTGCTGTTTCCTCCATCGGGCTGTGAACTCCTCAAGTGTGAAAACCACATATTGTTGACATCTATTTCTAGGTCTAGCTTGGTTTTCTGGGTTAGAACGGGCTCTCAGTGAAGCACTTCCTTAAAAGCAGTGAGGAACTTTAGCTACAAGCAGAGAGCAAGAAAGGAATTTAAAACAATGGGGGTAGATAGGAACTAATTTTAGGACACAGATGGAACTAGCATATAGTACAAGGTGAAAAAGAAAGTTTGGAGAGAGACTAGGAGAAAAGTATTTTTAATTTCAAATATCATGCCCTAATCTCAGGGTTATTTCAAATTTAATCAGTCTATTGAGTCTACAATATATTATCATATTTTTATTAAAATGCTTTTAAATTATTCAATAATTCAATACCATCAATGGTCCTATGAATTTGAAAAATAAAAGAAGAAAAAGGGAAAAGCGTTTACGCCAAAGATCTAATGATCTGAAGCTGTGAGGTAGTAAGCAGAATATTGAAGTTGAGAACTAGGTAGCCACAGGCATTTATTTGCCTTGGATGTAATTTTCTTAAAATGTAGCCTTTTCCCAGAGAAATTGTACAATGAGGTGAAGTACACACATAGGCGTGGTCTTTGCCTCTGAAAATATAAAAGCCTCAAGCTTAGAATTAAAAGGCACCAGCATTTTCCTAGTTCACCATCCTGTACAGATCAAATACGTACTTGAACCTGTGACTAGGGCCACCTTCACCCTTGGTTCTAACTCAGATGAGCTAATTATACCGGGATAAGCAATGAGGAAGATGTTAACTAAGGTTATACAGAACAGGTGCTGAGAGTCCCTGTTCATAAACACAGATGAGACTTTAAGATCCTTCCTGCTAGATGAGACTTTTCTAAATAGCCAACAAACAATTCCTGATAATAATCAGAAACCAGCATTAGAATTAATTGTAATCTCACATATTTCCAATGAGCTGCAAGGCAAGATTCCACATTAACAAATACTGGATGATGTATTTTGTCTAATTGATCTTGCCAGCAGTTATGGGCGCTTTTGCTACATACAGTTTATAAGACAAGGCCTTATTCTTTTGCTTAACATCACTTCTTTTCTTGAAATTTGAGACATGAAACATATTAAGCCACTGTAAAAAGCCAAGCTTCAGATTCCTTCTTGCAATTCTCAGTTAAACGTATCTTCACCAGCAAACATGTTCAAGATGTTACTCAGTCACTCATAAAATATTAATGTGTTCAAATTAGTCATGTTAGAGGACTACCCAGAGGGTGGCATAATCTCTGTTAAATATGTGAAGGGCTCAAGCTCTATGATAGCTCAGTTCCTAATAAAGGCGTTTGAAGAAGAATACAAATGTTCTTTCAAAGCCAGCATGAGGTTAGCCCTGACTCCCTGTGACTCATGGTCATAATTCAGGTTCTCAGAACATTTCTTTTCTATTATACAACTAGAATGGCCAGTTGGTTTTCCCAAATAGACATCGGGCTCCGATTTAGCAAGTTTCATATTTACATGTGCTGTGGAGTAAGTAGGTAGTCTTCTCTATCAAAATCAAAATGCGGCTGTCATTTTGTTGAGGGCATCGGTATGTGCTACTTCACGAGGCGTCCCCACACGTCTTAATGAGGAGATGAAATTATTTGTCATCGGGCACTTCCTGTTACTATGTGCTAAGTGACAAAATACCAAGCAAAAACAAAGGCACAGTCTCTTCCCACAAGATCTCACTGTTGACTAACATGAAAGTAAATACTCTCAGCCTGTGCTCGGTGACCCACTGGGTGTATGTGGAGAGTCCTGTAGGAACCCAGGACAGGGGGAAATGGTTCTGCCTAGAGCAAGACAAAGGCTTTTTCAGAATTGCAATTCAATAAACATTCATAGGGAGGGAGATTGACAACTGGTGTGTCAGTTTTAAAATTCCTTCTCTCTTTGTCTCTCCATGTGATTTTGAGTAAGAAATGTAATTTTTGGATTGTTGTAAAATTTTTCATATGTTTGTCTTCTTGTTTGTAAAATGAAATCAGAAAGCCAAGGTCACAGAGGCCAGTCTAACTTGCAGTCAGACACAATTATTAAAGGAAATAACGTTTAAGAGAGTGTAATAAAACTCTACAACAGTAAGCTCACTAAAGATTAGAAAGACAAGTTGAGGACATATTTGAGGAACACGTAATACTCACCTAAGAAGTACATGCTATGTCCTATAGAGGGTGTTTAGTTGGGAGGTTTCCTTAAGGCAGATGATGAGTCTGAGAGTAATGCATAAATGAAAGAGTAGTAAACTGAGAATAAAGGTCCAGGAACAAGCTGAAAAGTGTTATGAAAGTATATATCAGACAACAGTAGCCTAAACTTGAGTAATAATAGGGAAAAAAATAAATGAGAGGTAAGTCTAAACTAAACTAAGAAAGGAGGAGCCAAACTTGGCGACCGTTTTAGGCACAGGACAAGAATAAGAGCAGTCAAAGACAGCGGAGCGTCTGGCCTCAGTGGCACGTAGGGTGCTGTGGTCATCAACCATAGAAGGGACCTGCACCCTTCAGGAAGGTGAGCAGCACTCTGGGGCGCCATGTGGAGTCTACGCGAACTCACTCAGACATCCCGGGCCCAGTGCCCAGGAGAGAGGCCCAGGGTGGAGAGAGAGTTGAAGTTCATCAAGATAGGTCTTAAAGTAGAAAGTAAATTCAATGGAACTGAGAAATCAGACTTGAACTCCAGTGGTAATTAGGGACCCCAACACAGATCACAGCATCTCCCTGCACAATGTCCCTCTTAGGGAAATGGTTTCTATTTTAACTCTACTCAGAATAACTAATTCTAAATCTTTATTAGGCAGAATGGCAGTTCTTTGGAAAGGGGACGTTTCATAATTCCAGGGTGTGACTGAGGTAACAGTCTGGCAATTCTTTGCCATAGTTTAAGAGTAACACATGATTAGATAGTAACCTAAACCTCTTTTAAGCCTGTTTCCTCGGGAGCCTTTGTGAGTGGAACTCTCCAGAAGAAAGTGAGACAAGTAACACTAGAAGCTGCAAGCAGCAACTGAGTCCAGAGTATCTGGGCGGGTGGACAACAGACAGGTGATAAACTCAGAAGCAGGTGCTCAGGGCCGGCGGAGGATGAGGTCAGAGCCCAGGCTCTGCGTGTGGGATTCGAGAGCTTGAGAGCGTTACTCTTGATTTTGAGACAAGTTTGCAGAAATGATGTGGGCTATAACCCTGAGAAAAGGAATAGGCACTATTAATGGGTAACCCAAATCCTCAGGTCGAAGGAACAGGACAACCAGGAGCCAAACCTGAGCCTTTACTAGGGCCTAGATTTCAAGATCAGGCAGAAAAGGTCCATGTATCACCCTCAGAGGCCAGGAGAAGTGGTACTGAGCCCCAGGGTTAAGTCTTAGAACCTTGCCTGGTACTCAAAGTACATTTCCTGGAGTGAAAGCATTGCCCCACCCCCACCCCCAGGAGCCTGTAGAGAAGGAGAGTGAAGGAGTGGGG
>NW_003852417.1:337486-338929 GCF_000181295.1 Otolemur garnettii
GGGCTGGGTTTGAACCTGCTGCCTCCAGCATACGGGGCTGGTGCCTTACTCCTTTGAGCCACAGGCACCCCCTACTATGGGAGGATTTTAAGCTTATAACCATAATTTTTTTAATATTACAAGTAAATTTACAATCAATTCTTTGCCAGTTTAAGAGTAACACATGATTAGATAGTAACCTAAATGTTTTGGGCATTTTTAAAAAGTAAAATGTGATTTTTTTCAAATTCTTCACTAGATTTCCCCCCACCCCCAATATTATACCCACAGTAGATTCTATAATGTTTATAGTTTTGTCCCTTAGAAGGGCTACTAGAACATCCTTCATCAAAAGATGTTATTTTGTACTTAGAATGGGTGGGGATTAAATATCACTTAGGAGGAGACAGATTAGTTCTACATGTCAGTCTTTTGTTCGTCTCTCCTGTTCATGGGAGCGGGAGGCAGGCTTCCAACAGAAGTGCGTTGCTCTCAGTAGGGCAGGGCCAGTGGAGGGCATCCCGAACTTGTTCAGCAGAGGGCAGTTTCGACACCTCGGCTGTCTTCTTCATACCAGTCTGGACATAGAACCACATCCTACACTTACCAAACCCCCCTTAAGAGATTTCACATTGTAGTTCTTCATAAAATCCTCGTCCCCTCTTGATATCCTTTATCAGAGGTACACACTGCCCTTTGTAGGATCAAGAGCACAGATCTTAGTTCTGAGCCACCGGCAGACATTGGAATCACTGGCAAAAAGCATCAGAGCAGAAATGTTACTACCAGAGGCCACCTGAACATTTCTGTGTCCGGAGTGGGGCTCTGTCAGGCTGCCACTATCGTCAGACTACACACAACAATTAGCTTAGTGTGAGCGCTAAGGAAGAAAGGAGACCCTGCTGCCACCACTGATGGGACTCTGGCTTGTCATTTACTGTAGAAAACTAGTGATTAGAGACAATAGAAGCCATAGCCTAGTGATTTGCCTTTTAAAAATTTTTTAAAAGCAGCACCCAGAAAGCAACACCTGGACAATGGGATTCACACCTAATCATCATCAGAGAAAGAAGGCTCAGCCTGACAGGTCAAAGACACCGCCACGGGAATTGTGGGCTTTTGTTTTATGAGTTCATAATGGGTGCTGACTTGCTGGAGAGGGATTTGGTTGCTGAATTCAAATCACAAGCTGAGCTTTAAGCACTCATCTTTTTCTTGGTCAGTCCTTGAAGCCCTATGTGTCCCCACAGACAGAGAGCGCTGAGGACGGGAAATCTGATGAGCGTGTAAGTTACAGGAGCGATGTCCCGTGGTGAGCACCTCAGGGTGCTCCATGTCAGGGTGAGCACCTTCTGACTTGGAGCTGCTGTTTTCTCCAATACTATAATGACATAATACTACTTAAACATTCTTACTCTTGAGGGTTTCATTAAGCAAACATGACAAAACAAAATTAAAAAAAAA
>NW_003852417.1:339109-342758 GCF_000181295.1 Otolemur garnettii
TTTTCCAGGTAAAAATGTCAGCAAGTGGCAAGTTGGCAGCACACACATTTGAGTATCTTCCACACAGTAAGTCGAGGACGACCTCCGGGGCTGCAGGGATGTGACACTCATTGACGTTGACGTTCTCCATGGAGTTCACAGTCCAGGCGACACAACAGAGTCCTGCACACACACAGGGCGCCAGAGGGGCGGCGCCAGGGAGCAGGGCCTCCATCCATCACAGCAGGCGGTTTTCCAGCCCACGACGACTCTGCTCACAGCATCTCATCAAATCTGTTACCGCATATTTATTTTCACTAATAAATATGTATTAACGTCTACTGAGAGCAAGAAACTCGTCCATAGGATGCAGAAAGTACCAAAATAAGAAATTCATTGTCCCTTTCCTCAAAGAATTTATAAGCCAGCCATTAGCTGTTGCCACTGTTGAAGGGCAGCTGGAACGCAGAGCAGAGGGGTAGAAGTTTCTAGAAGGCACATGGGAAAGGTAGAATCTGATGGAGGAAGCTGGTGACTAAAGTGTGAGTGTCTGCAAAGACAAATGGAGGCAGAAAAGCCCAGTGTGTCCCCTTGGCTGAAGGCTGAGGATGGTCTCCGGTGCTTGAGGCAGAACTGGGAAGCTGGACTCATTTTTAGAAAATGATATGAGTTTTTGACCTTTTTTAAGCAAGGAAATTTATATACTTAAGATTTGTGATTTTCGAAAATTTGGCCGGACAATAGCGAAAAGACCGAACTGGACTGAAGCTAAAGAAGTAAATCTTAATTCTGGTGTTGGGTCACGGTGTTGCACCTGCCCCTGACGGCACACCCGGGGCCATGCCGCCCTCGTGGGTCCTCCAAATGATCTGTCTGTGTCTTCCCAGGATTACAGCATCATGGATGTTGATACGAAGACAACATCAAATGTAATTTAAGCCAAACTTGTATTTACAGTAAGAAAATCAAAGCAAAGATAAGTGAAATGGCTTTTAGTGGTGTGTCCTTGACACCTGTGAAATGGAGACTGTTTCCACTTACAGCCCCGCCCACTGAGAGAGGAAATGTCTGTGGCCCCAGAACAGAGAGCCGCCTCTCTGCTCTGTCTACACTGTGGGCCCAGGAAGGTGGCTTCCCATTCCTTTCCTTAGAAAATTAATTTCTTGAGTCCATTTTGGTAGAAACATGAATCTATTATTCAAGTCCAAAAAATCCTCACTTACTTACCAATTCCCATTTACCCCTTTGTTTCTCTGACACATGCAGAACTCAGCTGACCAAAACTTGTTGAAGATCAAAGGCTTAAACTAGATGTGTAAGGTTAATAGCCAGAATTCAAGGTTCGTTTACCTTGTGTCTTAGGTGATCAGCCCTGGTGTTGGCATTCACTTTATTTTATCTTATTATCTTTTTTTTTTTTTTAAATAGAGTCTCACTCTGTCACCCTGGGTAGAGTGCCATGGCATCACTTGTGCAACCTCAAGCTCTTAGGCTCCAGTGATCATCTTGCCTCAGTTTTTCTATTTTTAGTAGAAACGAGGTCTGCCTTTTGCTCAGGCTGGTCTTGAACTCCTGAGCTCAGGTGATCCCCCTGGCTCGGCTTCCCAGAGTGCTGGGATCATGAGTGTAAGCCACAGCACCTGGCGAGGCATCCACTATAATAGTCTTTCTTTAGGCTGTGACACTCTGAGGTGAGGGCTCCTGGGAGGAGGCAGAGCTCAGACCTGAGGACCTGGTGTAGGGAGGCCTGTGGATTCTCGTGTTAGATTACATGCACACACACACATGTGCACACATACACACTTACCATCCCTGCTCCCATGTATAAAAAAGCAAATGAACACACCTACGAAAACTTATAGAGAGGGACTCTGTGGTTGGCCCAGAAACAAACAACCCAGCAGAAGCAAGCAGGACAGTACGCAAAGGGAAAGTGACCCATGGGAAACATGAACAGGGCTGGGCTGCAAATGTGTCACCATCGAGCTGTGAGAAGCCCAGGAAAGGTGGTGGCTCCCTTTCGGGAGATCTACCACTAACAACCAGGTGGTGTCCTTGAACCCCACCCCCTCCTCCCCAGCCTCAACTTGCTTTGTCCACCTCTTCCCAAGTGTCTGCTCGGGCAAGTTGGCAGGGGTGAGTCCAGCTGTAAGGAGTAAAGACCCCCCTGTGAACTTGGGAGTGTGCTGGAGGCAGAAGGCAAGATGCTACCCCCCTCGCCAACACAGAACACCTGTCACCTGGACTCTGGACTGGTGCCTTTGCTGCTGAGAACCACACCTCACCTGTTTGATCTGGCAGTGAAGCTCGTCACCACCGCTGTCTCTCTAAGGGCCTATGCTGCCCCTGAAATGAATGGGAAAATTCAACCTGGTTTGGGGTCAGGGACATGGAGTGAGCTGTACAGGAGGCATTGTAGTCCCAAATGCCCACCCACCACCTGCTAACGGCTTAAGCAATTTATTTGAAGTGCTGTAGTCAAGCTCATCTCAGATACTGGGCAGACATAATATTAAGAATAAATTACTTTAAATTCTCTCACTGAAGAAAAAAAAAGAAAGGAAAAATATTGTGCAAAAGCAACATCTTGTTGCCAGGACTGTTCTGAGAAGTGAAGAGTGGGCAGCGCTATGTATTTTTAACTCCGTGTAGTAGTTATTAAAAAGCACTCAGCCGGCTTGCAGCAGGGATTTGTTTCCAGGGCTTGAGAAGAAATAAATGTAAATGACAAGTAAAGACCTTGATTTCCTCCTTGGTGATATCCTGTAACTCCCTGTGACCTTGCGGGGATGAGAGTGGGGACAGTGACCCGCACAGGGGCCGTGTTTGATGGGCCCAGAGCCCACATAAATGAGGAAGGAGGCACAGTGAGGATGCTGGGTGGATACTGTGAGCTGAGCCATATTCCTCTGGATGCCATCCATGGTGTTTTTATTTTACCAATTTGTAATTTATTACAGTGGCAATATGAGTTGTCATATTTTTGCTTTTAGTCATTGCAAACAAAAAGGCTTACATAGAGTCGGTTTTCTCCAGAATTGAGTTTCAGTCATCTGTACCCTCATTTTAGTCAGCTCTCTTCTTCCTTAGATTCCCTTGAAAATATAAAGTCAATGATGAATTTTAAGAGACTTTCGAGAGGTGTCACAATTGCATTCTCAAAAGTCACCTTGAGGGATTTATACACTGTATTTGCCCAAATGTCTTTCTGTTGCAGAGAAAAAACATGGGAGCAGAGCAGGTATATGTAAGTGGGGAGGCTGTACTGCCATCCACTAGCCAAGCTGTGTGGAGTGACCTCCCCCCTCTGACCCTCCAACAGTCCAGAGGCTGGGACTTTGGAGTGACCTCCCCCCTCTGACTGTCAGGAGGCTGGGACTTTGAAGTGACCTCCCCCCTCTGACTGTTGGGAGGCTGGGACTGCAGAGTGACCTCCTGCTCTGACTGTCGAGAGGCTGGGACTGCAGAGTGACCTCCCCCTGACTGTTGGGAGGCTGGGACTGCAGAGTGACCTCCTCCTCTGACTGTCGAGAGGCTGGGATTTCTGAGTGACCTCCCCCTTTCACTGTTAGGAGGCTGGGACTGGGGAGTGACCTCCCCTTCTGACTGTCCGGAGGCTGGGACTGCAGCATGACCTCCCCTTCTGACTGTCCGGAGGCTGGGACTGCAG
>NW_003852417.1:344799-345959 GCF_000181295.1 Otolemur garnettii
TGATCTCCTCCTCTGACTGTCAGGGGGCTGGGACCTGCAGGTGCCCCAGCCTGACGCCTGTGGTGAGCTTATTCTGCATCCACTCCTCTGCAGCCCTTCTCTGTGACATATCTCTCCTCTATATCCATCCCCTGTAGCTCTTCTCTGTCACATATGTCACCTCAGCAAGTCCCTGGCTGGCCACTGCTTTCTCCGGCCCACTCTCCACTCTGACAGCCAAATTAATTTTACAGCATGGAGACTTGATGATGTTTCCTCCTTCACGTACCACCCTCTGGATGAACTTAGTCTCGCCTCTGTGGCACAGCCTGTAAGTCTCTTCTGGACTTAGCCAGCCCACCCCCTCCCTGACACTCCTTAGATCCATGTCATGCCCAGTGCCTCTTCAGTGCCCCAACCCAGGACGTATTTCACTCCCCTCCCCCTTTGCTCGGGCTAAGTTTCCTGCCTGCAGTTTTCTCTGCCTCTAAGCCCAGGAACTCTTCTCTCATCCGTGTAGAAACATTCATCCTTCAAGATCCACTCATCAAGAACTGCTGTCCCTTCAACCTTTCCCTGGCAGCCAGTGTCAGTGCACTCAGCCAGCCCCTTCTGCAGCCTCTGAGCGCACCAGGATGTGGGAGCCCAACCTCCAGGCCTGTGTGAGGCCCCAGAGCCAGTCAGGCGATCTCAGCAGTTCATTTATCCTCAGCTACTCCCAGTTCTCTCTCTGTGAAGGAGTGAAGGTAACAATAAGGGTTGGTCAGAATGAACGTGAGCAGCATGTGGCTCAGTGCCTGGCACAAAGTGAGGGTGGACAGACAGATCTCGCTCACCTCCCCCCTGCCGGTCACGTGTGTTCATGCTGAATTATAGTCTGTTCAACGCTGTTCGGCTGTGTATTTGCTAAGGGGGGTAATGGGTCTTCCTTGCCCTTCTATCTCTTTCTTCCCATCCACATGACACAGGACTAGGTATGACATTGCCAACTCAAGTGTGGGATGCTCCGTTCAATTTAAATTACAGAGAAGTACTGTTTTAGTGTAAGTATGTCCAAAATATGAGATGTGCTTCTACTTAAAACAAATTTTTTATATGTCTGATATCCAAATTTAAATATACGGCCACGCCTGTGGCTCAGTGGGTAGGGCGCCAGCCCCATTTACTGGGGGGTTTGAACC
>NW_003852417.1:346076-349334 GCF_000181295.1 Otolemur garnettii
GTCCCAGCTACTTGGGAGGCTGAGGCATAAGAATCACCTAAGCCCAGGAGTTGGAGGTTGCTGTGAGCTGTGTATCACCACTCTACTGATAAAAAGGGTGATAAAGTGAGACTCTGTCTCTACAAAAAATAATAATAATAATAAATATATATATAGAAACTCTAATTGATATTCATCATCTAAATTACCTCCTATATCAATTTCTTGAAATTAGGATTCATAAAATCTCCCATGATGGTGTAAAGTTATTATGTGTCCTTTGTGTCCCTTCCCCTGGAGAACCCCTGTCTCAGTGGACACCTCCCCATTGTGAAACTGACACAAATAAGCCAACTATTAATATAAAACACACTTGTCCTTGCTACCATTTCCCCTTCTGCAGGGGAACTCACAAGGGGGCGGAAGGACAAGGCATCACTTCCGTGGGAGATCAGAATTCACAGGCATCAACTATTCCTTCCTTCTTCCCCTGGAAGGGAGTGAGTGGGGCAGAAAATGAGACTCAGGCCCTGCCTGCCACCACATCTGCCT
This sequence comes from Otolemur garnettii, assembly GCF_000181295.1. NCBI lineage: Eukaryota > Metazoa > Chordata > Mammalia > Primates > Galagidae > Otolemur > Otolemur garnettii. The sequence continues at coordinate 346,608 of NW_003852417.1, forward strand.
CACTCATTCCCTCCACTAAGTCGGGGCTGCCCCCCACTCTTCCTGTGTTCCTGACCCCCAGAGTCTAAAAATGGTCAGGACCTGATGAAGGCAAGAGTGTCGCTGAAAGATAGTGTCTGGGGAGGCACGTCCTCACGCTTGCCAAGGGGCATCAGTGCGTTTTCCATGGTCTGAGAAGATGGCGAAGAAGGTAGCCACTGCCCTACCAAGGGGGGCTCCTTTATCAGGATGGAGGGGACCCCCAGAGCTGGAGCTGTGCGATGTGGGATGTGGAGCTTGCTGGGGGCTCAGGCCCAAGAGAGAGGGCATGAGGAGTTGCCTGTAGATGCCAATAACAAAAAGAGCCCAGCTGGGAGAAGCATCCCATCGATGCTGGCAGCACGGAGGAGGCCACTTTGGATGTAGAAACAGTGGCAGTCAGTAGAGGGGGGACCAGCACCTCAGCTCAATCGTGTGCATGAGCACAGCTACCAGGGAAGGACGAGACGGTCCACTTGGCCAGCACACTTGCACCCCATGGCTGCCCCCCACAGTCACTATGTATTACATTACACATTAACTCTTTCTTCTCACATTTCCTGCTGCCCCCACTCTTGAGAGAGAGACTGAAGCTTCCTGCTACCAAACCTTAGTCCTTGCTGAACGTCTCCCCCCACCCTGGAGCACTGGAGGCCCACCCTGGAGAAGCCCTTCGGAACTTCACAGATGTTCCATGATCTGTCTCTAAAAGTCAGACTTCATGGCTCCTTATTGTACCCTTCATCCAGTTCTTTGAGCAACACTCTTTCAAAAACAATTATAATGACACAGCACTACAAAGCACCCCTGGAAAGCCCCCAGCAAGCGACCTCCCTGCAGCTTAACAGGCATGTCTGGCTTCACGTGCAGCTAGGATCCCACCCTGCAGCTCTAAAGCTGAGTGAGGATGGGTTTTGGCTATAAGTAGAAGTTAAGTGCAGCTATGTTTTAGGATCACTCCTTTTAAAGAGTTTTCTGATGACTTCAGTCTTTGACGGAGATGCCACACAGTAGGTGTGCTGCAGGGCACAGAGAGCACTGAGAGTAGGTACTAATTATCAGAGATGGGGAAGAGGCTTCTCTGTGTGGCTTCTTCAGAGAAGGTGGTCTCAGGTGAGGCCAAAAGGCCATGATGTGTCCTTTAAGAGTCAAGAGTTCAATCATCAAGATTTGTCTATTTTAAGCTTCTTAAACCTCAATTTTTTCACCTGTGAATTCATCTCAACTGCAATCTCTTCCTACCTGTTTCGCACTGGGGAAGAAGCCAACTGGATATGAAGGTCATGGGAAGAAAGGGGACGTGCAGACACGATGCATTCTTCATCTTTACTCCGATGCCGATTTTAGCCACATCATTCTTGCCGATATGTGCAAATGTTTGTATTTCTAATTTTCCACTTACATGATGTTGTCTCCTTTCATAGCCAACACTCGTAGTGGTACGGGGGGAGGACAGTGATCCTTCCATTTGGGAAGATGCAGTGGAATGTTGAAAAGCTGAGGCTGAGGATCCAGGCAGACTGGCTGAAAGTACTCCTACCCTGCAATTTGTAAGTGAGGTCTTGGGAATGTGTCTTTAGTATAAGAGTCTTGGGTACCCCATTTGTAAAATGGGGATAGTAATGCTGACCTCACAGGACTGCTGGGAATTAAAATTTACAAGTGACACAATGTGGAAAGTGTCCAAAACGTTGCCTGGCTCTATTCAGGCACTTAACAAAGGCAGGTGCTGGTACTCTAATTTAGAGTTCAGAGATGTGGGTATGTTGTATTAATTTTCTCTCCCTGTGTAACAAATCACCACAAACTTGGTGACTTAAAGTAACACCCATTTATTAGCTCAGAGTTACACAGATCAGGGTCCAGCGAGGTAAGGCTGGGTGCTCAGGGTATCAGGAGGTGGAAATCAAGGTCACTGCCCAGCCAGTTTCCTGGCTGGAGACTCTGTGGAAAAAAATTCACTTCCAAGTTCCTTCTTGCTGGCAAAATTCAGGTTTTTACAGATGTTAATTTGGGCTCCCCACCATCTTGCTGGTTATATACTGGAGGCTCTTCCCAGCCACAGACATTTCTTACCATTGCCTCCTTCCCTCTTCAAGCCAACGATGGAACATCAGAACTTTACGTGTTATGATTCTGACTTCTTTTTCTGCAACCAGCCAGAGAAAGCTGCCTTCCTTTAACAAGCTCAGATACACTGAAGTCATCACTTTATCTGAAGGGCAACGGTGTCATACAGCATAACCTAGTCATGGAGGAGATAGCTCGCTATTCACTAGGGAGGTGAGGAATCTTGGTGATTATCTTAGAATTCTGCCAGCTGAAGTTGATGTTTCATTCCTGTTTCTTCCTATCTTTGGAAACTTGACCAAAAAGACTCTTTACTCTCAAAATCCCTGCTTTCTGCTGCATATGGTCCCATAACATGGGCCAGGGTAGGATAGGGAGACCAGTGTGCTCCAAAGTATTATAAGTGTCAAATAAGAGAGAAGGCAGGACATTTTGTAAGCTGTAGAGTGCCTTTTCTTAATTACACCTTTCTATTTGCACGGCATTTCAGCAATTCCCACATTGCGTTGAAAACATTTGTGTACAGATTTGTTGTTCTGGAATTCTAAAACGGGTGGCGGCATGTTCATTGTTGATTTTAACTTCACAATTCTCATTATTTAAAATGGATCACATTATTGAACATGCTCAATAGATTTT
>NW_003852417.1:349431-356199 GCF_000181295.1 Otolemur garnettii
AAAAAAAATGTATATTTAGTAAATAGCAATGTGATTTTTTAAAATTATGTACTTTGGTAAAAATCCTACCAGGTAGCATTTACCTTGCAATTAGCCAGTCAATAGATATGAGATAGGTAGAACATTTTACATGAAGAATAAGTTTATGTTTAAAATCCTGCTTTCCCCTCCTGTATGTCTCTCTTACCTCTCACATTGATGATATCAAATGTGTCTCTGAAAGATTATGAACAGCACAGATTCTAAAGGAATCATGGCAAAAGATTTCACTCTGATTTTTCCCTTCAATTTATTCTTTCTATTGTTCAAGAATTTAGAGTAAATCAAAGACTCAACAAATACGCAACAAGATGTTAAGTACAGATTTTCCAGACAGAGCTAATTTCAAATTCCAGCTCTCTCTCACTTGGAAGTGACATTTCTTAGACTATTTCTTCACATGAGAACATGAGGACTTATGCTCAGCCACAGCCCTAATATGGAATCGACATGAAATTTATAAGCTTAGCTATGTTCAGGTTACATCGTAGGCAGTCAATAAGTAACAGCTAGTATTATTACAAACACTATAAGTAATGGTACTTTTAAGGGGAATAAAGGCTAGGTGTGTTCCGATTTAGTCCATTTCAATGCCTCATAGAAAAGAAAACAAACACTGATTTCTAAATGGAAATTCATTAACTATTTCTGAGTTTTCAACCAAAAGTCTAATCAAAGCTTCGAAAGACAAAACAACTTGTAGAAAGCGACAAATCAGTGCCCCGTCTTGGTTCTACGGCACATCAGCCTGGCCCCAGAGCCTGCAGGAGGACCTCGCTCATCTCCCCAACGCCCAGTCAAGCCCAGAAGCCCACAGGCTGTGACTGGCTTCCCTTCACTCAGGGTGCAACTGTCGTCTTTGCAGACATAAACTTTTTTACGAGTTTAAAAATGTACTTTGGAAAACTAGAACATAGAATCTTTTAAAAAGATCTTTATTTTCCCCTTGAGTATCTTCTTGAACAGCCAGCTAGAAGAGACACATCCCCCCACACAAAACCCACACAAGAATATCAAAATCTGTTTGATAATGAATTTAAATTTTAAAAAAATCCATACGCTAAAATCATTTTTATTTTTAATTTTTCCCTCTTTTTTCAAATTCATGGACATAATGTTTCTTATTGCAACTCAGAAACATCTCAAAATAGCTGCCAGAATTTTACAAATAAACATAAAACCAAGGCTTTTTGCAGTACAAAAATAGTCCTCACTTCTGCTCAAAAGGTTGGTTGCTCTTCTAAATCTTTGTTAGGGCTGGGACCACGCTGGCAGCTTAGGCACACAGCCACATTTAACTAAGACCAATTTTTCTATCTGGAAATAGTCATACATATAGGAGTTTATGTCCTTACTCCCAAATATGTATGTGCGTTAATCTTTATTTATTTATTTTTTTTAAAAAGAGAGAAGCAGAATACGACCAGAAAGTTAAAAATTATGGATGAAACTGATTCAATTGCAATATAATTCATGCAGGGTTATGTTACAGTATAAATTACTGGCTAAAAGGTTTACTGTGATAAATATTATTTTTAAAAGTGCCAAGAGAAATGATGATTATCTTTTTATTTAAGTTGCCTCTAAAATTAAGTGGAGGAGCAGAGATTTAATTTCTTCATCACAACTAACACATACAATCACCCACTTTCCCAGAGGTACTGGAATCCATCCTATCTGTGCATCTAACCAATTGATCTTCTGAAATGAAGATACAGGTGATTCTGCCAGGAGGTCGTTGAACTCAAGCCCTGGAAAGTCCATTTTCATTACAATTTTGGATCTCCCATTCTTCTTGCCTTGTGATAGGTAGAAAAACATCCCAGTTTTGATCCGTGATTGAGTTTGAATGCAAATTCAGTCTACTGTGAAATAAATGACATTTTGCGTGATAGAGTAAATCTTCTTTCAGTTCCTACATCTAACAATGGCATAGCAGACAGTTAAATTTCTGTTTCTCCTCATGACTCACTGCTGGGTAGTAGAAGACATTCTATGGCATGGCCCCTGCTTCATCTCCTCCCACCTGCTATTCAGCTCTGGAATCATTAGCTTCTATCGTCAGAAACTTGCCAAGGTTTCCCATTTTTTAGCCTTCAAATATTTGCACCTGCTGTGCCTTCTGATAGGATTTGGAAGATGATTTCCCAAGGGTCTTCGTGTTTCTATGTATTTCATATATCTCTCCATATTTCATAAGTGAGACACTGTCCTATTCTAGACAATTATTCTAAGGATATTTTTAGAACAAATAGTTTTGTTTGTTGAAGACTCTGTGTCTGTCTGGAGAAAAGGGCATGCTTGCTTACTGCCTACTATAAAAGATTCAGCTTCCCTGTGCTCAGAGTTGCTCTTCTGTAATGCAAACTATTGTGCTTGCAGGAGTCATCTCTTTGCATGACCCTATGGGGACTGGAGCTTCAACACAACACTGATGCTCTAACGCTGCTATTGGGTAAAAATTATTCTTCCTTTCTGACCCAGGAACATCATGTTTTTTCTATAGCATCAGTGAAACTATGGAAGGCTAACCAATTAGTTTGCAAGTAAAATAAAAATCTCAAATCCTTCCTAGTCCTTAACAGTGTTAGTTATGAGATGGGAGGAAGACACAAATACAGGTGTAACTTTCTGCAAGAAGACAGAAGATAGCCTCATAGGCTTTGCTGCTCACATTGAAATTATATATTGAAGAACATGGCTGTCCTGGTTTCAGCTGTAAACATAAAAGCAGTAGTCATCATTTGTAAGAATCTCCATCCCTCCCCCTCATCATGTATATGGCTATAATAACAACCTGTTCTCTGTTGAGAGCGACTGGAATGTTTTGCCTCCTGGTATACATAGGACATGCAGATTTTGTGTGACAGAGTGAGAGAACCAACCCTAGCACTTGAGGTGGGAGCACCTCACACCCTGAAAGGAATGGAGGAAAGAAAGATATTAATCACCTGTGTCTTTAATAATGACACGTGAAGCCTTCCTTGAGAAGTTAAAAGCCTTAATACAGCTCTCCCAACTGTTGCCTGTGCCTTAAATGCAAATGACGCCTGTCTACAAAACCTCCACCAGGCAACTCTATGATTTGATTGCTATTCCCCTTAACCTTAACTGAGAAATCTACCAAAAATGATGAAAGGTGGCCCCAGATCCTGCACCTCTCAGGAAGGCAACTGTAAACCCTTCCTGGTGTTTCCCCTCACTTTCTTAGGCATCATTCGGCCAACCTGAGGGCAAACATATGCCACCCTTCTGGCAATTTGGCAAACAGGACAGTTTAGACTGATGCTTATTATTCTGTTGCTCTAAAAGCAAGATTTAATCTCAATTATTTAAATGGAACTGGGCAGCCTGAGGCCTATGAGCTACTAAGGATGTAATTTTGGAATCATTTTCATGCTATGTCCTCTGACTAATGAAGGCCTCTCTTAGAGGTGCCAATAATTTGAAATAATATTTTCTTATGGGTACCACATGCATTTCTGGCCTATACTTACATAGGATCCAAATGTTAACTTACCTCCCTCATGGAAACAGTATGATTTAAGATAATTGTAACCCATCTTCAAAAGTGTAAGGAAAGACCGCCACAAATTGGGGTCCCTCAGATGACTGCAGGTCACACAGTTCTGGAAAAAAACCTGTCCCATTGTTTATGTGCACCTTGTGGGCAGTCATTCTAGGATGGGGGTTAGGCAATCAGAAAAGATGGTACAAAATGTGTCTCTCACTTTTGTTGAATTGACTTTAAGTCAGTTTTCAAGTCAGCCTCCATTCATCGGCCAGGGTTATTTCAATGGTGGCCCTTCCATACCCTTCTTTCATGAAGGGCAAGGTCTGTGCAATTACTAATATGTTCTACTACACTTGTATTAAAGGCTCAGGTCAAGTAAAAAGGCCAATAAAGAAATTTATAAGAAAAAAAAAGCCACCTGGAGTGTTAAGGTAAAACTTGACGGTTTGCAAATTTGTTTTCTGGGTTAAATTTGAGGCACCGGGAGGCATGTTTGAGCCTCTCTTTACTCTAAGCTGGCCTCATGCTGCCAGTGCTGAGAGTAGACGTAAATAAATAATACATAGACAAATTTAATGGTTTGGGCTCAGATGCTGCCAGTCATATTAATCAGGGTGGCCAGCAGCATAGCATACTCATGGAAATATTGGCCAGAATTCAAGACTCTGCAGAAGTGAGATAGAGACAACATTGGATCAATGGATTTTTCCCACTTCTATACGTCTTGTGAGCAAGGACTTGATTGTACTTTGTACCAACGTATCTTTTCAAAGATGTCTGCATAGTGAACACTTGGAAGGTAGAGATAGTAAAGCCAGTCATGGTTACTGCCTATTAATAAAAGATCTGGGGCAGTGCCTGTGGCTCAAAGGAATAGGGCACAGGCCCCATATGCCAGAGGTGTTGGATTCAAACCCAGTCCTGGCCAAAACCTGCAAAAGAAAAAATATATATATCTAGGTTGTCTAAGCTCAGAATGTCTGTCCTATAATGCCATCCATTGCTTAGTCAGATGTCATCTGGCCTTCTTTGCATTTCCCTGAAAGAATTATAGCTTGAGTAAATGCTTTAATATGCTAATTCCCTGGTGTTGCTGCTGCTGTGAATGCTAAACTCTCCTCCATCTCTGACCTTGGAATCTGTGCCACCTTACCAGCATCCATGAAAACCTGGGAAGCTAACAAAATTGATTTGTAAGTAAGGTTATTTCTAGACTTTCATAACAGCTCCTCATTATCCAGGTCTCTACCTACATACTGCGTCCTTAGAGAGGTTAACAGCACTTCACTCTTAGTTACCTTCTCTCCCATGAATGTTATTTCTTCTCCCTGTGACCATTGTTCTTATGCTCTTTCTGAGGAAGGAATTTATTGACTCTGTCTAGTTGAATGTGCTCCAAGAGGGTAGTGACTATGGACCCTATGTCCATCCTATTTTCTATACCTAGAACAGTGCCCAACATTAAGTAGGCATTCAACAAATATTTCTTGAATTTATTGGGCTTTCTTCAGAGAATCACTGGGATTTATAAGACAAAGATTGCATATGCTCTACCTTTTCTTTTGCATGTATGGCTGAATCATACAAGAAATATATCAGATAGATAAACAACTTCTGCTATAGATATTTGCATATTTTTATTCAGTAACATTTAACTTGCTACAGAAGGAGGTGGTTTTATTAAAGAAGGTTTAGCTAAAATATGGAACATTTTTTATATCACAAAATGTTTAAATGATTGTAAGCAATAGCTCAGAAAAAGAATCATTATTCTATAACTTTATCCCCAATCTTATAAATCCATACAGATACACAAGAACAACATAACTTTTCCATGATAATAATTTTTTACTGCAAAAACCATATACATTTTTTATAGAAGTAAAAAAAAATCCTTTATTGACAAAATAACTTGTTGGGCTGCAATTATATAGAGTAATCAGAAGCAGAGTTTTGGATGATTTCAGTGGAAAGAATGGATAGAATCAGAGATCAAGACACCACATCAAAAACAAGCAAAACAAAATATTTGATCAAAATCAGTCTTATAGTATGGCATATAAAACATAACAGTCCATAGTATGATTAAATCTAAGAGGCAGAAATGTAGATAGAGTTTGTATGAAGATCATTCTTATTTAACTGGCTCTGTATTTAATTGTTTACATCTCATTTTAACATTCTTAGCAATTATTGTAGTATTGTACTTTGAAGAAACAAAAAGGCACAGTAAGAAATCACAAAGAGCTCATAATTATGTCCAATACTAAACATTTTAAGAAAGAAAGAAAAATGAGACCCATATTGTTATGCTTTTATAACAAATGAAGGAAATGACAGAGGCCCACCTTCCCAGTCCCCAAACTGCAAAAGGTCACTTCTCAAAACTCCAACGAAAATTATTATTATCAGGTTAATAGTTTGTTGGGTCAGTCATAGTTTTATTGTTGTTGTTAATGATTACTAGACATTATTTCCTAGAGTAGTTTTAGGTTTAGAGAATAATTGAATAGGAAGGACAGAAGAGTTTCCATACATTTTCCCCCTTAATTGTTTCTATTATTAACATCTTGCTTTTATATTTATATTTTCTAGACTTAATGAACCACTATCAAGACATTATTGCTAAAATCCATATTTTACATTAGAGCCTCCTCTTTGTGTTGTAGTCTGTATTTGCCAAATTCCACACTATCACGTGGTCACCATACGATATCATACAGGAATTGCACTAAACATGTTCTGCATTTATCCCTTTTGTCCCCTTCTGTCAGCTCATCTTTTTATTGGTTCTAGGTTTGCCTTTTCCAGAATGTCATGGTGTTGAAATCATAGAGTACATAGCTTTTTCAGACTGACTTCTTTTACTTAGAAGTATGAATTTAATCCTTTTAATATGTTGCTGGATTTAGTTTGCTAGTATGTTATTGATAAGGTTTACATCTGTAGTCATAAGGAATACTGATCTATAATTTTCTTTTTCTTTTTTTTTCCATTGCTTGCCATGTCTTTACCTGGCTTTAATGCCAGAATAATACTGTTTTCATAGAATGAGTTTGGATATAATCACTTTCTTTATATCTTGAAAGAATTAGAGAACTATAGCAGAACCTCTGCCATTTGATCACCCAAGGGACTGTAACAAATTTGTCAACATAAAGAAGTAGGCCTATGGCATGATGGATCTATGACAATTAGGTCAAATTTAGGAGGTG
>NW_003852417.1:357100-370557 GCF_000181295.1 Otolemur garnettii
AGAGACAAAATACTTTATATCATTACAAACTTTTTAATTTTATTAAGATTTGCATTATGGCCTAACATATGGCCTATCCAAGAGAATGTTGCTTATACACTTTAGAAGAATATATATTCTTCTGATATTGGGGACAGTATTACATTTATGTTCTAGTTGATTTATAGTATTGTTCAATTCATTCCCTTGCTTATTCATTTGACTAGATATTCTATGTATCATTCAATGTGGTGGTTGAAGTCTCCAACTATTATTGCAGAACAACTGTGTGTTAGCATAACATTTCTCAAACTCTTCTCTCTTGAGATGAGACATTTAGATATTGTAGGTAATATCTGGGACTGATAGGCTAACAAACTGAAAAGAAAGCACCACCCAAGAGTTTGGAAACTTAAAATGTCTTTTGATGCCTCATAGATTGAGAATAAAAAACTTGTAGTCAATAACAAAACTTGTTATAAAAAAGATAGAAATTACAGTCCATAGGAAAATTAAACACTTTTTAGTGAGCTTGATATTCTGTTACACTTTCTCCTTCACAGAATTTCCTACTATTTTTATAAATTAATGGAATACATAAGTAGTAATTACTTGAGAACAGAAAGAAAGTCAATATCTTTGAGAAAGATCAATATGTTTGACATATTTGCTCATAAGTAAAAATATGAGGCAGAGAGAAAAATAAATTATCAATATCAATAATAAAAATGGGACATTACTACAGATCTTAAAAACATTGAAAAATTAGAGTATATTATGAATAATAATCTTGTCTATGAATTTGAATATTAGATGAAATTGGAAAATTTCTCAAACACAAACATACACATATGTTCACATATGTATACCTTTCCAAACAAAGCCATTACATTATCTGAATAGTTCCATAACTATTAAATAATTTAATTAAAAATTAAAAACTTTCCCATAAAAGCCAACTTTGGTTCATCAATCAATTAATTTCAAAAGAAAGAGATAATATCAATCTTTCCCAAATATTCCAGAGAACAGAAAAATCAGGGAATATCCTGACTCTTCACAAAATCTGACAAAAACATCTTAAGAAAAAATTATAGATTTCTTTCTTATAAAGTAAGTGCAAAACATCTTATCAAATTACAAATTAACCTTGGATTTATAATGGCAATGCAAAGCTGGTTTAATGTGTAAATCAGTTAGATGTAGAAATTTCTTATCTCAAATATGGAAATCTTAGATATGAATGCTGAAAGGTGTTTGTGATATACGTCTGTCTTTGGTCTTCCAGGCCAACTTTTGAAATGGGGGAAAGTCTTTAGTGCATTCAACTTGATGGACTTGTGTAATGATTCCTGATAACAACTTATTATTTATTTTACTGTTTTAAGAACACAAACTCATCAGCAAATCATCTAATTCATACTTGAAACTAGAAATTATATAAAATATATTTCTATTGTATTGATAGAAGAGCTGAATCCTCTGGAGTCACTGATTGCTCTGCCCAAAGATTGCATCATCATCAATGTATGCAGGGGCACAGGGCCTTGGTCATAGTCTATTACTCTGCTGATGCCATTTTGAAATCCTCCATACTTTTTGAGCAAGGGGGTCTTTATTTTTATTTTGCATTTCATTCTGAAAATTATGTAACCATTCCCATCTTGCCCTTTGTTGGGCTGTTGTTAAATTAAAAATTGAGATATGTTTATTTCACCATTTAATATATAACTGACTAAAATAGTATAATATTATTATGTAACATATTATAATTCTGGGATTAAATACTATGTAGATATGGACATGTACTGCTTAACAATGGGTATACATTTGGAAAAATGTGTTGTCAGGGAATTTTGTCATGTGCAAACATCACAGAGTGTATTTACACAAACCTAGATGGTACAATCTAGTACAAGTACACACCCAGGACTTATGGGATCATCTATTGCTCCTAGGCTACAAACTTGAGAGTGAAGAAACAGACTTTAGGGGAATACCATCACAGGGGTCCTCAAACTTTTAAACAGGGGGCCAGTTCACTGTCCCTCAGACCATTGGAGGGCCAGACTGCAGGCCCCGGGACAAGTTGGCTGCTAAGTAGGACAGGCAGTGGCGGCAAAAACATCCAGCGGGACGGGTAAATGATCTAGGTGGGCTGCATGTGGCCCGCAGGCTGTAGTTTGAGGATGCCTGATTAGGATGTGAGGATAGAAGACTCAGCAGATAAGAAAAAACAGGATTCTAGGGAGAAAAAGAAAAATGTAGAAGTGAAGCTTCTTAGATTTAAAGAGCAATGACTACTTGAATCACAGAGTAAGATAAAACACAAAGAGAAAACTGAGGACAGAGAGTTCTTGAAAACGGCAGTCATCTAATTCCTGGTGACTTCAGGCACTGTCAGTGTTTCACAAGATCAGAGAATACATGAGGTGAGCATGTGAGAGACATGCAGAGAAGAGAACCATGGGCTCAAATGGGAGTAAGCCACAAATAATTGACCAGAGCATGTTGTGGAAAGATGGGAAGAGATTGACAAAGAGAGGAGATTGACAACAGAGTGAAGGAGCAGGGAGACTACAGGAATCTCCTGGAGGAAGAACAAAGGACAGATCTGGAGAGTGTTGGTTATGATTAGGAGAATGAACAAGTTTTGGAGAAAGCAGCAGAGGAAGAGATGGTTAGTAATATCATCATCAATTTGTAAATATGCAAGAAGATGCAGCAAGAGGAGCTGTAATTAAAATCGAGAGATTGGAGGAGTCAAGAGTGAGTCTCTAATTTCCCTCTTAGGCAGCAGGCAGGCCAGATGCTAAGTGAGACTAGAGGAGGAGCATGTTTGGTAGTAAATAATATGTTTTATATTAGACATGTTGAGATTTATGTGCCTTTGATATAACCAGGTGAAAATTTTGAGCAGAGATGATTTTATTAATCTGAAGCACAGGGCTCAAATCTGTGCTGGATACAGGGTACTTGGAGATTAGCATTAATACTCATAAGAGCCTGGGGTAGATAAGATTATCAAGGAAGGACATTGGAGGAAAGAGGCGTAAAGTCAAACTCTGAAGCAGTGGGATGCTGACGTGTAGGGTGACCCGAAGAGGAGCCCATAAAGGAGACCACCTTGGAAGACTCAAGAAGAAATAATGCCAGTTTCTTGGCCTATGAGCTAAGGAGCTGGAGTGCTGTAGGGGAGCAAGGATATCCCTCAGGGGAGCAGAAATAGCCAGCAGTGGTGGGAACAAGAGAACAGAAAATCCGGCATGAGAGCACGGTGCTTTAGCAAATCCTGGAAATGGCTGATCCCAGTTTCAGATAGTTTGGAAAGAGAATCTCAAGCAAGGATGATAGTTTGACCAAATGAGTATAGTAAAAATGAAAGAATGAGAGGAGTGAAAAATCAAAATTGTCAGAGAAAAGATTTTGAAAAAGTAATTTTCAAATATAAAGCAGAAAGTTACAAGTGATGGTTGAGGCCAAAGGGGTTCGTGCTGGATTTGGAAAAAGAACCAAGGAGCTGAAGCTCGCTGAGGCATGCTCTTTATGCAACTCGTGGTGGCCAGCCAGCAGGCATGGGGACCCCCGCCTTCATTCAGCTCAGGGGCAGGCGGGCTGGCAGGAGAACCTTCTTTCTCCCATCCCCCCAGGTGGAAGGGAAAGACTCTGGGTCTTATGTAGCAGCTGGAGCAACAGTGGCTCCAAGTTAAACACTAAGGTTGATCACTTAAGAACACATAGAACCTGCTGGCTTAGTCACAGTTACTTAAGACAATCAGGCACCTCCTGGCCTTCAGGCAAGAAAGCCTAATTTAACTCATCTTCCCCAAAAGAGAAAGGTCTTTCCCTCTCAGTCTTCAGTTTTGTCCTCTTGCCCCACAAGACTGCCTTTTTCTCTTAATCCTATAACTTAGAGCCCCCATGAGACCACCAGGACTGCTCTTGTGTACCTGGGCATTTGAGTTCCTCTGCCCAGACAGAGCCTGGATTTCCAACTCTCCTGTGTCCGTAAATAGCCAATAAATGTTCTCAGAATGACAGTGGCCAAGCATGTCAGTCTGCCTCTTTGGTGGTATCCCTCTGGGATTTTTCCTCCTCCTCTGGTCTTTTCCCTTCAGTAGTTCTCTGATGCCTTCAAGTAGTTTTATTTAAAACAAGCAAGCAAGCAAACAAAACCACAGACTTCTTTAGGGTTTCCTAGGAGTAGTGGTCTCCAAGACATTACATCCAATTCAGAAGCAAAGGCTTTATACAGACTTTCCCACTTGCCTTGATTAGTTTTAACATTTCCTTATCCTTTCTCTCCGTTGTCTCTATTTTTATTAGCTGTTGTCGTTTGACTTGTTAGAGTTCCTCTATATTATCCCCCACTAATATTGAGATGGGTATGTACATTTCTTGCTCTTGACTATTTGAATATTTAAACTTCTAAATTCACAGAAGCGGTACACTCTCTTTTCATGGGCACAATACTCCTTTTTCCTTTGAGACAATTATTACAGCAGTTCCGATCTGCAGCATGTTCTGTTGCCCTGTGTTATCTCTATTTCTTCAGATTTCTACCTTCTGTCTCTTAGTGATAATTGCCCTATGTTCCAAGCAAAAGGGAAATCTCAAATGGTGAACTTACAGCAATAATTGAATACACCTGTCTTCATTACGTTATTTCAAATCAGCCCAACTTATCACCCTTTTCCACTTTTTTGACTGGTAAAGAAACTTTCAACATTATACCAGTAGAGCCAGTAACCGAGTGTACAGACCTTTATAGGAGATCTGGGGACAGGGAGTAGGAAATAGCCAGGTACATATTGATGAGCATTTTTCTGACTCTTTCTGACATATATCACATGTTTATCTCCAGAATTATATTGTGTAAGGTCATCAAAGGGCTGTAGGAGTTTTTATACACCCTATGCACCCCAGGACCCTGACGCACACATTAGGAGGAGGTCGAGAGAGCTTGTTCAGTTAAATTCCCGTGGAATTGTGGGATACTATGAAGCCAGTAGAAAAGCTGCCAAAAGTTAGCAGGACCTTAGGCCGACAGCTGAAGTGCAGGCAACAAGGTAACGAAGTTGACTGAGAAGAGATTGAACTTTAAGAAATTACGTTCCCCATGAAGACGGAAAATGTTGTTATTTCACTGAGCCATCTTAACTTTTCAATATCAATTAGAAATTATACAGGTGACAAAGTGACTCTCGGACAGAAATGGTTGCAGTGACCCCTGCTGTTATCGAGCTTCCATGAGTTGATGTTTCCCCCTCTTTCTCTGGCATTTTGTCTCATCAATGTGATGCTCTTAGATCTGTTCACGGGCTTTTGGTCTGGTCAAGCTGATTTTGAACATGAAAAGGGAGTGGGACAAGGATAGGAGAATGCCAGTGCCTAATTTTGCATGGGTACTTCAGGTTATTCCAGCTCCTTAGTTTTATGGCTTTATTTACTGACTATTAGAGAGAAAAAGCAATCAAAACCAAATTACCTAGCTCACACCTGCATGGGCCTGCAAGTGATTTATGGCATCATGGCTGTCAGGCTGGTCCTGTGGATGTGTCCTGTGCTCCGGCAATCTTCATCTCAGCTGGGCTTCATCAGGGACCACCCTGTGTGCTGGGTTGGGGCTGCTGGGGGCAACCACACAGCACTGGGCAGGGTTAGCCTGCGGCTGACACAATGCAGTCTTCCTTAGTTACAGCCATTCAGAAACTACTAAAATTTCCTCAGCATTAATATTGTGAATTCTTATCTATTCAGATCCTATGCTCACCTAGAAGTTGCACAGTGCCAGAGAATTTTGTTTCCCTGTATTTCCCTTTATTTCCCCTGTATATTCACAGTGGAGGTACAGACAGTCTTCCCCTCACGACTGATCCTTTCTTGATTGTCCAAAGAAATGGAAGAGTGAGGACAGCTCAGATCATCAGCAGCAGCACCATCATCTTCTTATTTAAAAAAGCTGTTGTTGGAGAGAAGTATGGAAAATCCTCAAAGATCTAAAAGTGGACCTTCCTTGTGACCCTGCAATCCCACTACTGGGTATCTACCCAGAAGAAAAAAATCATTTTACCACAAAGACCAGCTCCTTAGTTTTATGGAGAAATGTCATAAACATTTTACCAGAATGTTTATTGCAGCTCAATTTATAATTGTCAAGTCGGGGAGGCAACCTAAGTGCCCATCAACCCAGGGATGGATCAACAAACTGTGGTATATGTATACTATGGATTATTAGTCAATCATTAAATTTACCTGGATGGAGTTGAAATACATTCTTCTTAGTAAAGTATCACAAGAATGGAAAAATAAATATCCAGTGTACTCCATACTGATATGAAATCAATATATAAACAATTACATGCTCATAAGAACAATAAAATACTAAAACAGTCCAGTTCAGGGGTAGAGGGAAGTGGGAGCGGGGAGGAGAAAGGACACTTGGCAGAGGAGGGAGGCACAGGTGGGATCTCACCTAACATGCACATTGTGAGGGTGTATAACACGCCCCTGGGTGAGGGGCTCTTCTACAAATAGAACCTTACCCTGGGAGTGAGAACAACATAATCTAAACATTGTACCCTCATATTAATTTGAAAAGAGTACTCAAAAAATAAATAGAGAAAATGGCTCCATGTGTTATTTAGCATATGAAAGGTCAGAGGGAAGTGAGTCCCTTAGGTTCACTTTCCACAGACACCGTGTATTGATTGACGGTCCCCTCCAGACCAGGCACTGTTCTAAGAGTAGAAAACACAGGGGTGTATAAGATAGAACATGTTCCTACCCCTCTGAAGCTAGTAACCTGGGGAGAAAGTCAGACAACACAGAATCTGCCATCAAATAGATGATTTCTGAGACTAGGGAATCACTGAGGAGGAGTTAAACACCTAAGGGTCGGGGCTGGAAGTGAGACCCGTGCGTTAGAACCTGAGCAAGTGAAGATTTGGGAGAAGCCATCGAGCCAGGGAAGGTGGCAAGTATAAAGGGCCGGTGCAGATCAGCAGGTGACAGGCGAGGTCGGGTCACAGGGGGCCTGGTGGTACCCAGTGAGGAACATACATACATAGATTGATGCATGTGACAATTTCTTTTAGCAGAACAGGGCTTTGATCTAATTTATCTTCGTAATGATCATTTGCTGTTGGTGAGGGTGTGGAGGAATCGGAACCCGTATGCACTAGTGGTGGGAATGCAGAACTATGCAGATACTATGCAGAGCGGCAGAGCGGCCACTGGAAAAATGTAAATGGGGTCACTGCATGACCCAGCAACCCATGTAGTGACACATACACAAAAGCATTGAAAGAAATTGTCCCAAGAGGTATTTGTACATATTCATAATAGCACGGTTCACAATAGTTGAATGGTATTCCTACAACTTAGGCATTATCTTACCAAATTCGTAGGTGGCAAACCCAGGTCTGAGAGGAGTGGTGAGCAGGAGGCCACACTTTTTCCATTGCCTGGGGCTGCACCTCAAGGCACAGGACCTAGTCCTGATCTGCTCGGCCAGCAGCCGACATTCCTCATTTAACTTTACGTGACAATTAGCCTCTGATGAAAGAGAAGGTCAAAGGAAAGTTAATGAAACTTGCCAAGGTCACAACAGGCAGAAACAAGTTTCTAATGATTCTGGCTCCAAAGTCCTGTCTTCTGCCCCAACCATGCATGTCCTCCATGTAGAGCAGTGACCCCATCCCCCATCCAGGGCAGAGCCATGCCCACAGAGCCCACGGCCTGCTTTCTCCATTCACTGAGGTCACACAAAAAAGGTGGAATTGTATTCTGTGTGTGATTTGTGTGTGTGTGTGAGACAGAGTCTTACTTTGTTACCCTTGGTAGAGTGCCTTTGCATCACAGCTCAAAGCAACCTCAAACTAGTGGGTTTAAGAGACTCTCTTGCCTCAGCCTCCCAAATAGCTGGGACTACAGGTGCCCACCACAGTGCATGGCTATTTTTGTTGTTGATGTTGTTACTGCTGTCATTGTTGTTTAGCTGGTCCTGGCTGAGTTCAAATAATCCACCAGCCCCAGTGCATGTGGCTGGCACCCTAACCACTGGGCGTGGGCGCTGAGCCTCTGTGTGGGTTTGAAATGATTTAAAGTGTAAATTTTGGAAAGCTCACAGATCAAAATCCCACGAGTGAATAGGTTTTACCTCTTCACTGAGAAATAAAATAATCTCGGGACCAATGTCAAACAAAATCAATCTACTGTGGGATTTTCAAACTCCTAGTTCCATGCTAGCCTGTTCTTGAACTTGCAGAAAGCATTTTATCCAATAACTTGTATTCCTTGGCAATGTCCATTTTAACATGCTGGAATCTGGTATTTGCCCAGACAAAGGGAAAATTGACCAAGTATGGTTAAGGATCAGCAAAATTTAGAGTAACTGGTTTTATTCTTGTTCAGTCTGTGCTTAGAGTGCAACCTAGGACAAACTTCATTCAGGATGGCTTCCCGCTCTCACGAGCACCTTCAGATCAACACAGCTTATCACAACCTGACATGTGCAAATGGCTAAAGATTTCATCTCAAAATAAAATATTCCCTACTTCTTCCCTGGTGTAGGTCTGTGTATCATCGAATCTAAAATTAAATTGATTTATCATTTGTAAGCATAACACCAAATGCACAGTGATAGAACTGATTATATTTTTTAAACTTCCATCTATATGTCAAAAATACCATAAACAAAGTTGAATAGCAAGCTGTGAAGAAAAATGCAAAGTGCACATCAAAAAATCCGGCATGTACGACAGAATACAAAAATATAATAATATGGAAACAAAGCACATAAAAAGATAATTCACAATGACAAACACAAATGCTCAAGATATATAAAAAAGTTGTTTAAATACACCAATGGGATTAGAGCATGCCAAAAACTTCTGCAGGGCAAAGCAAACAATCCACAAAATGAAGGGGCAGCCTACAGAATGGGAGAAAATAATTCAAAACTATCCATCCACCAAGGGATTAATAACCAGAATAGCTAAGGATCTCAAACAACTCACGAGCAAAAGAAAAAAAAAGATTAAAAAATTAGCAAAAGACCTGAATAGACATTTCTCAAAAGAAGACAACAAACGGCCAACAGGCCGATGAAAAAAAATCAACTAATCGTCAGGGAAATGCAAATCCAAACCACAATGCGATAGCATCTCACCCCTGTGAAAATGGCTATTATCAAAAAGACAAAAAATAACAGATGCTGGTGAGGATTCAGAGAAAGGGGAATTCTCGCACATTGTTGGTGGAAATGTAAATCAGCACCGCCGCTGTGGAAAACACGATGGCGGCTTCGAAAGACCCAAAATACAGGCTGTCCCCAACGCTGCCCATGAAGTCACCCTATGTAGGGAAAATGGGAAATTGAGGCTAAAAGTATCTTTCTTTACAAAATATTCATTACAAAACTTCCTAAAGTATTCTCTATGTGTTGGTCACCTCTTAGTACAATTTATATCTATGCCTGTATTTACACATACATAGGACGATGGAATATTATTCAGTCTTAAAATACGAAATCCTGCCATTGGCAACAACGTGGGTAGAAATCGAAGCCGTTAAGGCAAATAAGTCAGGCGCAGAAGGACAAACCTCGGCATGTTCTACTCAGATGTGGGAGCTGAGAAATCGGATCTCATGAAGGAGCCAGTGCAAAGACAGCAGAGGAGACGATGAAAAGGCTCGAGTTACAGGGTACAAGAGGACAGGTCGGTAGAAGGAGTAAGTCGCAGTGTTTGATAGTACATCAGGGGAATTAGAGTTCACAACAATTCATTGTATATATCAAAACAGCCAGAGACGAAGTGGAATGTTCCCAACACTAAGAAAAGGTCAATGTTTGAGGTAGTAGATGTCCTGAGGCCTGAGTTGATTATTGCACGTCGTGTAAAGGTATTGAAATATCACATGTACCTCAAAAATATATACAACTATTATGCAGCAATAAAAGAGGAAAGAAAGTTCTTCAACTTACCAGCATAAAAACACAATGAGCTGTTGTGAAATAATCATTTTAAATTAACTATAAATAAATCATGATTGTTAAATTCTAAAAGTGCTAAGGATTTGTGAATGCGCAGAGATTCTTTACCTATGCACTTTCTATGGGTAAAACCTCTTATAGAAGACAAATTCAATTTATACATAAAACCCTTTTAAAAATGTTCACACCTTTTGGTTAGCAGTCTCACTTCCAGAAATGATGATAGTAATCACAATAATAACTCATTGAATGGGCAAACATGTATTAATTAATACAACATCAACTTTGGGATCATGTCAATACCACTGGGACCACAGGGAATTTCAGAAGAGAAAAATACGGGTTATCTTGAGTCCTAACAAAGGTGTAACCATTTCTGTGTATCACCCAGGGGTTCAGCTGAGAGGTTCTTCCTATAGAGCATCTAGTCAACACATATTTAATTATTACATAGTTTAAATGTGAGACTATATGGGCACTGATAGACATTAAAAGACGTATAATGACAACTGACTCACTACTCAATCCTCATAGCTTCCCTGCCAGTTGAATTAGACAGTCTTTAAGGTTTATGGAAAACATGGAGACACAAATTTCAAACTCATAAGTGTTTAAACTTAGAGAGCTGTGTGAGGTGATACTTGTAGAAGCACCAGCACAGTGCCTGGCAGACAGTGGGTACGAGGCGGATAGTGTAATACAATTATGCCACTGACTTCATTATTGTCAAAGATTCATGGTGTATTTCTTTTCTAAATGGTTCTTCCTTTCTTATCTTCTCCCCTCCATTTTTCTCTTCTTCCCTTCTTTCACTCTTCTTCCTTTCTTTCCTCTCTTCCAACATTTTTGGGCACCTTGTATGAGCCGTGCATTTCACTAGACACTGGGGTAAGTGAAAAACAAACCCCATGCTTGTTCCAAAAGGATTAATAACAGCTGATACCACTGGCTTTGAAAAGAGCAACATGGCACAGGCCGGGAAAAGCTCTAGCATCTGAAGCCCATGCTGCTTGGAGATAATTTTTAAGACTTTCTGTTTGAAGTGGATTCTGAAGACCAGGCAGACAGACACCCACCATGGGAGGAAGTGGGGGGGGGTAGTGACTGTTCTTGAAAGAAAAGTTTTTCCAGGGAAGGGAACACTTCAGGTGGGCTTTGAAGATGGAATCGGGTCTTTATAGTGCCGGCCATCCCCATCGGTTTTTTGTGATGCTGTTTTCCTGGTTCAGGTGCCCCCCCCATCCCACAGAGGGAAGGAGGGTGGGTCTCCCTCTGGGCTCCCATAAGGACAGGACCTTCACTGCCACTCGCTATGTCTCCAGGTGCCTGGCAGTGCGCCGGCATCTCAGGAGGGCTGCAGCTCCATTTCACCGTTAGAGATGGGCCCTCTTTGAAGTGAGTGAAATGAACCGAATTTTATGAACAAGGAACATAAATCCCAGGAGGTTAAAGTTAGTGGTTATCATGACAACAACTGGTAACAGAGAGATGATGTCATGCTCACTCTGTAGTAACAGAGAGATGATGTCATGCTCACGCGGATACCACGGCGGATGGCACAGCTGCTGCTAGAATCTCACTTGCGCCTTTGTGTGAACAATTGTCTCGACCTACAGCCAGGTGGTTTGATGTGAGGGCAGGGGCTCTGCTTGCTTGCTTGTGTTGTGTCCCAAGTACATAGGGCTTGGACCTGGCAGGAATTCTAAAATACTCTAGGAATGAACAAATAAACTAAGATGCAAACACCTAAAAGCACCTTTCGGGACTTACACTGTTCTACCAAATGGGAAGATCTTTTGTTTTAGCTCCTTTGCCTTCTGAACTATCTTACTTGCCTCTTATGGGCAAAGCATCTTACTTTGCTCTCTGGAACCTCTGCAGGGCCTACCCCAGAGCCTTGTCCAATGTGGGAGAGCATGACAGATTTACTCTAAAGTAAATTATTACCCATTTCTGATGGACTTTGGATTGGACTTTAGCTCACTTGCTTAGTTTGGTGAAACGATATCTAATCCCATTAGGTAGGAATTTTGCTCTCCTGCTGTTGTGAAGGAAATTGAAATCATCCCAGCCCTTCTTCCCCAGGACCGTTTTAGCTCTGAGGCTTTCAAATAGCTTCACATGCCTCGGCCTCTGTGGCTAACACAACAGTGTAGAGACCTTCTTTCCTCTATGGAAATCAATTTAAATTCAGCTTCCATGCGAGCAAAATACACAGGTCCCAAGAGGATTTCCTCTTAGGCGAAATGCTAACAAATCATGATTAGAGGAAGAAATTGGAGGACAAAACAGTGAAAGAACTGTTGTTTTGAACTAACGGACATTCTAAGCCCATGCCATGGCACTGATTTTTTTTTTTTTTTATCCAAGTTAAATGTCTGTTGGAAGTAAAATTTGAGAACTGGTTTCCACGCTATAAAATACTCCTAATTCCCACCTATTGTCTTAAGGCAGAGACGTTAATATCTCTGGTGACTTTAAAATGTCCTGCATGAGGAAGAGCTTTGCCATTCTCTATGTAGCTGCCTTGAACTTGTACACTGGAAGGAGGCTTGCCAGGGACTCGTCCTGCTGTTCATGCTGTCACAGCAGGAGCCAGGGGCTCCCCCTTCCATGTTCAGTAAAGGTCCTGCTCTTCCAGGTGAAAAAGTTGAGGTGGTAGATTTCAAAATGGCGCCAAGTGTGTCTTCCCTAAAATCTACCATTCTCGTGGGAAGACAGAGAAAATGGAAATGGGGCTCAGAATGCCAATCAACCCACAAAGCACTGTTGACGAGTGTAGTCTCTGCTGCTTCCCACCCCCACCAACCCTCCTGTACCCATGGCCAGTAAACAACCCCCAAACCTCAACATCTTCTGCTCCTTTATTGGACTCCTACCGATTCTACCACTATGAGTTATTTTCAGTCATTACACCTCTCAAGTATTTTGCAAATCCATCCTCTTCTCTTCTTTCCCATGCCATTGCTTGCTGTTGGACTTTCCACAACATTTTCTTGAAAAATTCTTGCAGCCTCTTAGCTGGGCTTGTTGGAGTATGCAAAGCAGAGAGGAGCAGAGGAAGTCAGAGTGCGTAGAATTCAACAGCTGAAAGGATGTAACATTACTTCTAAGATCAGACATAAGATTTAATATTGTTGTGTACCACCCGGTCACAGTATCACAGGTGTCCACTGTCCCAACTCTCTCTTCATAGAGACACCATTCCTCCCTGTCCCTCTCCCGTGGACTGGGTCATGTGGTTTGCTTTGGGTGGTGAAACATGCACAAGTGACAAGGATGTGGTCAAGCAGACATTCCAAGAACCATGGAGTGCTTTGGCCATGTCCCTTCCTCTCTGCCAGGGGACTGGAACCTCCCATGTAAGGCTGGTGCCTTCAGTCTGGTGTTGGAAGTAAGAACGTGGGCAGAGCAGCTGCTACTGGAGCCAACATACCACATGAGCAAAAAATAAACCTTTGTTGGTTAAACCTCCGAGACT
>NW_003852417.1:371130-395459 GCF_000181295.1 Otolemur garnettii
ATACCACATTAGGGATTTTGAAGGGACATAGCACACTGCCAGTAGCATATCTCTTGTGTAGAACATCTGAAAAATATTATTTAAATGATATTATTAAATGCCTTCGTGGAAGGCAATGTGTGGAGGAGAAGCAGGCAGTTAGAAATGCTGGCTTCTCTGCTCGCGTCCACTCTTTATTAAGGTAAGACAACTGAGCTGTGTGTGTTGAGTGTCTCAGATCATTTCCAGAATGGTTTCTTCCAGAAGTCTTTCTCTTAAAAACGATGTTTCGGGGGTGGTGCCTGTGGCTCAAAGGAGTAGGGCACTGGCCCCATATGCCAGAGGTGACGGGTTCAAACCCAGCCCTGGCCAAAAACTGTCAAAAAAAAAATGATGGTTCACAAAGGAGAAATGTTTGTAATGCTGAGACTTTGGTCCCTTTCTGTCTTTGGAGCATCAATACGCCATGCTTCTGGTGACTCTCTGTACAATTAACCTTCACATAAGAGACAGCCAGCCTTCCCTCTGACACTGTGTGGTTCTGTAATTCTGGCTGCTGTTGCATCAGCAGCAAAGGTTTGTTAAACCTCAATGAAGCTCTAGGTTCAGGAATAATAAAGATGTAAAATTCAGAGACTGTCTTCCAGAAGCCTGTGCCATCACCAGGGGGAGGGGGGAGGCAAAGAATGTGGAGAAAGGGACCCAGGAGTGAGACCACAGCATGGGTGCTGAGAGGGCCAGGGCTGAGAAGGGCATGGCCTGGGGCCAGACAAGGCTCCAGGCAGGGAAGGATTTCACTTGCTCCACAGACAGGCCCAGTGCGGGTCCTGAAGCAGAGAGAAGAAAGAAATGGCACCAGGAATGGAGGATGGGGGTGCGACTGGAACACAGAAGAGAAAGTAAAAAGAAAGTAGGGGGAAGGAAAAAAAAATTATTGAGCCATTATTGTATGATGCTAGGATTCGCATTCATTTCCTAATTAAACCTTTAAAGCAAGTCCTACCAAACAAGCATTATCGTGCCCATTCTAAAGGTAAGGAAACTGAGGCATAGCACCTCTTCAATGCCTCGTAGCTGACTTGCCCAAGCTGTGAGTGCCTTTTCTGTTTTTGCCCCTCAGTCAGTGACTCTTGCAAAGTCTATTTTTCTGTCCTTTGACCTTTGAAACCACATTGTGTAAGTATCCCTTACACCTTCACGAGGCTGTTCTAAGGGTAAACTGTGAAAGACGTTACAGGAGAACCTCCACAGTTGACCGCCTCCCTGCACTGACCACCTCCTTAAGTTTACCTAATTTTCATAGACCAGACACACACCACATGGACATATCTGCCTAGTTCCTCTGCCTAGTTACAGTAGGCCTAGTTCCTTACGTTGACCAGCTCCACACGTTGGCCTGTTACAGTCCCTTGGGTGGTCACTTACAGAGGTTCTACTGCAGTGAAGCACCCCAGTTGCAGAACTCCCACCCCTCACTCCTGTCTGCCCTTGCACTGAGGCTTCCCTCTGCTAGGACACCTTTCCGCCTCTTAGCCACCTGAATGGGCCCCTCCCTTCCCAACCTGTCTTTCCCCAGGGTCCACCCCGCACTGCTCCCACAGTGACTCCCTGGGCTCTCTGTCCCTCTGCACTCTGCTGTGGCACTGACTTGTGTAATGTCCAAACTGTTATGTCTAAATCTGTCTCTTTTATTTCCATCTTCACTCCACGAGGCTGAGGTTTCTGGGGGACTTACTGGTCATAGATTTATTTATACACCATTGATTAGCAAACACAGGTGAAAAGCCTTCCTTGTGCCATAAGGGTGCTTGGCATTGTGGACACAAGGGAGAGAGGATTGGGATGTGTCCTCCCACAAGACTCACTCCATTGGCTGATATAGGCAAAGGCCTGGGTGGTGACAACAGAGGCCACTGCACAGGGAGGGGGGCGCAGGTCCATCTCTGAGGAGGGGGCCCCTTGCCTGGGCCAGGGAGGTGGGAGAGCCATCCGGAGGGAGAGCCATCCAAGCCGACACCTCCTTGGCAGGTAAGGCTGACCGAGACACGGGACGGCAGTGAGGGTGGCCCTGCTGGCCCCCGGCAGGCAAGGTCTGCGCACACTTTTAATAACAATATTTGCACTAAAGGGAAAGTGCTCCCTGAAAGCTGTTTGCCACCTAAGATAGATGCGTTCCCAGCTATTATCATAGACTAGGTGAAAGCATATCAGTATTTGCAACTCGGCAATGCACACTTTCACGTACTCTGAGTGAGCACTTGGCATATCTTCTAAAAACTCCTATATATGCTCGGATTTATCATTTCTTACTGCCTGTTTATCTTATCTAGCTTTCTGAAATAGCCCTTCAAGCTGGAAAGTACAGCTGATTGTGGAAGGCGTGTTTATAACTGGGTGACAGAAAAAGGAAAGTCGGGCAAACAGGGTTGAATCAGATAGTTGGGGGTTTTATTGAGTTCTGGGAGCCACTTTTAATAAACTTTCCTGATACTCAGTAAAAGGATGTGGTCTCCATCAAAAGCTCTTTTCGGTAACCAAATCAACAAGAGGAGAAAAATACACCTACACAGTCCCAGGTGCAGCCGCACTGCAGAGAACTCTGAGAGGGTGCGGGGTGTCCGCCCCACTCCTGTTGGCTCGTGAGAGGCTCCCTGGGACTGGCAGCTCTGAGTTCTTTTCAAGCAAAATCACAGGTGTGTGACAGCACTCAGCTTCTTTTAGTTCCAAGCTTGGAGGACACCGGGTGTACGTCTCTGTTCTCTCCTAACCTAAAATCACAGATTTCCTTCCAACCTGGAGCTTTCCCACTCCCCCACTCAATCCCGGAGCTTCAGCCATCATCCAAGCACATCAAATAGGCCTGATTGTGTCTGCCCGACGCCCATGCTCCCTCCTCGGCCAGACAGGCACTCAGGGTACAGCAGAGCTGAGGGAGGAGTGGGCTTGGGTGGTGGAGCAGAAGACCATGCATCTCTCAATCCAAAATGAGCAAGGCCCCCTTTGCTCCACCATTCCTAGAATTCACTCATTTGAGTTAAGAGAAAACAGGATTTCCCCTGCCTAGAGAATGTTCACCAAACAAAAAGTGGATGAGAGAGGCCGGAGTGCCGTGGGGAGAGGCTGCCACTTCCTCTCTAGAAAGCCCCTCGACAACCACTTTTCTTATCTGCCTCTGAATCCTACAAGCACATTTGGACATCATTTTATTCTCTGCCTGTTCGGTCCCAGGTGCCCTGGCAGACTTCCTGACGTGTGACCTTGCTATTGGTCTTTTGCTGATTATTTTTGACTTCAGTTTCCTTATGATATGATGGTCAAGATAAGTCTACTTTTAAAATCTCTTTTGAGGAGTCACTGAAAGTTTGTAAGTAGATTAAAAGCCAACCAGACAGGCCCAGTCTGTGCCCTCGGCCTCTGCTATGTCAGCTCCAGCTCCGGGCTGTGCACCCACACGGCACAGTTAGCATATGTCTACTCACGAGCCCGTAGTGATAGAAACAGGGGCAGGTGTCATAGTTCTGCTCTGACGGCATATGCCAGCCCACCCCCGTGCCCCGAGTCCTCAGGTGCCTTCACAGACAACCTCTCCCGTGTTCGTTGTGGTCACCCTGGGAAGGGGTCTCATTATAGTCATTTAACAATTACAGAAACTTGGGCTGAGCAAATTTAAGTGACTCTACAAAGGGCTCAACATTTTTTTTTCATTACAGTGGTATTTATTATGAAGAAAAGTTTAAAAGCAACACAAATGGCCAAAAATTTATGAGTAGTTAAATTCAGTACATTTTGATATTAAACATCCATAAAATAGAAAAATGTACAGTCATTCAAACTATTTTCTTTTTTGAGACAGAGTCAGCCTGGGTATAGATAGAGCCATGGCATCATCGTAGCTCATAGCAACCTCAAACTATTGGGCTCAAGCTATCCTCTTGCCTCAGCCTCCTGAGTCTGGGGTCTTCAGGTACCTGCCACAATGCCTGGTATTGTGTGCAGCCAGAGTTCACACGCAGACCCCTGGGTCCAACGTCAACACTAGTCCCCCGGCCACAGTTCTCTTCAACTAGTGAGAAGATTTAACTGTCCACAGCCGGTAAGCCACTGCTGTCTGGCCATTCTCTCCACTAGATCTACATGACCACAGGAGTCCTATTAAGTCAGGTCCTGGGCAGTTTTCTTCCACTTGTGAGCACTGTTAACACGTCAGGGTATTGCTTGCACTTTTTCACTCTTCTTCAGAATCTCCCTTCCAGGTCTCATCACAGCTGGGCCAGTGGAAGCTGACTGATGGGGAGGGCCCACTGCATGGAACTTGATGTAAAAATCTGTGAACCAGAAAATAAATCCTGTATGTAATAGTGTGCATGGATCCAAGTTACTAGCTGGCTTGAGCATCAGCTTCCGTGGGTCTCTCTCCCACCCTGGATCCTATCATTTACGTTTCTCCTGACAAGTTGTACACAGTAGCTCCCCCTGCACCTGCAGAGATCAGGAAGACAGTGCTTTCACTGAAGGATGTCGTCCAGTTTCTATCAGGCTCTAAAACTTCCCAGGGCATCAGGCTTACCTGGTGGCATTTGGTGAGTTTTTATGACTAAGTTTCTGTGGCTTTATCCCAATATACCTCACAATGATTTCTGTCTAAATTATTTTTTTAGGACTATTTTCAAAGATGGATTTTACTTCTGCATTTGAAGGCTGAGCGTGGAAGACACTGATGATTGCATCCGTACAGTACTTTCAACTTTCCCATCCTATCTTCCCTAGTTGTCTTTCAATCTTTTCAGAGGACTTTCACTTAAATTGCTTATTTTATGACTTTCAAGTGTCAGGGATCTCTTGCTTGACCAAGGTGGAACTTCTGTACAATATGGGGAAAGCACCCTTCTTTGGAGCCATTGAGTATAAGAACCAGGTAGGAAAATTTCCCCTCTCTCCTCTCTTCACCCAATGGCTTTGAAATAGACAAATTATTCTCCTTTCCAGGTGAAAGAATTGAGGAGAAAGGAGATGAAATAATTTTCCCACTGTCACACAGATAGAACAATGTAAAGTAAGTACAGTTTCATCTGAGTCGAAAATTATATTTTAACTCAAGAAAAACAACATTTTCATTAAGTGAACATGAATTTCTTTTTGCCAAATGTAACGCTAATATGTTCTGTGGCCCAGCCTGGCAAACTATGTGATAGGAAGGGCAGGCAGGGACTGACTGCGCACCTCAGAACACGTTCACTCAAACTTACACACAGAGGTTTTCTTGCACTTGATGGGCACATCATGCAATGAAGCACTTCGCTCTTGAAAATTATAATTCAGAAAAATCCCAGTGGGCTGATGTGACTTGAGGTTGCATGGTTGAAAGGACTACCCTGAAATGGCCAAACTTTCCTCCAGACACAAGAGCCCACGTCCCGGCACCTGTCTCTGCACACGCCCCTAACATGCAGTCAGCTGCATTTCAGCGCCCAGGGAAAAGTGGAGCTTGCAGTTGGTCCCCGCTGAAAGGAGCATTATGGTTAGCGAACCAGATGTCTTGACACATAGGAGGCTTCCGGGGCAGATACCCACCCACGGATTCTCAATTAGGGAAATCTACAATTAGCATGACAGCAAGGAGAAGGGTCTGGTGTGCAATTAAAAGATTTTTGGCTAGTTCTTATTTTGCTGAGATATCAGTTAATAGCCTTCCAAAATTTATATGAAATCCATTTATTTGCTGGAAAACGAAACCATTTATAAAGAAACTCAGTAGAGTAACTTGATAAACAGTGTGCTAGGTTTGTCAAAAAACATCTGCTTCAAGGCTAAAAATTACAGATTCCACGATATGATTTAGATAACAAAAGGCATAATCCTCGTGGATTTGAGAAGCCTTGAGAAGTGAGCTGAAGGTGAAAAAGTCCAATAACAGTGAGAAAAGATTCTTCTAATGCCTTCAGCAATTCTAATGTGTCTTGAGCCCCAGAAGGTTTTGGAGTTTGCAGCTGCAGATGACAATTCCTCTTCTTTTCTCTTTTCTTTTCTTTTATTCTTCTTTTTTTTTCTCCTCAAACTGAATTTTAACAATGAAGCAAGTGATTGCAGTGTGGTGATAGACAAAAACTGTTTTCAGAGGATTGCCTGCTGGAGGAGGCCTGGGAAATCCATGCTTCCAAGTCACAAACAATAGGTCTTTAACCTAACACATTGCCCCAAACTGGGCGGCAAACACAGTTCCCAAAATTGCCATGGTCCAATGTATTAGGACGCTTACAATAAGAAGAGCTCAGCAGAGTTTTCTATTGCTCCAATTAAGAAGTCTTAGACAAGAGTTTCCTTCACAAGATGGACAGCAACTTCCTCCAGGCTGGAGTTGAGGAAGGAGCCTCACTTTCCTGGTGTCCTCAGGCAGCAACATCATGGCGACAACAGAAATAAATAGGGATATATTACTTAACAGAAATAAATAGGGATATATTACTTAACAGCCAGGCCCACGAGGAGGTGGTGGGGATCCGGATGGGGCTACTCCTGAGGGAACAACAAAATTGGCTCAGATTACTGTTTCTCTACT
Source organism: Otolemur garnettii (assembly GCF_000181295.1). Classification (NCBI taxonomy): domain Eukaryota; kingdom Metazoa; phylum Chordata; class Mammalia; order Primates; family Galagidae; genus Otolemur; species Otolemur garnettii. The sequence continues at coordinate 377,666 of NW_003852417.1, forward strand.
CACCCATCTCTTCAATTAAGTTGCATTTTGAATGAAAGAGATAATTAACTTTTTTCTGCTCTGAAAATCTTGTCCGTTTTAATGCCATTTAAAATGTATTCTAAGAGATAAGAATGACTCCTGTGGGTACACCATGCCAGTGAATGCTCATTCATCCATTCTTTCGACCAACTGATGGATGGTTCAAAAATCACAGCATTATCCTTCTAGCTTCTGGAGATTCAGAAATAAAAATATATTTTAACACTCTTGGACTGAGTTAGGTAGTCAAGAAGATGGAACATAAAATGCCTAATGGTGAGAATGATCAGTAGGCTTCTCAGAGAAGACAGGAGCTAAATAGAAATACAAGAGTGGGAGTTTCCTCGACCAACAAGGATAGGAAGGCCAATCTAATTCAAAGGAATTACATGAAGACAGAACGGCATGAGATGGGGCAATAACTAACGTTTACTCAACATTTGCTATATGGCAGGTGGAGGTTAAGTGCTTTGAGTGCACTATTTCAATTACTTATTGTAATAACCTTATGACACAAGTCCTATTATCCTACCCTATATGTGATAAAATAGAGACTTAAAGAATCAAATGAATCATTAAAGTAAAAAATTTAATAAGTAATGGAGGTGGGATTCTACCTTGGGTTTCTTTTCCATTCCAGCAACTGAGTTTCCACATCCATGACTTGGAGGTGAGGAGTCATGATAAAAAGAGGATTAACAGTAAGAAGAGGCCATTTAGCCGTGATATACAAAGATATACAGAGTGTTTATAGCAGTTTAAACGGGAGGGTGAGATGGCCATATGAATATTTGCAAAAGGTACATTTTGTAGCAATTGTGCACACGGGTATATAAGGAAGATTTTGGAAGGACTAAAGGCTGAGAGGAAAGTGAAATTTGAAACCCTGGTGAGTAGTAATGAAGGCTAAACAGAGGCAACTTCATGGAGATGATATGCTGAGGATGGATTCACAAGATATTTGGGAGCTAAAGATGTGCATGGCTTGAGCAGAAGAGAAAGGTCTCAGAAATGCCTGTGTGCCTCGGTGGAGAGCCTTGGTGAATTGTATCGCCCATAGCCAAGATTGTGTAAGCAGAACAATCGCAACTTCCACTGATGCTCTGCTGTCTCTCGACATCCATAAGCTGTCCCCAAGGACAGCATGGTACAGGGACGGGGCATATGCAACAACAAGAACAACTCCCTATGTGGCAGGAGCTTCACAGAGGTCCAGAAACTAAAGCCACACAGACAAGGCTACAAGCAGACCCACCTCCTTCTCTACTGTGGGACTGGAGAGGGAGCACAGGTAAGGAGAGCACAGGACATCCAGGAAAAATGCTCACTGGGGGGCTGCCTTTGTGCAGCAAATGGCACTAGAGAGGGTTGTAAACTTAGGAGATGAGAGGACACAGAGCATGCAGAGAGACAGCTCTGCAGTTGGATCACTCATGGCGTCATGCTTGGAGTCAAACTTCACACAGAACCTCATTGTAGTACACAGATCACCTGGTAGATTCCACTCATGAAGAGGCCATATCAAGTGATCTGTTGTTTTATATTTTCTCTTTGTGTTTCATTGCCTCTTGAGACATGAGCGTGTATTGGGATTGTGCAGGGTGCAAGCTAGCATTGAAATTACCAGGTTCCACCCCAAGGAGTCTGAGTCAGGATAGATGGTGGGGAGGGGACCATGGTCATCTGATTCATTCACAACAGCAACCAAAGTAGTTTGGATGCAAGTGTTTGAAGCACTTACTTTGAGAATCACAGCCTTAGGACAGTTTTTATCAGGATGACACACCTTGAAAATTGTATATTGGAAAGTGCAAACAGCATTGTATTTTTTTATTGAAATGGTCACTAGATACCATAATATGAAATGAAAACAGAAATCCTTTCCAATATTCAAATCAGAGTCTTAGATCCTTTAGAGCCCTCTTTTACTCCATACTCTTTCTTCCTCCCTCTCCCTGTCCTATTTATCTCCCCAATTCCACATTTTCTCTCTTCCCTTTTCCTTGCCGCATGTTCAGCTATTGTGTCTCTTTTTACTTTCTCTAACCCCTTGTGTTGGCTCCAAGTCTCTCACCGCCTTTGTGGTGGTGGCGCCTACCTTCCTAGGCTGTTTTCTTTTTCATATCTGCTTCTTCCTTTATTACTGCAGCACCCATATTTCATGCTCATTTCTTCACTGATTAATTTATTGGTTTTCATTGAGATTGGAATGTGTTAAGTACATTTTTGCATCTACTGAGAAGACCATAAGAGTTTTCTCTTAATTTTGCAGACATGATGAATTACACTGATAGATTTTTGACTATCAAAACAACTTTGTATTTCCTTGACAAAGTGCCCTTAGCCTGACTAGGGGGTGTTGTGTGCCCACGCCCCTGTGTATGTGTGTGTAAACATGCACACACACACACATATAAACACACACATACTCAGTTTTCTAATAAATTTTTTAAGAGTGTGTGATATGTGTTATGTGTCCATGAAGCATATTGGTCTACACTTTTCAGTTTTTTTGGTTTTTGTAATGCCTTGATCTAGTTTTGATAGAGGGTAATTCTGGCTTCATAAAATTAGTTGGGAAGTGTTCCTTCCTCCTCCATTTTCTGAAATAATTTTTGTAGCATACCAATTATTTCTTTCTTAAATGTTGGATAGAATTCACCAGTGATGCCATCTGGGCCAGGAGTTTTCTTTTTCGGAAGCTTTTTAATTGTGAATATGATTGCTTTAATTGACAGAAGTCTATTTTTTTTTCTATATCTGCTTAGGTTAGTTTTTTTAAATGAGCATTCTTTAAGAGATTCTTCTATTTTGTCTGATTTATTAAACTATTGGTATAAAATTGCTCATAATATTTCCCTATGATTACTTTAATGTCTGTAGTACCTTTGCTGATGTCCTCTCTTTCATTCCAGATGTTGTAATAGTAATTTATGTCTTATATTTAATTTATTCATAAGTTTAGCTGAGAGGCTATTCTAAGTATTATGAGCAATGAGTTGTGGCAATTTCAATTTCTGTTGTTTTTTTCTCCCTAAGGGTGTCATTTGCTTTCTTTTAGTAAGGAATTATCATATCTTGGTTTGACTCAAGTTGAAATTGTGTTCTTTTTTTCTTTAGCTCAAATCTCAATTGAGATACTTTTTTCTTCAGCTGAGTTACTTTAAGTGCTGAAGCCAGAGTTGTGGACAGATATGGTTGGGGTATTTCCTAACTGACTCCTTTTCTTCTGGGTTTCTTTCCTATTGTTTTCTCTGTTCTTTCCCTGTCCTTCCTATTCTCCATTTGCAACAGAGTTTACTTGAGTCCATGATGAAAGCTGTGATGATGGCAACTGTACCATATAATTCTCACCCTTGGCTGGGTACTGCCTTTCCTAATCTGAGAGCTTCTGTTAATTCTCCAGTGCCTCACATGACTTTTCTGTATTCAGATATTATACTCGTCATCTGTAGAAAGGCTGATCACAGGCAATGTTACTTGGCTATTACCAAAAACAGATCTAAATCTTTTTCTACTCTCATTTGTTTTTGAAAAAGCTTTGGATAAAAGGAAAATTTTAGGTTATTTTCTTTTTATTTGTTGCTTCACTTGGCTCTATAAAGATCTTGGTCCATTGTAAACTATCCTACATTATTTCTGACAAGAAGTCTGTAGTCATTCCTATTTCGTCCCAATATATATAATGTGTCTTTATTCTCTTGCTCCTTCAAAATGTTATTTTTCAAATTGTTCTATAGAAATTTTGTTATGTGCTTTTGCATGTTTCTCTTTTTGTTTGTTCTGCTTAGGTTTTCTTAATTTCTTAATTTTCTTGGTTTTGTGGGTTGGAATAAACAGTGATTCCTCTTTCTGATGTTTGAGTACTGACAGCTTTTAAGTTCCTCTCTTCCCTTATGTGGGAAAACCGATGAGAAAATCCAATGCTTCTCCATTGGTGAACCTCCTCCACACTTCTTAACCATAGTATTTAATAAAGAACTTAGGCCAGGCGGCACCTGTGGCTCAAAGGAGTAGGGCGCTGGCCCCATATGCTGGAGGTGGTGGGTTCAAACCCAGCCCCGGCCAAAAACTGCAAACAAAAAAAAACTTAGGCCAGTCTTCTTTCCTTCTCTGTTCTCTCAAGCAATTTTCAGAGTAGACTGGGAAGCCTACCATACTCTTCCCAGGAGCCTTGTTATATGAGTAAGAAGCCTTTTCATACCCTTATCATTTAGTATGTGATATTTTCAGTCTTGACATTTGAACAAAAGTTTCAGTTGAAATCCACTGTATAATCTTCAGGTGGCTAAAGTATAGGATTGTTTCACCAAAATTTGTACCCATTATTTCTTAAAATACTTTTTATTCCACTTATGTACACAAAATGCTTGTATTACAATAATATGATATTATTCCATAAATTACCGAGCTTCTTTTAAATATTTTAGGCATTTTGTTATAGTTCGTGTTCATTTGTATGATTGCATTACCTGACTTCAAGTTCTTTGATTTTTTTTTTTTTTTTTTGGTCAAAGTCTTTAATCTACCATTAAGATCAGTCAGGGAGTTTTTTTTTTTTTTTAATTTCAGAGAAATTTCAGCTTTATAAGTTCATGTGGTTCTTTTACAAATCTTCAGTTATATCATTATGTTCATGTTATCATTTAAATCTTTGAGCATATTTATACCAGTAGTATTATAGTTTGGGCTGTTTAGTTTCATAATCTCTGTTATTACTCTTTGTCTTTTAATACTTCTCTGTTATTACTAACTTTGGTTTCATAATCTCTGTTATTACTATATTTGCCTCATTTTTAAAAATCTCGTATGTGTCATAGTTTTCTGCTTCTTTGTAAGCTAATGATATTTGATTGGAGGCTGGACATCGTGTCTTAGTTTACTAAATATTGAATGTTATGCTTTCTTGTTCTCTTTAAAGACTTTAATTTTGTTTTGACAGACAGTTAAGTGATTTGTAGATAACCACTATTGTTTTAAGCTGATTTTTAAGTTTTGTTAGGAAAGGTCTAAATAAACCACTATTCAACAGCTAATTTAAGCCCACCTATAAGATGTGATTCTTCTGGAGTTCATACTGAATGCCCAAGGCATTTGTTAAGATTTTTTTACTCCGGTTGGTTGGTTCTCCAATACATGTTTCTCTGGGAATTGACTGACTTACAGTTCCACTGCTCTTCTTTCTATCACCTTGTAAAATTTCACTTTATACATGCAAATCCTAGACGCCAACAACAAATTCTCTGAGACTGCTATCTATATCTTACACACAACTTCTTTGTCTGAATAGATTTTTTCTCTCTGGCACTCTGTCTTTCAAATTTCACTCACTTGAGCTATAACAAACTACCGCTTCTGAATCCTTGACTCAAGACTTGTTCCATCACCTGCTTGGGTTCTGCTCTTCAACAAGATCCATAAGATCTCTCCAAAGAGAGAGGAAAAAAAAATCAGAACAATCATAAGGTTCAAGTCACTTGTTTTCCTTGTCTCAAGGATCACAATTATAATTTTTTCCATTGTCCAATATCTGAAACAATGATTCCATATATTTTGCCTTCTTTCTACTTGTTTGTGGTGGAAGGATAACATTAATAAAAGTACTCCTTCATTGTTGAAAACGAGAGTCCTCAGATCTTTTATTTTAAAGCTTTTAAGACTTGCTTTAAACAAATAGAGATTTAGATTCCACTCAAATTCTACCCATATTTGGCATTTTCAATAAAAGAACTCAGCTGATCTGGTGGTAAAATAAACAAAATTCTTTGCACATTGCCGAGTTCATAGGCCCTAACCTCTTTTTCTATCTGGCCTTCAAAGAGGTTTGTTTATTTTTTTTATAAAACAATCATAAGATCCTTGTCACAATTATTAAAACATACATTTTTGAATGTTTCAATTGAATAAATGATATTACTATAGGAAGGGAAAAGGAGAAGGACATGAAAATAAGATATATTTATAAACAAAATAAGAACAAGTAAAATGGTAAATTCCATAGAGGAATTTTCCACTTTTTATTTCCTTTCAAGTTCTTTTTGAATGAATGTAGCATTTGTACAATAAAAATGCCAGCCAAACTGTGCTGGAACCTCTAGGTATATGTATGGGAAATAAGCCCTCAAAATTTTACCATTGCCTTTTACAATATACAGAAATTAATTTAAATTTTATGATGTATTTAAGCATGGCATAAGATCTCACTTCCTTCGATATCAAATTCTGGATGAATTCTGTTATATTATTTAAATTTCATGTGAAAGTAAATTTATTATAATACAATAGAGTGATAACAAAGAACCAAAAATAATATTTTGACCATGAGAATGGAGAGAAGAAGGCTTGTAAGTCAGAAAAGTCTCTTTGTGTGTGTTGAAGATTGGGCACAAAGCCTCAGGGTGGCTTCTCTGAGTGGCTTCTGAGTCAGGGTAGGACTTATCCACATGGATAGTGGAAGGGAAAGGCATAGTAGGCACAGCAAATGTCACAGATAAGGGTGCTGGGACATCGTCTTGCCCAGTGGTTTCTTTGTTCTGAAGTTTAGTGTGCGATTATTCAGCCGATTATTGAGATCTTACTATAATCAAGCACTGTGTGAATACATTCATGCATATCACTTCTTCTAAACACAGAAACAACATTTATTTCTAGGTTATTACATCAGCATCTGTCCCTCTCAAATGTCCTAGGAGGACTAGAGGCCATTTTCAAAAATTTTTTCTATCACATTTTCCTTGAAAGATGTTACAAGCTTTATTATCTTATTATATATTGATACGCAGAACATTCTTCATTTCTTATTATATGTTTTGAAGGGGGAATTATTATTCATTGATAATTGAAAGCCTTAGAAATTTAATGATATTTCTGACTTCTTTTGGTTAGTCATTTTAACATCTTGAAATGTAACCCTTTCTTATGTGTATTATCAGCGATCAAATTTTACAAAAAAGCAAATGCAGCCTTTCAGGTCTTCTTAATGTGATTAATGGGAACAGAAATGCTGAAGCAGAGAGCAAGTCTTGCATATGTTTGTGCCAAGGAAACAGAAGCTGCACTGCCCCCCAGCCATGCCTGCTAGACGCAGCCAGCACACAGCCTACTGGAATAGGACCATCCCGTCCAAGCCTGTCCTCAGGTCTTACCTCAAGGTCACTGTGCCAGACTCAAGTATATCCTCCATCCATAACCGCAACCATGTGCTATCAAAATTCCTCCAACAGAGAAGCTCCAAGGTGTGTTACAGGAAAGCCCAGATGAAGTCCTGGCAAGGAGAATTTTCACCTACTTAGAGTTTCTGGCCTCACATTGGAACAGTTACCATAGACCATCTGTCTCAAGCTGTCAAGTCCTAAGATTTTCAGGGATCAGAGAAATGGGCTGGTTTCATTCCGATTCTCATGCCATTGTGCCTCCTGACACACTGTGGTATAAGACTTGAGAAACTGCAATACAATATTCACAATGGATAGCCACCAGTGGTGGCGTTCGGCAAATTTATTTTTAAAATTATTTTCTGTATATTCTAATTTTTTAGTATTATTTACAATTAGAAAAAGCATTAAAGATATTTTAAGCTAAGTACACAGTACGGATGCTGGTCTCTTTTTTCATTTTATTAATTACTTGTGTATATTTATTTATTACATCATTAATTATATTGTTAATACTTTTTAACATTTTCTCTATGATTTTCTTTCAAATTTTTGGGAGGAAAGTATGTGACTAGATCTGGGAACTTCAACCCATTCCTGTTACTTTTAAAACCTCTGATTTCTTTGTCTGGGACATTTTCATATGGCTATAGTGTTTCTGTCCCATTAAAAGATATCTTAAGCAAATATTCCACAAAAGAGAAGCATGTTATTCAACTAATGTTTTACAATGACTTTGTATCCATCCACAAAGACATACGTAAACCATATTCTCCTCTTGTTTTGCATGCAAGGTAGTATCAGGGCACAAGGTGTCACTGTGCTAATTACAGGGCAAGGATTAAGACAAAGAAAACATGATTGTAGTCAGCATGAGTATATATTTTGTTATAATATTCAGTTTAAAAATAACTTTGGCAGCAATTCTATGACTGGTCCTGTGCTAAAAGATAAAAAAAGAATATAATTTCTACCTTCAAGAAATTCGTGATTGACTTTCTAAGTAATGCAATATGTAGCCTCCCTACAGCGGTTTATGTAAAATGATACTGACCCAATAGGATGGGGAGGTGAATCTAATCATTGCTGTGTTTATACCCATTTTAGCAATTTTGTTACTTTAACCTTAGAAGTTATTTTTTGTTTTGTTTTATAAACAAAGAAATTCAGCTATAGGCATTTTAGCTCAATAGGTTTAGTTTCTGAACCCAAACCCACCTTATTACATGACAACCACTCTTCAGTAAGATTTGCGTAAGCTTCATAAAGTCAGATGTCTGAAATGACTTCCCTTCTCTCCTGGTTCACCCTGAGTCTTCTGAACAGATTTCCAAGAATGGGGAGAGAGATAGGGACTCTTAGCCCATCCTTGATGCTATCACAAAATACTTCAGACTGGGTAATTTATTAAAAAAAAGTATTTCTTGCTGTTGTGGAGAATGGAAGTCTAGGATCAAGACGCTGGCAGATTCAGTGTCTTCTGTGTCCTTACAAGGTGACAGGAGTGGATGGGATGGATGCTGTGAAGGGCTGAAGGCACATGGAGAACAAGATAAAAGGGCCCAGCTCTTCCCTCCAGCACAAAATTCATGACGAGGTGGATCCTCCACAGCCTAATCACTGTCCAAAGGTCCCTCCCCTAATCCCATCACCTTAGGGTTTAATTTTCAATATGTGAATTTCAGAGGGACACACATATCTAAACTATAGAGATAGCAAGGGAGTGAGGGAGGGAAGGAGAGAAAGGAGAGAAAGACGGGGGAGACTAATGGAGGGAGGGAGAGAAAATGTCCCATGGAGTAATCAGCGATAAAGAAATATCAAGCCCTGCATAAGTTATAGCATATCTGGTTATTGTTTTTGTTTTTTTTTTCAGGCTGAGTTATAATCAGGTAGGCAGTAAGAGATTATTCTGGATAGCATCCGAGAATGAAAGCAGACATTATCACTGTTCTCCTATCTGTTACGTTTTCACTATAATTTGCTCTTTCCAAATCTGCCTGACTCTCTAAGTCACTTCACTAATCAATTCTACGTGAGGTTAAAATTCTTTCCAGCACCAAAGACCCTCATCCCTGTCACTAATAAGACCAGAGAAACCAACTTCCCATCATCACAATGAGTCCAAGGGCAGCAAATTTCCTACCAACAGAATCGGTGCACATTATCACCTAAAACTTCCCAAAGAGGAGGAGGAGAAGCCACATGCAGGTATGTGGTCCTTCAGATGAGACCAGAAGGGTGGATAAGCCTTGGCTAAACTCGAAATGGGGTAGAATCTTCAGAAAGAGTGGAAGGGTGTGAATAGCTTTGCCAAAAAAATTCCTTAAGGAAATTAAAGACTGCTTTGATTAGAGTAAAGAGAAGATGAGAACATTTCACAAAATGCAGCTGGAAAAACTTTTGTTAACAATTTAGATTGAGACTCTTAAAAGTAAAGGAGTCTAACCAGGACAATGAAATAATCAGATTTGATCTTTTTAAAAAGGTCACTCTGATGCTGTGTGCAGAAAAGTGGGAGGAAGAGGATTGGTCCTTGGCTTGAGTAGTGTGAATTCAGGCAGAGACCCCATTTTCCTGACACCCTGCACCTTAACACCGGGGCAGACCACACTGGTCATCCCGTTGCTTCCCACTCACGGTGGAATTCACAAATATCATGTGACAAATGGTTCTGTGATTTTCCTGCTACTTATTGGCAGCCATAGTCCCATACAGCCATACTCTATCTTGGCACCCGAGTATATGAGATTCACTCCCTCCTTTGAGGCCAAACCCCAGTGGGTTTCATACTCAGCCTTTTCTCCTACATGTCTGAATCTTCCTGGGTGGCCAGGCACGTCCTTACCTTCACATCTTCTGAGTTACTTTGTTGCTAATTTATCTTCTGTAACTCCAGCTTTGTGTTTTTGACCCCAAGCAATGCCCCGTCCTCTAGTACTGGGTTGTTTTCTATTTACAGGTATTCTTACAAGGGATATACTTTGCCGCCCATCATTTCATTGTCTTTTGTTTTTATCTGGCTATGTTATTTGCCTGTTTATCTTTTGCTATGTGTTTCAGTTTTTGAATTTTTAACATCTGGCCAATTCGAAGATATCTATTTTGTTTTAAAAACACTGTCTATGCAAAGCCTAGAATGTAGATCTCCATCTCAGAATAGTCTTCCAAACTCCAGAATCACAGCTTCTCCACTCAGACATCCACTTGGATGGATTCCATGCTTTTCCTGGTGAACATACATGAACCTGACTTCCTGATCTTGCACCCCACATTCCCTTCCCCGGTCTTCTCAATCTGAAGACACATTATTTTCATTCATCCAGTTTCTTAGCCCGAGATATCATGGACCTCTTCTCTTCCTCACCCTCATATCCAATCCCTATCACTGTCTATGAGCTCTCCCTGGAGATCCCTGCCGCACCAGCCGCCACCTGCCCAGCCCACAGTGCTGGCTTCCTTCCCCTGTTGCTGCAGCTTCTCAGGTGACCTTGTTGCCCCACTGTGCATCTCTTCTGACCAGTTTTCCACATGGAAGCCAGATCAATTAAAAAGTGAAAATTTGGATTTCTTAAAAATAACTTATTTTAAATAATGATTTCCTTGGGTTCCAAGATTACCAGGTTGAACATGATTATGGAAGAGGTACTATTCCTCAAAGAGGGCTCGATTCACCTCCTTGTAGATGAGCATGACTTTTTTTGGTAGAACTTTCCTCTAGTGCTTGCTTAGTGCACTGCTGCCCCGTAAATCAGACAACATACGTTTTTACGTTTGTTTTCACAGTTTCAGAGAGGGAGCAGTCTGAATGCCGCCCCGATGCCACCATATTTCCTGGATTATGGGTCAGACGTTTAAGCTAAACTTCGGTGCCATATGTTTCCTCCGTGTGCCAATTTGTTATCACGAGCTTCTTCATCATGGTCCTATGGTTTCTTCCAAAGTAAAAGCTGCAGTTATCTCTTTTAATTACCATTCATTCATTGTTGATTGAGCACCTAATGGGTACAGCAAACTGTGCCTCTTGTATGCACAGGAGAATCAGAGATAAGTAAAGTTCAGTCACTGCCTTTAAGGAATGTGGCATTCTGTAGGGGAGATGGAACACGCAGATGGGCCAGATGCGTGGTGTGTACAAAGTTGAACGGGAGTTCAGAGGAAGGAACGGCCAGTTCTGAGGATGTTAGAGGGAGAGGGGGGAGTCCTACAACTGATGCCGATCACAAATTCTAATCTCACTCCTGGCTTATTTCTATTTTTCTTTAACTTAGTTTCCAAATGTTTAGAAAATAGCCAAGCATCTGTCTCCTGTCCAAAAGTGTACTTATGATATTTCATCTTTTGAAAGTTTCAACTTCTAAAATGGGCTGCAATAACAACTGCTCAATCCAAGTTAGAATTCCTCCTTAATGAATCCAGATTCCTTATTTCGTAAAGAAATTCAGAGTCAAAGAGTTTGAATTCAGCTCTACATGCCCAGATAAGACCAAGGAAAGAGAAATATTTAAAGAATGTTTCTCTAAAAATATTAGCTTTTACCAAGGGTTTTTACATCTTTTCATCTCCAAATTTCTTTTTAAAATATTTTACAAATACAGAGATATAATATACATGCATATGAAAGTGTAGTGTGTCTATATATGAATTTACATTGAGATGAAAGTGTAGTTTATCTATATATGCATGTATATGAAAGTGCATCTATATATGAATATATATTAACAGGAAAGTGTAATGTGTCTATATATGAGTATATTTTAATATAAAGGTGTATGCATCTCTGTATGAACCTATATGAAAGCATAGGGGAGTGAAGTCCCGTGAGGAGCCAAATCAACTGTGTGAACAGGTTGTGATCTAACAGGTTTGCAATGCACGGAAACCATTCTTTAAAGCTGGTGGAATCAAAAATAAACTGATGAGGAAATAGTCTCCTCGGTGTCAACCAAATATTGTTAATACTATATTTTTTGACATTTTCGGTTAATATTTTCACCTTGCAAGATAAGGTTTGTTTATTTAATACTACTTCATCCTCAGCAGAGTTTTAAAATGAGAAAATGGGGATCTTCATTTGGGAGTAGAGAAGATGCATAGGAGAACCCCGGCTGTGTGTCTTACCAACATCAGCTTGAACCATTTTCAGGGAATTCCCCACAGAGCCTGAATGCATTGCCAGGAAATACAGAGAAGACAGCAATAGGGGCTGGTGGAGACCAAGTGCAAGGTTAAGACATAAAGACATTGCTTCTGGATGACGGTGACTGTAACCTCACTCCAGTAATATTTTTTATACCACCTCAAGACATACTGGTTTGCAAACAATTGTATTTAACCTGTCTGTACTTGTATTGCTTCATCTATAAAATTAGAAATTTGGACTAGGTTCCCAGGGAGGTGTACCATCAATCATAACGTAGCTGCAGGTAACCCATTCTCTCCTTTGGTACCTTGGTATCCTTAAACACAGCTTTGGGGGCTGGGAAACAGCCTTGGCTGTATAAACAGGTGCTCAAACAGGATGTTTATATAGTGCAAACTTCAGGTAAGTTAAATGAGTCGCTTTGGCAAAAAAGTTCATTGCAGCAAAGCCAGAGGGGATTTCTCATGAGTGGAGGTCAAAAGCTGCTGCCTGTAGATCTGCTATTTGCTTACACAAATTCTGTTTTAATTGTCTCAAACGGCGTCATTTATAAATTGGCAAATTGCACTGAAGGTTGGATTTCCAACTCAGTTTCTTTTAGGAGCTAAATAGCAATCACCCCTCTATTCCTTGATGTCCCCCATTTCCTGCTACTCCCTATGACACTGTTCCAGGGCCCTTTGCTCATTTATATGAGCAGCCTGGGCATGAAGTGCTGGAGTTCGTGGTCTCGTTTCTAGAAAATCATAAATTGAAAGCTGTATTAACTTCAGAGTCCTCAATTGCTCTCAATTAGCATGTGAGTAGTTTAGTGTGGAAAATAATTTGGACTGGAGAGAGACAGAGCTAGCTATGTATAAGGAGGACAGCTGGAGGAATTCGCTGAATTTATATTTCAATATTTTACTTCTGAGTCCACCATTACTTCCAAGGGCTTAGGCATTCCTGGGTCTCTGTCAGAAAGTCTGGAGTCTAGTTGTCCTTAGGAGTGGTGGTGTCAGCTAAAGGGTCCAAGGAAAATGCAGGCAATTGTCCTCTTATTTTACCTTTTTAATTTCTGTTTTTACTTCTTCACGTCCGTCACCCCTAGCTTCAGCACGTGGTGACAGTATTATATGCTTTGTGAACTGCGAGGCGGCACTCTCTCAAAACATGGGCTTGTGAGTACATCTCTCAGCATTACCGGGAACAATCAATTAAAAACGGATGTTCCTAGACCCACAACCAGACTAGCTGAATCAGAATCTTGGACTTTTGAGCTGGAGAGCCCATATCTTTAACAAGCTTTTCAGCTGGGTGCAATGCAAACTCACATTGAAAATCATTATCAGAAGTATTATCCCAACAGCACATGCCAGTCCTATCACACAGTGTCCACACCTGGCCTCTAGACACCGCCTACTCCCCTCCGCCCTTCCTACTTGGTTCAGGTCTTCCTGGAAGCTGAGCATCTCTGCAGTGCCTTCCAAACCCTCCTGATAGAACCCGCCCCACCCAGAAACGCATCCTAGTCCTCATTCTTTGCCATGCAGTCAGGGACATTTCCAAAGTAGAAAGCTCATCCCTTCACAAGGTTGATTAAAACCATCCCTCTGTAACTGTCTATTACTTAGAGAATAAAATCCGTACACCCCTCCCTGGCCCACCTCTCCCCAGCACCAGCCATACCTGACTCCACTTCAGGATTTGAAGCAGCAGTGGACCCTTGACCGTGGGCCTCTGGACATTGCTTCTGTGAACACTTAGTCCTCGTCCCATTCTCTGCCACATAGGAAAGCCAGAAGCAACGCAAAACAAACGAGGAAGGACTTGAAGATATCATTTGCCTGGAAATCTCACTCGAGGGTTCCAGTCCCCAGGATCCTCCCCACACCTTGCACATGGGACATCAGCAGGGTCTGGTCACCTCCCTGTCTCTTAACTGCCCTCTCAAAGTTCTTAGCACCCAGCCTTGAAAGTAAGTTTTGCTTGCCAGTGTAGTACCATGAAGCCTGAATTCCTATGTTTTTAGTTTTTATTTTATTGTATTTTATTTTGTTTTGTTTTATTTTATTTTAGAAACAGAGTTTCACTTTGTCACCCTCCATAGAGTGCAGTGATATCACAGCTCACAGCAACCTCAAATTCTTGGGCTCAAGCAATTCTCTTGCCTCAGCCTCCCAAGTAGCTGGGACTACAGATGCCTGCCACAACGCCCAGCTATTTTTAGAGATGGGGGTCTTGCTCTTGCTCAGGCTGGTCTCAAACCTATGAGCTCAGGACAATCTACCTACCTTGGACTTCCAGAGTGGTACGATTACAGGTGTGAGCCACTGTGCCCAGCCCTGGATTTCTTTCATTAATGTTATAATCTGCTCTTTCTACAATACCTGCAACACTAATGAGAGAGCAGGTCAGTAAGCTGGTCTGTGCTCAAACCACTCCAATTCATCATGGTTATTGTAGATTAACTAAAGATTATTTTTTAATCCCTTCTTCCCATCCATACCCTAAATCTTCAGTAACTAGTTTCAGCTGAGTCTTAAAATCTCTTAAATAGATTTAGACTTTAACTGGAGAGTTTGGGGATGATAGACCCCTGTAGTAGGGGTTGTCCAACCACAGCGTGCACTGGAGTCTCCTGGAGTGCTTGGTCCCCTGGAGTTTATGACTCAGTGGCTCTGGGTCAGGGCCTGAGAATTTGCTTTTCAAACTGGTTTTGCTGTCAAGCTGACAGTGCTGATAAAGGGATCCATGTTTGAGAACCACTGCACTATACTGCAAATTTATAGTTTACTTCCCAGCAGTATTAAGTAAGCCGAGCAGTATCTCACTGGGGAAGAAGTAGGTGGAATCTACTAATGGCTCCAAAGCAGATGCACTTCTTCTGAGAAGCTAAGCTCGGGGGGGCGGGGGGAGGGCATTTGCAGGGGCCACTGCCCGGACTCTGTGCCTGGTTTTTGAAGTGATGCAATAGCTTTCTTTTTCTTCTAGATTTTCTCTCCTCAGCACACACAAAACTATGTGAACAAGCTTTGGGTTCTACAAACTTCTGACCTGCCTTTGCTCCAAACCTAGACATTTCATTTCTTGATTTTTAACTTTCTCCAGAGCCTTGAGTCTTTTTAAATAATCAAGGTCCTTGCCTGCCCATCTTGCCTTGAAAATCAGATCAGTTTCCTAACACTGTGAGCTCCTAAGCAAATCAGAGCGGTCTCCCTGTGGAACAGCTCACAGCCCGTCTCTCCTCTGCTACTGCCTCTTCTCTCTCTTCCAGCCTTTGGTCCTCTAGTGAGTTGTTCCCTCTGAATTTCTGATTTTCCTGTGTAACACCAGTGTTCGTGTCCTTCTGCCTCAGTTAATTTCTGTCAGCATATTTTACCACTTCTGCAGTCCAGTTTCTTAAAGAGTAGTGGTAGAATCGTTTAAAACACCATCAATGCCATGGAATACTATGCAGCCATAAAAAAGATGGAGACTTTGTGACTTTTAGGTTTACCTAGATGGAACTGAAACATATTCTTTTTAGATAAGTATCTCAAGAATGGAAAAAAATTATCAATCAATGTATAAATACTATTATGAAACCAGTATATCATCACCTACACATTCATACGAATGATAAACACAACTATAGTCCAGAATGAAGGAGGGGAGAGAACGCAGGGGAGGGTGGGAAGAGGGAAGGCATTGGTGGGAATTCACCTATTGTGCATAATGCAATGGTACATTTCAGAACTACTAAGAGTTAGTATAAATGTCTTACCACAAGGAAGAAGTAAGAGATGATGGCTGTGATGATCAATTGAT
Source organism: Otolemur garnettii (assembly GCF_000181295.1). Taxonomy (NCBI): domain Eukaryota; kingdom Metazoa; phylum Chordata; class Mammalia; order Primates; family Galagidae; genus Otolemur; species Otolemur garnettii. The sequence goes on from NW_003852417.1 coordinate 393,773, forward strand.
TTAAGCATTCCACATTGTGTATCAAATCAGCACGTTGTACCCCATAATTGTGCACAGTTATGATTTAATAAAAAATATCCTCAGGTTAAAAAAATAAATTAATAAAGCACTAGCCATCAACACGAATGCTGTGTGTTCAAACACGCATAGCCACCCTCCCAGAATCATTAAGTATGCTCATCATTGTACAGGGTGATTTTGCCAATATTCCCAGGTTTATGTTGACATATTCAGTGTAACCTTGGTATATCTTATAATATTAAAATTCAAACTCAATGAGAAAACCATGTTTCATGATGGAGAGAGCTAAAAGAACATTCTCGGGCTTAGGAATGATTAATCTTCTAAAGAAGCATGTTCTGGGAGCACTAGAAAGACACATATTATTGTCTCACAAATTCTGCAAACACCTTTTCTGAGGGCACAGACGTGGGTCATGGAAAGAAGTCAGTTATTCAATATCAGCATAATACCACAGACTTCTTGTGCAATAGGAGCACACGTGAACCTTCAAGCTGGCTTTGCATAGTCAGTCAGAGGATGCGGCATCGTCAGCAGAGTCATGGGAAGATGCCTTCCTGGATCACACATGGGAAGATGCCTTCCTGGATCACATGCACCAGGATTTTTTGTGCTTCTTTGTCTGACTGCTCCTGCCCATTTGTTCCTCATTTCTACATCTAAACTCGAGGTAGATGGGATCTGACATGAAACTTTGTTTCTGATCAACTACAAAGAAGTTTTCTAGCATCTGTTGAGCTCAGCTAGTAAGCACAATTTATAAAACAGTGAATGACTAACCCCTGTAACCATTTTAATGACCCTAAAATAAAGTGCTTAGAGCAACATCTGTCCCAGCAGCTGGGTTCTCTGCATGAGTGGGCAGAGCGACACATTGGGACAAATTCTGTTCTCCCTTTTGACAGAAACAATTGCAGCAGATCATTTTTATCGTAATCAATTTAGGTACAGTTTCTTGGAAACCATCTGTGTGGTGTTCATAGATTGTGCTTAAGAATTTAAATGTGTATATTTTTGGTCGCTTGATGTAGCATCTGCTAATGGCCACATAAGTTCCACTTTTTATGCAGAAAGCTGTTTCCTTGTAAAGGGATTAGTAGAATGACTACTTGATTTTATCCTTTTAACTACCCAATAAGCTTCTGCAGTTTAAATGACATCCGCCACAGAGTGTTAGTTGTAGAATTAATAGCTTAAACAATTAAAAAAAACACCCTGGAATTGAAGTTATAAGACAAAGAAACATTTAATTGTATTTCTGTCTCTAGCTCATAATTTTAAATTAATATGGCCGTGGATGGGCAATTTGAAATAAAGAAAAGCATCGCTTTTGATAGCAACTCTTTTTCTTCTGTTTTCTGATCTTTCTTTGTGACTCTACAGCTATTAGTTAACTCTATGAAGAAATCAAATGGCTAAAGCAGCTGGCATTTACTTTAGCTTTGAAAATAATTTTAGAATCATATTAAAAGATAATTGCTTTTAAAATGTGAGATCATGAAACGTGAGTGGCTTTGCTACAGAGATGAAAGATTTACCCCCAAAATGCTCCCAGCTATGTTTTGGGGATGAAATGCATCTTATGGTGAAACTGAGCCTTGACAATACATTTGGAATAGAGAGATTCCTGCTCTTTCTTGAGAATTACTTGGAAATTTAGCAAATA
>NW_003852417.1:395781-397463 GCF_000181295.1 Otolemur garnettii
ACCCCCAAAATAAGCCCTAGCAGGATTTCTATGCATTTGTTAAATATAAGCCCTACCCCGATAATAAGACCTGGTGATGGGCGTGGCTGTGCAGCATATCTGCATAGCATGCCATGGATTTCCACACGGAGCGGTAAGGAAGACTGGAATACCTTGTATCTGCCACAGCTCCTTTCTCTGAGCCATTCGCATTTGCCCGGGTGTGCGTGTGGTAACCTCAGTTGCAGGAATCCTAGTGTGCATGTGCAAATGGCTAGGGGAAAGGAGTTCATGCATCACTAGCACCAGCCCCACCAACAAGGTTGGCTCCCCCTTTCAGGTTCCAGAAGAAGATGACTTAACTGTATTTGAATAAATATAGATTGTTGTATTATACTTAATAAAAATAAGACATCCCCTGAAAATAAGCCCTACTGTGTCTTCTTGAGAAAAAATAAATATAAGACAGTGTCTTATTTTTAGAGAAACATGGTAGTTGTGTATTATATCTCTGGGAAGTGCTGGGATTGCAAGGTATGTGGGAAGCATCTCTACCCAGGAAGTGCTCCCTAGCTTGCAGGAAATAATGCATCCTATAACTGAAGTGGGTTCTTCCGAGTTGTCCAGGTGCTATTAGAGATATCCCTCAATTTGGCACAAACTTTGAGTAGTTAGTGCAGTAACCAACCTGATAATACCCATCTATTTCCCTCTCACTGCCCTATGGTGAACAGTCTTGATTTACAACAGAGTAAACAGTGAAATGCCAGTGATTTTATGCAGGTGATCTTGATAATCAATTCTTATTTATTAATTGGGTTGTAGGGCTTTGCATTAGGTAATTGAACCACTAACAGAATGTGAAATTAGAACTGCTAATAAAAAATGTTTCATTGTTAATTCCTGTGTCTGAAACTTGCAAATTGTATACTCACAAACCCATGAAAAGAGACAAAGACATATGTTGGTTATATAGGATTGAATTCATAATAAGCATAGTAGAGAGATGGGTCAAGTTCTCCAATGAGAACTCTGATGTGTAAAATTTAAGTACTTTTCATGAAATACATCAGAAGTGATGTATGGTAAATTCTGGAGATGGCAGAAGGTGAGATTTACTTAAAGCATGCCCATTTTTGGCTCCCTGGTCTCGAGAAGTTCTTTCTACCCCAAATATCCATCAGCCAAATTATCTTCAAACTTAATTATATGAAAGAATCTGGTCTTATGAGTCTAATGTGCTGGAAGATGTCCAGGCTATTAGAAACATAGTTTCAATAATCCCCTTTTATGCCACCTGTAAGAGCCACACCAAAGAAACTTAATGCAGAGGAACATAACACAACAGAATTTACAGCGAGAGAGAGAAACTGAGTTCACATAGACTCACACACACTCTCCAGCCTGGGATGAAGACAAAGAGATACCCAGGGGTCACAGAGACAGTGAAGCGGCAGTGGGCAGAGAAAATCTTGAAAAGAAGGGTCCTCTGTTTGAGATGAACGTTCTCCCCAAATAGCCTTGTACTTCCAGCTTCCAATCACTCTTTTCTCAGATTGACTGTCGGGATTGGTCCTATGGGGACAGAGTATTTGTCCATTTAGATGAATATGTGTCTGTTTCTAAGTGTGTGACATCAACACTCAGTGCCAGTTTGACGTAGTATTTTCAGGGGTATAAATCAAAGTTTGAGTGGTGCTTTC
>NW_003852417.1:397609-399551 GCF_000181295.1 Otolemur garnettii
GACACCAGGAGAATGTCTGCAATGGCTGTGCATGGAGGGAAAGACTTTTTCCAATTGGAAGATTTGGGAAATCCTTCCATGAGTGACGATGATTTGGGAGCTCTTCCTGTGAAGAAGTGGTATTCTATTTGAGACATGCTGGACATTTAGACTTGGACTTGCAGGTGAAAAGAATAGTCCAAAAAATTGTTATGTAATTACTGAAATAATTGTTATGTACTCTTGCCTGACTTCCAAGATTCTGTGTGATCTCCATATTAGTAATTATTGAACGCTGATGGCTGGAAACACCAAAGATCCTGGGGAGAATCAGCTCAATTAAGAATTTGCTATGGGCTGCCTCCTGTGCAGGTTTTGGTTTTGTTTTGAATTAAACATTGTATAAAATGGTGGTTCTCAGAGTGTAGTTCTTGGACAAGGAGCATCAGTATCACCTGGGAATTTTTTAGAATTGTAAATTCTTGATCTCTACTCAAAATGAAACAGAAACTCGAGGGGTGGGGCCCAGCAATCTGGGTTTTAAGAAGCCATCTGGGTTTTTCAGATGTTCCCTAAACTTTGAGAATCGAATCATGAAACAATGACAATCAAGCTTTCTGTTAGCTGGCAGAATGCGTTGGTCCAGACCTTCCTTTCTTAAAAAGCCAGGGCTGGATCGCCCAGCTTTTTTCTTGTGCCTTCACGAGAACTGACAGGTGCTCATCACTGACTATATTTATAGAAGAGTTTTATAGTTAATTTCACTGATTATTTGTCTACAGCTTTGACTTACAAAACCAGGACATGTAACAATTCAAAGGTCTTATACCCTGAAGACACAATTGCAAGGTCACTCTGCTGAGCTCCGAGCAGCCCCACATTGCAAGTGCTACAGTGTCAGGGAAGCAGGAAGTGCAGAGCAGTGAGATATATGGGTTCTTTCCAGACACAGATGAGGTGCCTGAACCCCCTGCAGTTCATCCCTTAGGGTCAACTACACCAGCCTCTTTGAGTGGTGAGGCTGGGTGGGGTCAGTAACTCTTCCAATCACAATAGAGACTTATGGAGGAGCTTGGTGGCTGAACACTGGTCCAAAGCCTTTCCGCTCTTCTGTTTTACAGTCGTGAGCTCAAGTTCAGCGACTTGCTGTGGTTGCTCCTTCCTCTGACCCTCTCTTTCCCTTTCCTTTGGGGCTGGACCTGTCTAGCTTCTGAATGCAAGTTGCTGGAGGGATGGAGCCACTTCTGGTTACAGAGAAAGAGTCTCAAACTTCAAGTGCCTTCGGAGAGCCCCCTGCCCCTCTTTTGTGATCCTTCAGATCCCCATGCAGAAGACTAGCAGGTGTGGGAAGGTGCCCAAGGTCATCTGGTTGGGAAACGGCACAGATGGCAGAGGGTCTGCGGTCTAACGCTCCTTTCCCTTCATCCTGCTGCCTCCCCGGCCCAGACTGTGCCAGGCAGTGCAGAGTGAGAAACTCAGTTGTCCCCAGGAGCAGGCAGGTGACATAGTGCCCAGGGCCCTGCAGGAGAGCCGAGAGTGCACCCCCAACCAAAGGAAGCTGTGCCAGCTGCTCACGGCCCTGAAGACACAGACCCGGCCTTGGCAGAGCTTACTTTGTTAAAATGTGAAAACTCCTGGTTTTTAAATGTTGCCCCGAATGAAAAATGACCCTGTGGGGTAAACAAACGTGTTTGTCGGTCTGACAGGGGCCGTGGGCCACCAGTTTGAAAACTCCGCCGATTCCAGTGGAGCTGTGCCCCACACTGCCTTTCCTCATTTTTTCTCAGTTCACTTAGTTTGAAGTCATCCCTTTTCCAGCCCTCCTGCCTGGAGCAACATCTGCTCCTGTCTCTCTGACCTACTTTTATTCGCACCATTCTTTTTGTCTGTAAGGTAGTACATCTCTCCCACACCCAGCCCAACTTCAACACCCTTGGAGATCCAAGCCGAGTCCCACCACCAC
>NW_003852417.1:399751-401373 GCF_000181295.1 Otolemur garnettii
CCCATGCATGGGCTTTTTCTGAAATGGTCCAGGAAAAGGAACTGGCATCACTGCAGCCAAACCCATTGCTTCTTGTCTTCCCTCTATTTATTCCCTCTCTTCAATCCTGGAAGAGGGTGTGTTCTTCCAGCCCCTGGAAGAGGGGCACAGGGACACACTCAGAATGTCTTCCCCCTGTGTGAGCCAGAAGTTGTGGTCCTGGGAATCAATTTTAATAACATCTATAATGCTGAATGAAGGATGGACGTCTGTAACTATTCATTCCAATATTACCTATAATAATTAAATTTAAGTAACTATCTGTGGCCTGAAAATATTTTTAAATCCCCACTGGACAAGTATGCAGGTTAAACTGACTTTGAAATAATAAACTCATTTATCCATCTAAACACATACTTATTAAAATTTATACTATATAAGGCATAAATATATTACATTCATAATCTGAGTGGTATGTTACAAACATTGTGAAATGCTGCTGTTATGGACGTATCTTTGAATTTACTCAGTAAATTTGGGGAAAGCCACTAGATCTCTGTATGTGTTTTCCATTTACTTTAATAATTTCATAGTAGCCAAAATAGCTTTCATTAAAAAAAAATAACAAGTTTCTTTCCTTGGGCTTATTTTCTGATTGGTTTTCTCTGCAAGAAATAATTTTGTTTATTGGAATAAAAAAGTCAAATTTCCTAATTCTATTTCCTGCCTTTGATTGATAGATCAGATAATTACAGATAAGAAAACATGTAGGAAACAAACACAACTAGTAGGTGTCTCTCTGGAGCAAAGGCTGAAAGGTGATGCCATCCATGTAGCCGAAAGCCCGTGGGTGCGTGGGATTGAGATGAGGAGTGTGAGGTCAGAGGTCTGACTTCAGGCATTCAGGGTTTGAGATATCAGAGAGACACTCACCCTGAAATGTGAAAGAGGAAGCTGAGTACAAAGGTGGGAGTCTTCAGTGGAGATCTGGTACTTAAACCCCAAGGCATCACAAGTGAGATGTGAGATCATACCTGTAAAGGGAAGGACAGACTCTATTAGCCAGAAGAGCAAATTACTTTGAAAAAGAGCTCGCAACTGTTCTAACATAGTATTTGAGAAGAAGTGAAGAAAATATAAAATATCACATATATCCCTTTGTACATTCTTCTCTTGGAAGACTTTGCCCACTCTGTGCGTGTGTGTGTGCACTTTTCCCCTTTATGCACCTGTGTCTGCACTATAGGGTATAATTCAGTGGCGAGCATCTCTCTTGCTACCTGTGTATCCGCAGTGTTGGTTTTTGGTTGAATGCTGAGTAATGAACAGATGAATAAGTGATTTAATGTATAAAAGTTAGGCAGAAAAATACCACGTAAAATAATAGCAAGTAAAATCCAGCAGTGCTTGTATATACATCAGGTTGTCTTTTCACATAGAATTTCTTGTCCCAGGAATACAGTTATTGTAACCATTCAGTGGTACAATAACTCCCAATGCACTTTATCATACAGATGAAGTGATAAAAGCAATAGAGCCATCTTAGTAGAGAAATAAAAAAAAATTGGGGGTGGGTGGCGCCTGTGGTTCAAAGAGGTAGGGCACCGGCCCCATATGCCGGAGGTGGAGGGTTCAAACCCAGC
>NW_003852417.1:401490-405880 GCF_000181295.1 Otolemur garnettii
TGATACAAATCAAATGTTATGCATAATGGCAAAATTTCAGAAAATATTCAGTGTCATTTGCTTCTAAATCAGAATCCAAAGAAAGGTCTCTGATGTAATCATGATTATTCCATAGTCTCATCCAATGCCATAAAATAAGAAAAAAAAATGAGCTATTAAGAAAGACTATATTATAATAGTTTGCTGATATTATTTTCTACATAGAAAATTCAAAATAATCAAACCAAGAATCTCTCTAAAAAAAAGAGAGATTGATAAGTTTGTTGGATAATAATTAGTAACAAACAAGTTAGTGCTTCAAGTCTCAACTCATAACTAATTAGAATTTGTAATACAGCTAAAGCACATTTTATAATAATAATTAAACTGTTCATGATAAGTAAATGTGAGAAAATCTATACCATCTTTAGTAAAAAAAAATACAAAAATGCTGTTGAGAAAGACAAAAGATCTGAAAAAAAAACCAGTGATAGACGAAGCTCATAGAAGAAATGAGGCAGAAATATGTCAATTATTTTCAAAATTGACTATAAATGCAAGGAAATTTTAATGAACATCATAAGAGTTTTATGGAATAAAAATACTCATAACTAATTTCAGAAATCACAGAAGAGATTCAATACATACATAAACTGTGAAATTCGAGGCCTGACTTACTCATTAAAATATTACTCAGGATTTTGCTATAAGACTAAGTCAAGTCAATCACGTTGTATTGATCATCAATCACGTTGTATTGATGAAGAGGTATGAAAACAAGCCAGCCAAGCTGAGTGGGGAGCTTGCACACTGACCGAAGGGAATCTGGTACCTTGGTGTGTTATCGAAATCCAGGGAAAAGAATACATTATTTAGCAAGTGAGTTTTGGAACATGGGCTTTCCCTTTGGTTAAAGATATTAAAATTAGACTTCCTACCTTTTAAACATACATATTCATATATTCCAAATGGATTAAATATCTAAACAAGAAAATTAAATTTTATTCTGTTAGGAAAAAAACATAGGAGACTGCCTTTATGATACCAAGGGGGAAAACATCTTAAACAAGACACAAATGTCTGACTCATGAAGAAAATGATTAATCAACGAGTAGTCGAAATATCAAATATATCTATATAAGACATGAGGAACCACAGAATTTGAAAATTAACCAAAGCCTGGAAGAAACATTCTGCAAAACACATCATGGCCAAAGGACTGATAAACACATAAGATTTGTACAACACCCATAAATCAATAAGAAACTAAAAAATTGGCCAAAAGACAAGAATAAGTTGAGGAAGTTAAATTTTTTCTTCTTTTTTTTTTTTTCTTTTCTTTTGGAGACAGAATCTCCCTCTCTCACCTTGGATAGAGTGCTGTGGCATCATCACAGCTCACAGCAACCTCAAACTCCTGGGCTCAAGTGATCCTCTTGCCTCAGTCTTCCAAACAGTTGGGACTACAGACGCCCACCACTACACCTGGCTAGTTTTTCTATTTTTAGTAGAGACAGGGTCTCTTGCTCAGACTGGTTCAAAACTGCTGAGTTCAAGCACTCTACCCACCTCAGCCTCCCAGAATGCTAGGATTACAGACGTGAGCCACCAGTCTGGCTAGAAGTTAAATTTTCAATGGACACATAAAATAATGCTCAGTGTCAGTGGTAATCAGGGAAATGCAAATTAAAACAATAACAATAAACCATTTTAGAACCATTAAATGGAGTATTTTTAAAAGTCTGAAAATATAGTCTGGGAGGCTGAGGTGGGTGGATAGCCTGAGCTCACAGATTTGAGACCAGCCTAAGCCGGAGGGAGACATTGTCTCTAAAAATAAAGAAATAGCTTAGCCAGTTTGATGAAAACATTTCAAATTGTATATAAACCCAGCACATTGTACCCCATGACTGCATTAATGTACACAGCTATGATTTAACTAAAAAAATTAGCTGGGCATTGTGGTGAACATCTGTAGTCCAGCTATTTGGGAGACTGAGATAAGAGAATCTCTTGAATCCAAGAGTCTGAGGTTGCTATGAGCTGTGATGTCATAGCACTCTACTGGGGGCAACAAAATGAGACTTTGTCTCAAAAAGAAAATCTGACAATATCATATGCTGGCAAAGATGTGAGGAGCTAGAAAATTCACCAAGATTGGTGAACTTTACAGAATTTCTTTCGAGAATAATTTCATAATAACTAGTAAAATTTAAAAGCTCAAATCCTATGGTCTGATAATTAAATTTTAAATTTGTACCCCAGGGTAACTCTTACATGTGTGTGCCCAGAATCAGGTACAAGGGTGGTCAGTGAAGTATTGTTAATTATAAACAGTCTACATATTCCTCAATAATAGAACGGACATATAGATTATTTTATATTTTTGTTAGATTACAGCATTTATGAAGAGTAAAATAAAGTAATATTGATAGATGTTAAAACATTATTTATGGAAAATCAAGTAGCTGAGGCATGCAATATGATTCCATTCACGCAAAATCTAAAACAAGCAAAGAACTCTTACCGTTTAGAGAGCCAGAAAGATGTGAAGTCTGAAATACGAGATAGGGAAACAGACACCAAATTTGTAACAGACGCCATTTCTGTTGACAGGGGGTGGGGGAACGGGGCATGAATGGGGACTCAAGTCTAGTATAAAAGTAATCCAATTCTATCTGCAAATTTCTATTTTTAATGAAAATAATCTGAGCTTAAAAGTTAGTTATTATTTCAATGTTGCGTTTATGGGGTTTTGTTATAATATTTTCAGTAATTTCTTTGGAATACAGAGAAGAAGGGCAGGTGGGGTCCAGGGCTCTCAAGCAACTTCACAAAAGGCGGAGGACACAGCTTCATCCCAGCTGAGCCCCAATGTGTTTAATCAGGAAAACAAGGCAGCCATCCAGCTGGGTGGGTACAGAAAGCTGAGCTGTGCGCACAGGAACAGGCTGCCTTGTACTCCTGCCCATGGAGGGAATGGCCCCCACAAAAGGCCCACCTGAGACTCTGTCTAATGCTGACACCAAAGCTTTGCCCAAGTTGGTTAAGACTGGCTGATTCAGAAATTGAGTAGAGTTGTCTCTGCGGGTAGAGGATATTAGTGAGTCTATAACAATGCTTCTCTATTTGTAAGGATGTCTAATAAAGTCTTATTTCAAATGTTTCTGAATACAGAGAAGAAATTGAAATTGCCTACTGAAAATACATGACAGGGCCATCAGGAATCTGTCTGTTACTGCTATTTCAAGAGTGCAGAGTTGATAATCCAATCCTTCATCTTCCTTGATACCTGGGTAGGTCCCACACCTCCCAAGAAGTCAGCATTCTTCATGAGCTCCCAGCCATAGTGAGGGTGGTAGATCAGAAAGCTGACTTGTCTCGCCCACTCCCCTATAGGACAGCGTGGTAGATCCATTGTACAGCTTTGACAGATCCAGTGTAATGTTCAGGTTTGATACAGAGCTTTTCCCTAAGGGGCAGGACCGCTGGGCAGCATCATTCATGCACACCAGGGGGTGAGAAACCAAAGCCCTCTGCTTCTTCTGGCCTTTTAAAGACTTTGAACAACACATTTTAAGTTAACAAGTAGGATAGTTTTGAAAATTTTTAAGAGTCTATTTGTTCCTACAGAGCTTATCCTTTAAGCTTCATGTCCAGTATTATTTGAAATATCCAACTGGGTCAAAACTGTGACCACAAAGTAAACTAACCCAACACTGATATGGCCGTGGCTTTCAATAAAGGACGTGAGCTACTGCAGTGCTAGACAGATGTTGAAGACATTGCTCATGGTGAGATTTCATTCTCTCTCTGTAAGGATGTATCTTTGAAATGTTTTTCAAATTAATATGTTAGAAAATATGTTGTTTTTCTTGTACAGTGACATTTGGGGGGTTCTACTTAGATTGCTTTGTGCAGAAATTAGGGTTCATATCTGGAGTCAGGGTACTAATGTTAGCTCTTAAGTGGCATGTCCTTGAACAAGATACTTACTTTGCCTCAGTTTCCCCCTTTGCATAATGGCATTGCTAACGGTCCTTTCTGTATATGGGGTTGCTAAGGGGCTGGAGTGAGGACACTGGAAGTGCGTAGGACAGAACCTCTGCTGCAGCCTGCATTCAGTAAATAGCCGTCATCCTCAGAAAGTGATCAATGTCATGAACATATTTTCTATTTTTGGTTTGGCTGAGAGGAAGCTCAGAAGTAAATGTCCAGAAAGATCGTGAGGGCTTCACAGTCTGAATATTCATGGGCTGGACTCCACTTTGCATTGTCCAAGGATTTGCTTACAGACTCTTCTTTTTTTTTTGTCCATTAAAAGTAATTCTGTTCATTTCCCTCTAAGTTTTGGAGAAAGATTAAACCAGAGTGTGTATGTGTGTCATGTGTGTGCATGTATGTGTGGATA
>NW_003852417.1:406403-409361 GCF_000181295.1 Otolemur garnettii
TGGACCCCAAGAAAATCCCATTTTCTTCCATGCCCATGGCAACCATATTTTGGCTAAGAAATAGGAGCTAAGAGTTGAAAAACGACAGTTTGCGTCACAGGGCCCAGGCATGGTGAACAGTTAAGGGCGATAAGAAGCGTGTTTTCTGAAAAATTACATCCAAATAGATTCTAATAATATTCTCATGGAGAAGGCCCAGGGCTGGGCTGTGATGGCTTCAGGGGAAATCATGCATTTTGTCAAAACCTGGAACTTGGGATTCACCTAAATCTTTCCTAGAATTCAGACTTTACCAACGAATGGCTAAACTTTTCCGAGCCGCATTTGTCTAAAAATCCCATCACCAGCGTTGGCCTCCACAGGGCGAGTAAGGATGAAGCGAGTTGATTTCTAAGCTCCAAAGCACTCACACCTACCACCTGTCATCACAATGATCACTGCCTTCCTTAGTCTCAATTTTTCTATTCCAGTTGCATTTCAGGGGTGCAGGGACCTCTTCTCAGCTGAAGACAAGGGAGCCTACATGTTCTCCCCAAGTGCAGGTGGAACAGCCTTCTCCATGCTCCATGGTCAGAGCAATGAAAGGACAGGGAGAGAAAGAGTCCTGCCTGTAGCAAATTGTGCAGTGGGAAGCTTGCGATTGTCCCGCCTGTGTTCGCTTGCAGCCAGCCTGGCTAAGGGTCATTAGCTTAATGAGCTATTGTATTTTTTTCTCTTTCTCTCCAAAAAGTCTGCTGAAACATCCTCCCAGGAGCCAAATGAGGAGGCGAAGAAATAAACAGCAGCTGATAGCTGAGGGAGCTCAGCCAGAGCGCCTGTCAGCTCGGACGCCTGTCCCCTCCAGTGTGGGCGTGGGGCACGGAGGGGCGGGCAGACAGGCCTACGGAAGAAGAGGTCTCTCGTGGTGCTGGTGGGAGCCATCCTCCTGAAGGGGCTCTCACAGGGAGTGGGGGGTGGGGACTCTGGCTCATGAGAAATAAACCAGGAATGCAACTGAAGTGAAGGTGTGAGGTTATTTCCTGGCCATTAATGGTCATTTTTACACCTGATATTGACCAGGTATAACGTCTTGGTTTATCTAGTTCGAAGATGAGAAATAATTTTCTTGACACATAATAGATCTGCAGGAAATGCCTACTGAAAAATAAATGTGACTACTCAGTGGCCAAACGTGGAGGCATCAGGCCCAGGGACAGGGCACCCTCCAGCCCCATCCCAGACATCCACTCCCCGCCTCCCCATCCAAGCCCCACTAACCTTTGGGGAGTTTCTATTCCAGTTTATTCATAGTGCTTTCTTAAATAACTTGATAATGGCTCATTTTAGCAAATCTGAAAATTGGGAAAAATACAAAAGGAATGGAAGTCACAGATGATCTCTGTCCTGAGACAAGGTAGTTAACATCCTGGTGTGTTTATCTCAGATATACAACCTCAGACATGTTGCTAGTTGCCATCTCCCCTCCCAACATGGTATTTTAGCAGTAAATTTCCACAAAATTATTTAAAACAATGTTTAAATAATCTGGTCTGCTCTGAATTTACCACAACATGTTCAATCACTCCGTTATTCTTGAACACGACGGTCTCCATTATTTAACCTCACACATCCTGTATCTTTGCCAGTATCACTATCTCATTGTCATCGATTACTAGAAGTGAGATTACTGGGTTAAAGTAGGTATCTTCTCCAAATATGCATGTGCGTGCACACACAAACACACACATGTTGCCTGCTTTCCAGAAAAGTCATTCAATATTCACTCCCTTCTAATGCATAAAAGAACCAAGTTTTCATCCCACCTTTCCAACCTGAATTTAAACGTAGTTCTTCCAACTTGAAAGACACTGAATATTATTGCATTTCTTGAATGAGAACTTCTCTTTCTCATAGGCTGGTCTTTGGCCAGGATGATGAACCAGGATCCATGGTGGTGAGGACCAGTATGTAAGGGAAGAGCCCCCACCCCCTGCAGCTGCCCTCTGACCTGTGCCTCCACCACACCCCGCCTGGGCTTACTGCTGGACATGCGGCCCCTCCAGGGAGTAGCCCCAGGAAGGAGCATCCTGAGGTTTTCCAGAACTTGGGCAAAGGAAGACTTGTGGCCTTAGAGAAGAACTGAGCAGCTCTGCTGCTGAGCCCTTGTCTGTAGTCCAGAAGAGCTACCTGGCAGGAAGGCCAGAGAAGGAAGTCACCCTGGGTTGGGCCAGGAGCTCTGCCCTTATCTTGGGGGCTTCCCCCACCCCTGAGATCACCCCTCTTTTGTGCATCCTGACCCAAAGACAGGAGGGTAGGAGGCTTGAATCAGAGCCTCTCCCCCTTCCCGTGCCCCCTCATGTGTCTACTGGGCTGTGCCCACCGTCCTCCGGCATCTACTCGGCACCCCATTCCTTGGTAGCCTCCCAGCCTGTCACGTGACAGTGTAATTTCTGGCTTATCGCTTCTCTTCCAAATGTCTCTAAATGCCTTGAGGGAGGAACCCTGTCTTATATTTCCCAGTTCCTGAGCACAGTGTCTGGCACATGGTATGTGGTGAATAAATGAACAGAGTTAGAATTTTCCAAGAGCTCCGCCCCGGTGCAGGGTCTGCCCTCTTTACTCTGCTCCGTGCAAGGTCCCCTGCAGCTCAGAAGCCACTGCTAGGGGTGCAGGCGGTCCAGGGCAGCCTGTTTCCCTAGGCAACCTGCTTTCTCTTTCCGAAAGCATTTCTCATTTGCAGTTCTGGGGCCTGCAACTTTTGCCATATGTCGGTTGTCTCTGCCTCCATGATCCCAGCCATATTAATGTTATAATTAGAGCCAGTATTTATACAGACTTTCTTCTGAGCAGCCCCTCATGCTCCGCAGGAATGATTTACTTTATCTTCCCTGCATTGCTGGTTCAGGAATGTTATTCCGTTTTAGATTTGGGGCCAGATTGGGAGAGAGGAGGGAACATGCCAGAGAGGGAACAGTGAGA
>NW_003852417.1:409865-411095 GCF_000181295.1 Otolemur garnettii
GCCAGTGCCCTACTCACTGAGCCACAGGCACTGCCCTCCAAGGCTGATTTCTTACTCAAGTTCCGTGGTGAGTCCATGTCAGCTATGTGGACAGCCCTGCTCAGGTCATGTCCCTCTTGCCTCTGGGATGAAGGAGCAGCCCTGTCTGCTCCATCCCCTGGCAGAGTAAAGGCTACACCTGCCAGGGCCAGGGCACTGCTTTCCCTCCGGGTGGGTGTGCACACTCCTTCTCCCCACGGTGGGCGTGATTATTACCCTGCACCTTCTCTGAGTTCCGTGCACAGCTCCCAGGCTTTGATTCCACTTCTGTCTTCCAGCCTCTTCCTGGCATTGACTTTTTGCCTCTGCCTTGTTGCAAACCCCCACCCACCCACCGTGTGCTGCTCTTCACATCTTTAGAGATTCTTTATTAATGGTGTTCTACATTATTCCTATGAAAATAAACCACCCTATTATTTCATCTTGCAAACAATCATTTAAAAAACTCTCAGTATCCTTTTTTTAATCATATGAAATTAAAAGTAACAGAAATGCCCTTTCCTTGATCTGCTCCCCAAGATTAGCTAACCAGGCAGACTGCGAAGTGTTTATGCCTCGGGGCCATGCACTTGTCGGCCTGACTCTTCCAGCAGCCCCTGGCCCCCACCTCCATCCCGGCCCCAGCTTTCTAATCTTCGCCGACTGAAAGTACTACTGACTGTTCTGTGGGCAGGCTGCTGCTCTGGAGACAGAAAGAAGCAGCTGAATGTGAATTCTTAGATTGACATGCAGCCGGCATCCTGGCCGGGGCTGTGGGCCGGGATTCAGCCTGCACAGCCGGCCGCCGCTGTGTCTGTATTCAAGCCTCTCCCTCGGGGATTAGTTTCTTCAACTAATGTGACTATGAGACTCTTTTGAGCACTAAGGTTCCTCTCAAGACTATAAAATGTAGAATAACAGAAGAAGCATACTAGTCTTACAAGCTATAAGGTAAATTGGTTGAAAGTGTGATTATTCCTAGGAACTAACATGGAAAGGGATTATTTTCCTTAGTTAGCACTAAGTCTGGAAGTAGGTGAGATTCACAGTGAAGACATCAGTGATATTCACAATGAACAACCAAATAGCAACACTGCAGGTTCCTTTCATTGACGTTCTCACCTCTTATTACCCTGACTTTTCTCCTCATGGTCACAAAGTGGCTGCTGCACTTCCAACCATCAGGAGGTAGAGGAAGAATTTAAAAAACCC
>NW_003852417.1:411272-413060 GCF_000181295.1 Otolemur garnettii
AAAGCAAGGAGGGGAATGAGTAAGAACAGGTACTTGAGTGAGTCACCCTGCGGTACCTGCTATAAATGCTTGTCTAAACTTCTCATCTGAAATTATTCAATAAGACAGCACAATATTGTCCAAGACCATCAGACAAGAGCCTTTAACGGCAGTGACTGTTATTTCAATTATTAGCTTCTAACCTTAGTCTAGTCTCCTCGTTGCCAAAAAGTGATAATCATATCAACCTTGGGTTCCTGTGGCAATTAAATGAACTTAAGGCAATGTGTGAATTTAGTATGAATTATAGGCTCGGTGCCTGTGGCTCAAGTAGCTAAGGCACCAGCCATGTACCAAGGTGGCGGATTTGAATCCAGCCTGGGCCTGCCAAACAACAATCATGGCTACAACCAAAAAAATAGCTGGGTGTTGTGACTGGCACCTGTGGTCCCAGCTACTTGGGAGGCTGAGGCAGGAGACTCGCTTGAGCCCAGCAGTTGGAGGTTGCTGTGAGCTGTGATGCCACAGCACTCTACTCAGGGGGACAGTTTGAGGCTCTGTCTCAAAAAAAAATAAAATAGTAGCTCTGAGTTACATTTTGTTCCTGGTAGGATGTACCAATATCACACATGTACACACACACATAGAGAAAATCTGTGACATTTGAGCAAAGCTCAATGTCCAAGTTATCAAAGTCTACCTCTGAGAACTACTAGCCATGACTTGGATTTTCAACACCCTGACTCCTGCCTATTGTGTAAACTTCAAGGGCAGCCTAGAAGGCCGTAGGAACTACGGTGCCTGGGGACTTACACACAGTGGCAGAATGAAGCCCTAGGAGTTGGGTCAATAGCTCTTTCAAAACCCATCCCAACCCAGCAGGCTGTATCCCTGGCCCACCACAGCCAGCCTCACCCTCTCCCTGCCTCGGCTGTCTTTGTCTTTATTCTAGCAGCAAGGATGACCCTTATAATTAAGTTACAAACTCACTCCCCACTGGAGGCCCTTCCTGGCCTGGCTCTGAACGCAGCCCAGGGCCACACCACTCCTCTGCCTCGGCCTGCGGACCTTCTTATTGATCATCAAAAATCCTCAGCAGGGCCTTCCTCAGGCTCCAGTCCTGCTGGGCCTGTTCCTGGCTGTTAGCACAGCTCTGTCCTCACTCATTCCAGTCTCTGCTCAAACGCTCCTCCTCAAGAGGCTGCCCCGAGGCTCATCCCAGATCACAAATACGCACCGGTTTGATGGTCTTGAGGGCTGTCTCCTCTGCTAAACCCAAGCCCCAAGGGGGCAGTAGTCCCAGCACCAAGACCTGTGTCAGGCACATAGTGTAGACTCAGGAAATATTTACTGAAGGGAAGTAAGAGAGTAGTGAAGAGAGGAATGAATCGGTCCGAGAGCAGTTCCCAATTTCTGTGTGTGTTTCATTCCTGCTTATTCGGTTTACTTTGTGTGGCCCCAGGAGGCAAAGCCCTGGCCCCTTGCATTCCTGCAGTGGTGAGTTAACACGGTGCTTCCCATCTGCTGCCTCCATGTTCCCTGCGTGGCCTCTCAGCTTGCCAGGCTGGCAAGGTAGGTAGATTCTGGTGCTCAGGGTCTGGCTGGGAGCCAGGTGTTGCTTCAGGACACTAAGTTTGGAGCCACGTTGAAGACAAGAAAAGGCTTCTGTCCCATCACCCTTCTTCTCCCTCACGGCTGCCAAGGTTTGGTTCTCCTGTGTCTGTCTCAGCTCACCCCATCCGCCTCTATCACATAATCTAGCACATTTTAACAATAATATTCATGTCATTGAATATAAGTTTTTTTTTT
>NW_003852417.1:413564-418776 GCF_000181295.1 Otolemur garnettii
TGCCTCCCTGTGACGCTCCAGCTCTGGTTGTTCCCTGTCGAATGCAGGCTGCTCCCACCCTCATACGTTCTGTGTAAACGTCATGAATCAAGGCTGCCCACCTCAAAACCACCTCCCTTGCAGTCAGCCCAAAATGGTGACCCTGATATACTTTATGTTATCTGAAGCTGCAGGCCTGTCCAGAAGATATCTAATCTTATAAAAACACCAATAACTGGGTTCAGGAGCAGCAATAACTTGCAGAGTCTAGAAGAGTCAAGGAAGGGGTCTCGCAGCACCTCCCATGAAGACCCTCTGCTCTATACACATAAAAATGCATAAAAATAGTCTCTGCATTTGCATAAATTCAAGATAATCCCTACCTACTAGTTTCCAGTCTTGATTTTCAGCCCCTTACTCTGTACACATTTTCGTGGGCCACTTCCTGAGTGAATAAAATATGCTAGGAACATTATACGCATTGAACCAAACTCATCTTCTCAGGGATCCTGGGAAGGCAGGTTCCGTCACTCCGATTTGCAGATGAGACTGTTCACACAGGAGCTCCATCACTCAACCAAGGCCCCCCCTCTGCCACCTGTACTTTTGGTACTGAGCTCCAGTACCTCCCATGCCAAAGCCAGTCCCCACCCCCCCACCCCCCAGCCAGGGAAGGCATTTTCCCACTCTGTGTCCTCTCTGCAGAGGAGGAAGTCAATATCCAATGGCTAAAAAGAGACTTTGCACCTTAAAAGCTCTTAAAAATTGGCTCGGCATCTGTGGCTCAAGTGGCTAAGGCGCCAGCCACACACACCTAAGGTGGCAGGTTTGAATCCAGCCCAGGCCTGCCAAACAACAATGACGGCTGCAACCAAAAAATAGCCAGGCATTGCGGCGGGCGCCTGTAGTCCAGCTACTTGGGAGGCAGAGTCAGGAGACTTGCTTGAGCCCAGGAGTTGGAGGTTGGTGTCAGCCGTGATGCCACAGCACTCTGCCCAGGGGGATAGCTTGAGGCTCTGTCTCAAAAAAAAAAAAGCTTTTAAAAATTATAAAAGCACTCAGAATTACTAGCTATTTCTCATCATGTGCTGTGAATAAAAGAATGTATGTCTCGCTAGGCTGCTTACTAGCAAACTATTTTTTATCAAGTTAAAATGTTTTTGCCTTTAAATCTTATTTATGTCATAAGGAAAAAGATCTTCAAAAGTTCACATTTTGTTTCGTCAGATCATGTGAGACAATATAGGATCCGTCTGTCCTACGAGTTCCGCCTTGATTGATGTATTTAACTCTGTACTATATGATTAAAAGAAACAGTACGGACACCCTAATATACACAAAAATCTCAGTTAAATAATGCCTTTGATGGAGCAGTTTTTCTCTGAAGATCCTCCAATCTTCATTAATTCAGAGAGCAAATACCACCCCATCTGAAACCAGGTATATTGGCAGATGGAACCCAAGTAGTAAACTAACTACATCAATAGTGTGGGCACACTGGGGAATGTTCACCGCCTGAGTTATTTTTGGGCAGTTCGGCAGATTTCTTCTTTCCATAATAAGTGAATTTTCTCTACAGAATTTTAAATTTAACTGATTTTTCCTCAACAAAATAAAGTTACTCCAAAAAGGAATGTCTATTAACCCTTCACCATAAGTTATTTTTTTGATTAAACTTCGAAAAAGAAATCAGATTTTACTTTTGGATTGTATCTAATACTTTGCAGTCTAGTATATTATTATAATCATCTGGATATAAAAAATATCTGATCTATTCCAAAAAAAAATTCAGAAGATTAACTTAAGGGTATTTTTTCTCTTCATAAACAATAATAGCAATGTCACCAAAGGGGAAAAAGTCCCTATCAGTTTATTACTTGCTGAGGTTTGAATGTGTCCCCTCTGAAGTTCATGTATCGAAACGTAATGGCCAATGTGACAGGATTAGGTGGGGCCTGTATGAGCTGATTAGGGCATGAGGGCCTGTCCCTCTTGAATGGACTGGGCTCCAGGGTGTCCAACCGTTTTCTGCTCTGCCCCCATTGGAGGAAGAGGTGTCTTAAATAAAAAACACCACTAAGGGAAACTGATTAACCAAAAAAGGTTTGGGGCATACTTTTCCTGATATCTGACACCCCAGATAAGCAAAAATGTCCTCCCCAAATCAGCATGCAGCCCGCAGGAAGACTGATGGACACCCCTGGCTGTAGGCCTTTATCAAAAAGGCTTCTCGCAGCCGTGGTGAGTGGCCCCTGTTTGCCCTCCCCCTTCCACCTCGTGAGGACACGGCCTTCCTCACTGATGGAGGATGCAGCAACAGGGTGCACCTTGATGCAGAGAGCAGCCGTGGCCAGACACCAAATCTCTGGGCACCTTGACTATGGACCTCCAGCCTCTAAACTGGGAGCAATAAATTTCCATTGCTGATAAGTCACCAGTCTCCGGTACATGGTTGTAACGGGAAGAATGGAGCAAAGCATCGTCCAGGGACCATTGTTAACAGCTAGCCAGGTAGGAAAGTGCCCCACACGCAGTTCGGGGTATTGAAGACCTGGGCATTGGAAGTGGGACAGTCAGCCTGGGCTCGTGTGTGCGGAGCCGATGGGACGTTAACAGGGGCCTGGGAGGGAGAAAACCTCGTTTTATTCTGCATCTGTTACACTCCAGCTCTATGATGTAGGGCAAGGCCCCCAGTTTTTCATCTGTAAAATGGGAATGACAGCATTTCCTCACATTTGTCTAGCTATCACATGAGCGCGGAGCCCCCAGATTTGAATTTAGTCAGTCTTACCTCTAGATTCACCATTTCGGCTGACTTCCCATTTCTCTCGCAGTAAGTGGCCTACCTCGCGTCCCTGCCCGACCTCCAGTGTCATCTTTGCCGTTCCCGTTTTCCTGCGGTTAGGGACACCTGTGCTGAACTCCTCTTCATTTCTGGAACTGACTGTGATCTGTGTCCAGCCTTTGTGCCCTGTGCTTTGTTCATGGAGTCTCCTCTCCAGTCCGCAGTGCCCCCAACAGCACCTATAGTGGACTGGGTGACCCTGCTCTCCCGAGAAGGGTATGGGATGCTTGCCTGTGGGCCTGGAGAGTCTGAGTAAAGATTTCCAAGTGGCACATTTCATGTGAACTTAGAGTGTGCAAGCAGGACAAATTCACCTCAATGGAATACCCAGCGTCAGGTTAAAGTGTCAGCCAACATTGTGAAGTCACACGTGGCCATTGACCTGGAGGAAAGAAAATGCTCCAGGTGGATCATCTGTCAAGACTGAGGCCTCATCCCCCCACGCCAAATAAATGCATGAAGAAAGGAAAGCTGCCCCCACAGCTCCACATACCCACAGCCCCACATACCCACGGCCCCATGTACCCACGGCCCCACGTACCCACGGCCCCATATACCCACAGCCCCACTTACCCACAGCCCCACATACCCACAGCCCCATGTACCCACGGCCCCACATACCCACAGCCCCAACATCGGCTGAGGGTGTAACCTGGGGGCCCAGTGAAGCCTCAGCTGAGATGACACTGAACTACGTGGATGGTGGGCATCCCCAGAGAGCCCTCTCTCCCAGGGAAGCAGGACAGGGGCAGCACCCAACTGTACAACCCCAGCCCTCCAGCACAGAGCAGCGGGTGTGGGCTGACCAAGGAGAGTCCTTCCTTCCTCCACGGTGAGGAGTTGGCTAAGAGCAGGCTGGATGGGGCAAGCACGGCCCTGTGGCCGTTTAGCTGCTCTTCCCCTCAGTTTGCCTTCTGTTCCTGGGCTTAGAAAGATGGCAGGAGGAGGGAGCAAGCATGGAGCAGTTCCCGAGAGAAGACCTGCCAAGAGAAGACCTGAGCTCGCTTGACACCCACCCAGAAAACCTTAGGCGGGAGGGGAGCGAAGGCACTCCGGTGCAGCCCTCCTTCGCCAAGGCGGCCCCTAACTGTGGCTTTTCTCGGGCTTCACATCTGACCCTCGGTCCACGCTGACCTAGCCTTCCTGTGCTCCCGTGGCCCCGTGTATTTCCCTAAACATTCAGCTCATCACGTTCTGCCCTAATTGCTTATTTGTCTTTCCCCCTGAGCCACGCTTCCCGAGAGGAGGTGTGCCTGCCTCGTGTACCCCTGCGGTGGATGCCCTGCGATGTGAGTGTCCTTAACACATCAGTGGAGGAAGGGATGTTGTAGTGATAACTGAGCTCGGATGGGGTGTACAGACGGGAGCTGCCGCGTTCACTCATTCCAAAGTCCCGCCCGGCTCGTAGTTTCTCTAATTCTGTTGTTAAGTGAGTCAGTCCAGTAGAACCTCCACAGCTGACCACCTGCCTACAGTACCGTCTCCTGGAGTTGACCTAGTTTTCATAGACCAGTCATGCACCACACACACATGTCAATACAAAAGGCCTGTTCCTTACATTGCCCACCTCCATATGTTGACCAGGTTGTCACAGTCCCTTAGGTGGGCAGCTTACAAAGGTTCTAATATAATATAATCAATGCTCTGTAAATATTTTAATAACTTTGGATGCCCGTTCATAGGGAAGTAAAAAGAGAAACTGACTTTTTTGTCTTTTGCTATTTATTGGTTTATTGCACTGATTTGATCTGAAGATTAGATGGTCAGTGTGGGTTCTAACTGGGCAGTACAGGCGAATTCACACAAACATCAGTTATTCCTATTTTTAAAGGCAACGTCCAGAAATACTGAGTACACAGCAGCTCCGCCTTGGCACTCCTATATTACTGCTGAAATTCAAAGTTCTGTTGTCCAAATCTTGTGCCTGATAAAGGTTTCAACTCTCATTTTTTATAAAAGGTATAAAATATTCTACTTTTCATTTAACTAACTGCTCCGTGGCAAAATAGACAAGAATTCTTCTACACAACTAAGCCAGGAACGGCTTTCTACCATATGAAAGTGGTATTTGGTGGTGACTTTGTGTGAGCACAGAATCCAAATTACCTTTGAAAACTAAGTAAAACAGCCATCAAATCAGTCATTATACTGAAAACCAAAAATCTGTGGCTCCTGGCATCTGCGCCACCCGTTCCCTGCTCCCCTGTGAGTGCACGCGCAGCTCTGGACTGTTCCAGGAGGCACTGAAGCGTGCCTTCTGCAGAGTTCCAGGCAGCTCATCTTATGGCGAGTTAGCTCCCATTGCAGCCCTAACCCAGACATTTTGAGCACCGCTTGAGTGACTAAATTGGCTATAGATTTTTCCACACACCCCTAATATTTTTGCAG
>NW_003852417.1:419495-421482 GCF_000181295.1 Otolemur garnettii
AAATAGCTTCTCATGAAAGAAAAAGAAGAAAACAGAAAACCTGCTGAATCAGAGAAGAAAAAGACATTTTGGAGCTTGTGACACCAGCCCAGTATCATTAGTTCCATGTAACATGAGATGTAACATGAGATGAGAATATTATTAAACTGTTGTAATCGCCATGTGAACCACACCAAGGACGGCTTTATAGTGAATATTCTGCCCTCTGAAGCATAATCCATTTCTAAATCATGGAGCAGCACCATGGCCTATTCTTAGAGTCATAGACATAGGTGGCAATTACATTTACACAATATTATTTATTCACTTATCAAACATAGGACATCTATAAAACACCATGAAGTGGCAAGGTTGAAAGCATGGAAAGTTTGAGCAGGTTGGGAAGCACCTGTGGCTCAAAAGAGTAGGGCTCTGGCCCCATATGCAGGAGGTGGCGGGTTTGAGCAGATATAGTATCTTTAGTTTTTTTCTTAGCATACTTCTTATGGACTTTTATGCCTCAATTTATAACAAATTTTCAAATATAGTCCCTATAGTCAAGTAGCCCTGTTACTAGTTTTACCTGCTGGTGTTCCATGGACATAACAGGGTTTCTTCTTACCATGGTCCTTTCTCAGGGAGGAAGTGAAGAGCCCCCTGCCCGAGTTGGCCCTTCTCTCTCTGCCATGGAGATGAAGGAAGTCCTACTGTGCAGAGGGTGGGGCCACACCACAGTGGAGCCTCCCCCAGCCTGGGCTCCCGAGGGCCTGAACGGAGAGCAGCCACCGCCGGCCTGCGGGAAGCGTGGAATAAGAGGTACACCCCACACCTCCTGGTGTTACTGTGCTGTGGAGCCGCCGAAACGCTGGGCTGTTTGTTAGCGCACTGTGGCATCTCCAGTTTTGACTGACATGGCACCAGGACTCCCTGGCATTTCCTTCTCAAACTGAGTCCAGGCCCTTGCCACGCCATGTCTTTGCAGTGACCATGGCCTCCCAGATGGTATTCTTGCTGTCCATCTCTCCTGTTCTAACTCATCCTGCCCATGCTTCTAGAAGAATCATTACAATCTAGAGATTTAATCATGCTATTCTCCATTCCAAAAAATTTAGTGACAGCCCTTTGACTTACAGGCTATTGGAGTAAACTTCTCATTTAAGGGTGCAAGTCATTCCAGTGTTCGGTTCGGATGAAGGATTCATCTTCTCTCCTCCCTCTACTGCAAGTGATCCATCTGCTCTCAGAAACTAACCCATTCATTCAACAAATGTTCCAGTATTTCTTGAGGGTGTTGGACACGCAGTGGAAGACATACAGAACTACACGGATCTGTGGACTTCTTGGAGCTTATACATATGCAAGCGCTGCACCATCCAAGAGGTCATCCCGTGATGACGGGAAGGGTGGTATGTCTTCATTGTCTGATGGAGCCACTCACTACACCTGACTCTGCTGGAGTACATAAAATATAGCTGTTATGACCGAGGATCAAAAATTTTTTATTTTATTTAACTTTAATTATTTTAAATATAATTATACACAGCCACTCTTGTCTCATATTTACTGGAGCTGCGTACTTCTATGGGTAGAAAACAAACATTCAGAATGAAAATAACAAAGAAGATAAAATATCAAATCATGATAAGTAACAGAATTAATATCAGATTGTGGTAGTAACAGAGGGTGGGTTGAAATGTGAACGCCATTGAGGGCATTTTGAATTTGGGGGGTCAGAGAAGGTCCCTTTGATGCTCTCATATACGATTTACCAGAAAAGCTGGTCCTAAAAGCATCAGTAGGAAGAGCTGCAGACGGAGGTGTAGAGGACGTCAAGAGACAGACGACCTCTAAGCAAGATGATCTGCAGCGAGGGGTGGACTCTTGGGCGACTTGTCCACAGGAGCGCCTTATGGAGAAGGAGCCGGTGCCCTCAGCACGTGGTCATTGTTAATTACTCCCCTCACCTGTATCATTCCCTTTCAATAAAAGGCTGGTGGGGAGGTTGCTC
>NW_003852417.1:421863-425218 GCF_000181295.1 Otolemur garnettii
TTCATTTCTCTCCTCCCCTTCATTAAACATTAGGCCTTGTGAATAAATCTTTCTTTTTGCCTGAAAAGTCATCCACAATAATGCAAAAATTCCCTTTCTTACAAAACTAACTCACAAGCCTACTTGCTGGAATGCTATGCAGTAAATTTTAGTCTTTTCCCCCCTATTGCCGCTTTTTGTTTGTTTGTGTTTTGGTGTTATCAATTTTTAGATCTTCTCTCCAAGCAAATCTAAGATCTTAAGGCTGGAGCCCGTGCTTCTAATGGATTCTCTAAAACATCTCTTAGGGTCGTGCTACATGACAGGCCGTGGGTAACTTTTATTGATTAATTGTAATCTGTTACACTGAGGATACATCGGGTTTCTATTGGACATCATTTCGTTTTAAGTTTTACTGCCTGAAGCACTTATTTATTTTACTTATTCTTGGACGTGACTGAGACTTTGAGCTCCTTTTATAAACTGTACTCAGCACAAAGGGAGGAACTACAACTCACTGTTGAATCCTCAGGACTCGGCACAAAAGAGATAATAATATATATGGAGTAATATAAAATGAAGTCGTATGTCTTTAACATGTATTATGCAAGGCAGTTGCAAATTTTGGCACAAAAATTTACACATTAAATTGGCACACTAAATTGGAGACGCAGCTTCGTTTGATATTTAATCACAGCGCTATCCAGACCCAGGACTTTGCAGAGTGTGGAAACTCCCATGTTATTCTAATCCTCTTTACTCGTACAAGATGCTGTACTTTCTCTTCATTAAAAACCTCTAAGGATTTAGAATCCTAGGACTGTCTAGTTCACCAACGTGACATGGTTTGGTTCCAGACTAGACAATCTCATAAAAAGCTTCATTACAAACTGAAACATATCTTTCCAAAGAAGTAACTTCGCCTTGCCCATGTGAATTTTTGTTTTCTATCTCCCCTACTCTCCAAAATGTCTAGTATCATTTTGACACTAGAAGAGGTCACTATATGGCAGGGTGAAGTGATGGAAAGAATATTACATTTTAAATCATAAAATAAACGTCTTGCCAATAAACAGCAATGTCTCCCATGACCGAGGAGGGGAAAGGGCAGTCGGTAATGCTGGGGCTGCCCAGAGGAGCAGGACTGAGTCCGACCACAGGGCCACAGTTCCTTTGTCTCAGCATAATTTGATTTCATGAAAGGGAATGATGGAGAATTCAAGGTGTAGGCAGTGGCAGCTGGCAGCACACTCCCCACACTCCCAGACTTTATTTCCCCCAGTGATTCTGTCCCCAAGGACAGCCACCCCCTAAAAGCACCCCTAGTCAGGCCACCTCCATGTCCCCCTTCCTGTCACCACATAAAGCTCTTCCCTCCTTTCCTCCATGTGACAATCAGGCTGGCTGAGGAGAGCTGAGCTCTTACTCACACTCGCAGCATGGGGGTCACACACTGCTGTTTCTCAGGTTCTCAGATCATAGGGTGGAGAAAACATCCCAGCCCTTCACACGCGATGTTGTGATGAGGGCCCCTGACAATGTGGGGTTGGTGTGCTGTGAACTCCTGTACTGGTCGGCATGCTGTGAACTCATGTGCTAGTCCTTGAGCGCCTTTAAACCATGTTTCTGATGAGTGGACTGTAGATACCTGCAAAGCTCCTTCCATCCACATGGAGCAAGGAGCTGAAGCCCAGATCGCTGATGAAGAAGAGGTTCCAGGGTGCATGTGGCTGCGTCACGGGCCCTCCACCAGCTAGAGTGCTGCTGGTGTCTCCAGAGAAGAAAGAGAAGGGCACTGGGGGACTCGTGGAGGTCGGCAAAATAGCTCTACCTCACATCCCGCCCTCCCCCGTGAACAGTCCATCTCCCCAGCCGGTTCCACTGGCTCCAGGTAGAGCAGCCGAGCTTCCCTGTTTGATTTAATAGATAGTTAAAAATCAACTCTAAATATAGTGGAGTGTAACTGTGTAATGATATGTTTATGTTCAGTGAGGGGGAAAAAAAGGAAGTGAAAAGAGCAACAGTTAACAGTGTCACCTCCTGTTGTGCCCAAACTGTGAGATGCAGGAATTTGATACAGGATGAATAAAATTAAATAGCTGGTCCTTTTCAGCGAATTTGTTTCTCCAGTGCTTAGCTGTGCAGCCTGAGAGCTCAAGATAAGCAGTTGTCAATAGACTGAAGGAGGGAAGGGAAAGTTGGATTCCTGCAGAATTGTCTCTGCCCCCCTCAACCCTACTGAATATGACAACATGCCCTCACCTCAGCCCTCACCTCAGTAATGCTGAGAACTCAAGTCCAGGTAAAGTGAGGCTCAGGTTCACCGCCCTGGCCAGTGGGTTAACGCTGATGACCACGGATCATTTTAGATGTGGACACCGTAAGATCCTTGGAGCTGTCACAGTTGTGGTCCAGGATGCATGTTAAAAGCCCCCAGACCTGACAGGTCTGCTTAGGACACTTCTGTCCCAAATGATTGGGATTTTAAGACTGTACCTCTTTCTTCAGTTCATGAGGATCAGAAGAAAATGTCTGTGGCACTTGAAACCTACAGTGACAGCTTTGCCTCCAGCCAAGCCCACCTCAGAGATGCAGAGGAGAGAGGGCTCTCTCGACCCGCGTCTCCATCTCCCGGCCGGTCCCAGCTGGGAGTCTGCCTCCTCCAGCACGTCCTGTTGGCTCTGTCCCTAGCCACTTTTCCCTTGGCCTCTAAATCTCAGTCTCTTATCCTTGTTCCTTCTCGTTCCCAGCTGGCAGACCCAGGAACCCCACCAGAACATCTCCTCTTGTGTTTGATCGACCTCCCCGCCTTGACCACCACATTAAGTCCATGTGCAGTGCCTCCACATTCATCAGCAGCCCAGAGGCCTCCTCCAATCCACACCTACACCCTCTCCTCCCTACTGAGAAGTCCTCAGGACATTTACCAGGCTTGCTGATCTTCCCAGGGAGCAGGTTGGGCTCCTACTGGCATTTTCCATGTGATTCCTCTCCTCCATCTCTGTCTGTCCTGCTGTGCAGGGGCAGGACTCAACAGAGCCCCCGCTGTGCTTTCTCCCTCATGCTGGCCTTCCCCTCGGACCCATTGTCTTAAGTTATATTCAGAACCCAACGCATTCATCAGCTTGTGGATACTGTTCTTGTCCAAACCAACCTTGCCTCTCACCTGAGTACCACAACAGTCTCTGTGTTAGAATGATCACCAAAATGACCCCAGTCTTAAACCTTCCCGTACTCATGGGCTTTGCCATGTGTCTTTTCATTTGTGACAATTAAGAGGTAAAATTTACCTGCAACACAAACTAGAATCAGTTATGTATCAGCTCCGTGTGTGGAATCAGTGATGCACCAGCTCTGTGTGCGGAATCAGTGATGC
>NW_003852417.1:425393-431789 GCF_000181295.1 Otolemur garnettii
GTGTGTGGAATCAGTGATGCACCAGCTCA
Source organism: Otolemur garnettii (assembly GCF_000181295.1). Classification (NCBI taxonomy): domain Eukaryota; kingdom Metazoa; phylum Chordata; class Mammalia; order Primates; family Galagidae; genus Otolemur; species Otolemur garnettii. The sequence goes on from NW_003852417.1 coordinate 425,423, forward strand.
ATGTGTGGAATCAGTGATGCACCAGCTCCGTGTGTGGAATCAGTGATGCACCAGCTCAGTGTGTGGAATCAGTGATGCACCAGCTCAGGGTGTGGAATCAGTGATGCACCAGCTCAGTCTGTGGAATCAGTGATGCACTAGCTCAATGTGTGGCTTATGCACCAATTCTGAACCTAACCTTCATTCCACGTCTTTTTGGGAGGAATCCCGCCACTCCCTGTAGATAAGCCCAGGCTAGCATGCAGAGGAGAAGCCAGTTATCCCAAGGGATGCCACCTTCAACCAGCCCACAGCTAGCAAGCCAGCAAACACGTGAGAAGCACGCCAAGGTAAACCAAGATGTCCACCTGCCCTGCAGCCCACGGTGGCCACAGACTAGCCTGACCACCACCAGGCTGTGGCCACCTCCTCCTGTGTCTTTGCCCCCCTCCCCTCCCCTCATGTTCTACCCATACTAGCGTTGCCGGCATTCTGCCTCCTCAGAGCCTCAGCACTCACTACCCCCTCTGCTTTAAACATGCTTCTCTGGAATAGGATCACTCCATGCCTCCTCAGCAGCTTCCTAGAGAGGCCTTCCCTGAGAGCCCCGCAAATGCAAGTGCTTCTTCCTGCTCCGACCTGGGCGTCCTTCCTCTCTGCTGTCCATTCCCACCAGCACGTTCACTCTCCTACAAACACATTTGTCTTTTTATCTCTCTTAGGACGTTCCTATCAGCTCCGGTGGAGCAGGGATTTTCATCTCTTTCGTTCCTTGCTGTATCCTAGCATGGTGCCAGTGCATAGCTGGGACTCGAGGCGCTCTCTTAAGTAAACGACGGATAAATAAATACGAAGTTGGATTGTTAGGATTCACATGCTCGTTGTCTCTTTCTGGCTCTCGAATCGTCACCCCCACTCCAGATACCATTGACTTGAAGCTTTTGCTTTGAATTTTCACTAATTTCACTAGAGTCCTACCCCCAACTCTGGAGTCTTGGCATTTCGTACATAATTTTCTTCTAATACATTGAATTTTAATTACATGCAACTTCAGGTTCAAAATCCACCTACTTTTGAAAAAAAATTAAAAAAAAAAACTCCTCTTGGCTCTTTCCACCCTCTCCTGTTTTTAAAACGTTCGAAGCCTCTTTAAAGCTAAGCCTTACCTAATTTTCCTCTACTGGTTGCTCCAAGTGTACTAGACTTGTTTCGTCAATTAGAAACCAAGCTCTCCCCGTGCTTCTGTATCCCCCAAGGTGTCTTGAACTGTGCTGGCCAGTATAAATCTCTTTCACATCCAGCATGCAAAGGTCCAGTGACAGGTAAGAGGAGTGAACAGAAACAGGGACTAACAGGAAAGTCAATGTGGCCTGAAGGACTCATTTCTGTATTTTCATCCAGAATTATGTTGAAATATAAAAGGCATGTTAATCAGACACATAAATATTAAATGCAAATTGCTGAAGTTCAGAGAGTTGAATAAATTGAATTATGAGGCAAAACTGGATGGGATCTAACAAGGACAAATATGAGAGGCAGCATTTGAGCCCCAGAAATCAATAGTAGAAGAGGACAGATCTGGGGGGAGGGGACTGTTAACTCCACTTAGGGGAAAAAGAAAAAAAAAAGCAAGGTCTCTGGCTTTGGGGATTTCAAGATCAGAAGTATCTCCAGTACGAAATGACTATTACAGGAAAAGCAGTAAACAGCATTAGGAAACAGCACGGTCAAGAACAAAAGACAAAATAATTTGGTGCCAGTCAAACCACATCTGGAGCATTCTGTTTAATTATGGGTGTCACATTTGAAGATGTTGAAAATCTGGAGCTCGCTGAGAGGAGGGGAGGGATCTGTGAGGTGGTTTGAGAACTAGGCCACTGCTGTGTGGGTTAAATCATTTGGGGAATGCATTGTTTGGAGATGAGGGCAATTTTTCTATAAAGAACAAGAAGACAGCATCTGAGAAGGTACTGGGGAAAAGTTTTAGAGCCCCGTTCATTAACAGAGGTAGATGAGGCCACTGCCCTGTCTGTTGTCACAAGCAGGCACTGCCCCCGTCACACTGGTGAACTAAGCAGCCTCCTCAAAACACAAGCCCCTTCCACAGTCAGCGTAAGTTCCCAGGGGCTGAGTCACCGGGAATTTCTGAAGGGTGGGGGAGCCCAGGGGAGGTGAACCCTCGGGGGCTCCCAGCACTGGTATCCTATGATTTGGGGTACATTAGTGGGATGTTCCCAACAAACAAGGTTGATGATCGGGTCTAGTCTTGTGAAAGTCTGAGACTGAAGCTAGTGGTAAACAGGCCATGGAGAGGGACACTCTGTGATATGATCTACACTCTGTAGATCAGAGGTGGCTATATGTGAATCTGATGACTCAGATTTGGTCCAAGTTGACCAACAGGATTCTGAACTTTCTAACATGTAAAATAAGGAAGAGGGGGGTGTCTTACTTCTCTTAATAGAGTTGTTGTAAATTCCAAATAAGATCATAATACGCACACACTATGTTCCACACGTATGTCAGACTGCTAGATTTCTAATTTTGTTAAGAGTTTTAGACAGGCAGTTCAGGAGAAAAGGTCAGATCTGAACTTCAACAAAGGATTTTGCAAGATGTCTAGTGATATTTTGGGCTACATATAGGGGATTCATCTGGGCAATGGTAAACTCAGAAGGATTTATCATTGGATGAAGGGTTCTGCCCCAAATGGTGCTGATTAATAGATCAATGCCAACCTAGATAAAGTTGTTTAATGACAGAGCTGTGTCCTAGAGCCCTGCTCTAGGTCATAGAAAGATCAAAACAGATGGAAGCAAATCTAACAAAATTAAGTTTGGTGTGGTGGGGGGTGGGAATCAGGTCTGATCCTCGATTCTAAGACAGCAACTTAAGCTCTGAGATGTGAAGACTATATTTAAGAGTTTAATCTGCCATAAATTTAGTCAGTTGAGTATGAGTCAACATTGAAATGTGGTACCCAAGAAAGATAATGTCTTTTTAGGCGACATCAGGAGAGATTGAGTTTCTAAAAAAATAAAATAAAACCACCATAGTTGAGCTCCACTGTGTACAGGGTGGGCTGCATGTTCACTTCTGGGGGTCCTGATATAAATGATTTTGACCAGTACGAGCAACATGAGAACACAATGAGAGGAGGGGCAGGATGTGAACCCGAAACCACCTGCATGAAGGACGGGACAAGGGAAGCTATTTACCCCCCACACACGACGAAGACTTAGAAATTGCACAAGCACTGTAGCACCATCTCCAAATCTAGGTTAAATAGCACCTATGTATGCCCAATCTCTTTTCCAAATTGTTCTCTTCAGGTGCTCCCATGTTTTAAGCAAACTTTGAGGTTCACTACATGCCATTTTCCAAGAGCAAGTATTTCAGTCTGAACACACACACACACATCATCTCTTCTAAACTTAACAATGCTTTTCAAAGGTCCATCTTGACCTGGATCTAGAAGGCACGTGCCCTCCTAAATGGAAGGTAACTCGTGGGAATGCATTTCTGTCCCTTATGCAGAGAACCTTCCAAATTGTTATTCACAGTGGTTTCTATCCATTCCAGAAGAGGATCTTTGATCTACATTTGCATATCTAAAGGTTCTTTGAGTGGTTTTCCCAGAACAATAACAACAGAAAAAACAGTCTGCCTCAGAGATGAATCTAGGCCTCCACCAGGTAGGAAGCATAAAACTGCTCACACATTTTAAAAACAATTTCTATTTGTCTTTTTATCTAGGGTCCAAAAATTGTGAGATCCATTCTTAGCCAGAGTCACCTTGTCATCCATAATCAGTGTGAAAGAAAAAAGTGGTTGGTCACACGGGAAGCATCCTCGGTGCCTCTCGAGCCAGTAACCAGCTGGTGGCCACGCCTCTGCCTGTGCTCTGACTGGTGCAGAGGGGTCTTTGGTTTATGGAGAAGTAGAGGTTACAGATGTACACAGTTGAACTTGAAGACAAAACTCAGTTCTTACCTAGGGACTGACGTCTGACAAAGAGCAGGAAAGTCCTTAGCCAAGTGGAAAACGGCTGGAACTGAAGATGCTCTGTCTGATCTGGAGAGGACGGTCTGGGAGACATGGTGACATCAGTGCTGAGGTCAGGGTTAAAATGTCCAGAAGAAATATGGGGCTGGGCTTCAGGGGACAGGTCCTGCATCCCATGGAGTGATCCTTTGATCTTGACATTTTTACACACCCTGGCTCAACTCTGCATGGAGCAGTGGGGCAGCAGAGCCGACCTGCTCCCACATTAGGGATGCCTTGTCCTAACTCACATGTGGGCACAGGAGATCACTCCACACTTACAGCTATTGAGTATAAAGCCTTCCCAAAGCAGCAAGTAAGCTGTTTACACCGTCTGCTATTCAAATGTATCTCAATTTTGTTACTCACGTTATAGCTCTAAATAGCATCTCATTTTTGTAGTTTTCTCTAGAACTACTCAGATGGTCAAGTGCTGTTAGGACCCTCCATTTGGTTTTGAGAGCTTTCCCTTCGGTTGGTGTCTGTTAGACCCAAGTCCTCTCTTTCCTTCTCTCCATCACCACCTGCTCCTCTCCAGGACTCCCTTCACCTCTGCCTAATTCTCACACATACGAGTGGGTGACCTCAACTGTTGATAGAAAACATGGATCCAGACATCAGTAAGGAAGGTGCTATGAAAGGAGAAGAAATAGTCACCATTTTCAGCCTGAATTTCTGTCAGCCCATTATTCCCTCTTCACAGAATGCAAAAAGTTTGAACACTTTTTGTTATCTCATTTTGTCCTTGTAAGGATTTAAAAAGTAGAATATCAACTCAGTTGTACAGATAAGAAAATTAAGGCCCATGGAGGCTCAGGTAGTAAAGTAATGCCAAATATTTGTATCCAGAAAGTACAGACACTTGCACTGCACGTGGGTTCCTGGCTCTTAACTCCCTTGCCCTTCATGCTCCACTTGGTAGCCTGAAGTGCTGAGAATATGAGCGGGTGACACTGAGGAGATCCACGTCCCTCTGTAGTCACCTTCACGCAGAGTATTGTCTCCCGTGCTCTGCATCTGCGGGATCAGTCGGTCCTCACCAAAAGCATACAGATATTTCCATCCCCATCTTAGCTAGACGTGAGGGGAATTAGGATTCAGGAAGGTTGAACAACTCTCCCCAGGGCTCTGTGTCCGGTCAGCGGTGGACACAACCTAGCCTTGCTCCATGCCCCACCCCGTGCCCCTGCTGTGAGGCCATCCAGCCTGATGCCTGCCTAGCAGCGGGATTCTCCACCCCTCCTGGGGGCAGACTGGGCAGACGTCCCAGAGAAAATGGGGCTGACCATGGCAGCCATCCAGCCATCGGGCAAGTCTGCATCCCGCGAGTGGGGGCTCAGTGGTTAGAGATAATAGGCACGATTATTCCTTATTTGCTCTGTAGGATGACAGCAAGGACAAGGTCTCCTAAATAGATCTCACCTCGGGCCTCAAGCTGGGCAGGCGGAATGAGCTGCCTGGAGTGCTGCACAGGAGATGTGTGTCACAGTCCCCCTTCTCCTGCAGAGGGGGCAGGCTGCTGGCCTCAGGTTATCCACCTTCAAAGGTAGTGTCCACTGACTCCCAGAGTCAGCCAAAATCACCTCCTCAGGGCAAATAGTGTTCTTGATGTCAAGAGTGCTGGTTTTAATTAATTGAATGAGAAAGAGTCTTAAAGATCTCTCTTTCTCGGTTTCTAGCTCAGCAGTGCCCCTCCCCCATCATGCTAACATGTCATTTAATTCCCAGTGGTTTCTGAGTTGCCACCACACCAACTCTATGATTCAAAGAAATCTTGCATTTAATACAGTAGCGGTACCTATAATGTGGCGTGGGGGCGGGGAGACCGCGCATCTCACCATCTCCATCTAGATGAGCAGAAAACAAAGAGATAATTATAAACTGCTCCTCTTATTGTCGCACCCGCACTAGACACGTGCATCTCGCTCTCCCTCTCTCTTGCTCACTCTCCTCTTTTTTTTTTTTTTCCCCTCCACAGAAAAGTAATTCTGTTGTGGAGATGGCACCAGGTGCACGGGGTGACCTCACACACACCAAATCGGGAGCTGACATCCATCACACTTTGAAATTTTGGATTTCATCATTTCCTGATCTTTCTAAAGGGATCACGGCACCTGGTCCTCACAGCTGTAGTTCATTTAGAAAGCAATTTAAAAACCGAGAAAAAAGCAAATGACATCTTGCTGCCTCAGCCTTGTCATTAAGTATAGCAGAATGGCCTTCATTTATGAGACACATGGCTAAGAATTAATATCTTTCAGGGCTTTCTCGAGTAGAGATTACAAAAGGTTTGAAAGACCACTAAATAATTAGTGGTATGACTGAGGCAAGCAAAAAAAAAAAA
>NW_003852417.1:431862-456629 GCF_000181295.1 Otolemur garnettii
CTCTTTTTTGTTTTGCAGGAAAAAAATCGGAAATTACACTGACTTTAGTGTGTCCTAAATGTCGGGAGTCCTCACCGCAGCAGCCTCTATAAGGCCTACTCTGGATGGGCCGGCCTCTCTCACCCTCAGGGGCGTTGCCAGCTCCTTGTAGGCGCACCCCCCACCTCTCCAGGTGTTACTTGTTAGCCAGAACTAAAAGATATTTTTCTAAATGTTTTGCTGAATGGAGACACTTCACATGTTTTAAAGTCACCCCTCAGATTTCTACCCTCCTGTTTAGATTGCAGACCCCTTTAGACCAGGGTGGTGGAGACGTAAATTCTTTAAAGAACCAGTCTAAGTCTGATAGAAACAGCACCAGGTTAGCACCTGGGTCTTGTAGCTTTTCCTAACATATATGCATAATTTTACTCTTCAGCCGTATGGAATTAGGAAAACACTTCTGTTGTCTGAGTCTCAATTTTCTTTCTTTCTTTTTCTTTTCTTTTTTTTTTTTTTTGGTAGAATTAATAGGCTAAAGGACATGGCTTCTGGAACCCTATAGACAGCCAAGCTTCCAGGACACAGAGGGAGATTTCTGAGGACCCTTTGGAAGTCAAGTCAAAAGTTTTGCCATTATTCTAGGCAAACTTTCTTGGTCCCATACTCAGAGACAGTGAGACTACCATGCTAAATTGGTTTCAGACCCAAGTCTTGTTTTTAACAATAATTATTCGTTGAATACTACAATATTCCAGGCGGTGCACTTAACATGTATTATTACTTAGCCTGAAATGTTGCTTATTGCCCTTCTGGGTGGGCATAATCATTCCCTTTTTACACTTGGCAAAACTGAGGCTCAGCCAGCTTCAGTAAGGTGCCCAGGTTAGTTCAGCGAGGAAGGCAAACTGATTCCTCTGGCCCCCCTGAGCAAGGCCTTGGTAGCTTTGGAGAGTCACTGCAGTTGAATTCCCAGGGGAGTGCCCCTTGGTGTGCCCCAGACCTTGGAGCCAGGAGTCCCCCACCCCCATTCTGTGCCCCACATTCTGGTATCTCTTTTAGCTAATTGGTACTTTGCTTACCAAAGTTGACCCCTCCTGCCAACTAGGTGTTTCCCACATTCATGATAACTTATGGGTCCCTAAATACACCAGAAAGTCAGCTAAAAGAGATACAGAATATGTATTTTGAAGTCCATTCTAAGAGCCAGCGCACTCCAAGATGCCATCCACATGTATGTAACTGATTCCCACAACCACCATGGAGAGCGGGTTTTATAACCCATGCTTTACAGCGGGAGACACAGGCTAAGGCGGGTTGCAGAGCGCTCTGCGGTAGATGGTGTCCCGGTTTCAGACTGTTCACTTACTCTTCCTGTGAGAGGATTTTCAGGTTCCAGTTCATTGCAGTGTGACCCGCAGAGCTGCTGGTGTGGACTGGAGACACTGTGCCTTGTCACGGGGCATACCCAGGTCACTTCTTTGGCTTTGGCTCGTGGCGAGTGCACCCACAGGGCCTGTGCCTCACCCCAGCAGCCATGTGAACCCATTTGGGGCGTCTGCCCGTCCTCTAGTACGTCATCTCTGCCGCGTTCCCCGTGGGACCTCTCTTTGAGCCCAGGTGCCCCAGTTAAGAGTTGTGCAGAGCCCAGCTGCAGGCAAGTCTCCGCAGCCGGTAGGCAACGAGAGGCAACCAGAGCACCAAACACAGAAAGTTTTTGCAATCACTGGATATTTTGCTGCTGTTGTTACTACACAAACCCAGTGAAAGCTGCCTGGGGCACTTGCCCAAAGTTTTAAACCAAGCAGCTACTCTGCACCAATATTATTCAAAGTGCACATCGAGTTCTGATTGACTTGTGATTTTATTCAAGAATAGAGCTCCATGTTATCACCAATAAAGAAAAAGAAAGTACAAAATGAGGTAAGAGGTGCGCTAGATCCTACAGGGGATAAATCTTTGATCTATACACTAGGCATAAAAATGTCCTTTACCAAGAAGGCAGACTTTCCTTAACCTCAGTGTGTGCAGAGGCCCCCAGGACCTTAAAAGACACACAGACATGTGAGAGCTCCTCGGCCAGGTAACATTTCAGTGAGGCTATTGGTGCTAATTCACCTGCAGCTTAGAGAGCGTCGTCAACTTGGACTTCACGCCCCAAGTGCATGGAGAGTGCTAGTTCTTTCCCTCTCTCTGCATTTATTCATCTATGTATTTATTATGTTTAAGAAGTCAGTTGGCTGTTTTAAGACAACTATAAACAGGCTGTCACCAAACAGCCCCTGACTGGTATGTTCCTTCCTTATTGTTTCCATACATACATCATCACTTCAGTCTAATGTGATGGACGGCGTTAAAAAAGGTATAAGGGGATGGTGCCTGTGGCTCAAGGAGTAGGGCACCAGCCCCATATACCAGAGGTGGCGGGTTCAAACCCGGCCCCAGCCAAAAACTAAAAAAAAAATAAAAAAAAAGATACTAGGGGAGAAACTATATCGCTTTGCCTGGGACAGACGTTTCCTGAAATGTGAGACCTTCTGTTATTAAGCCAGGTGCCAGGAGAACTGGGAAGGTCTATCTTGCTAGGTGTGGGATGCAAGTCTGGATACCGACTTATCCTCTTTAGCCACATTGTCAAATGTCTGTGTCTATGTGCAGCTCAGATGCCTCCTCTTCCTTGAAGACTTTCTTCCTTTCACCATATTCCAAAATTATAACAAATTTGTCCTCAGACTATTGAAAAGCACCCAGAATCCCACCACTCATTCAAAGGTTAATATTTATATTCCATTTTACTGTTCCTTTCTTTTTTAAAAAATCTATTCCCATGGAACATGATCACAGTCTAGGTGTAATAAATCTCTCCACTGGCCAAGATATTGGTCCCCTTAGCTTTCTAGAAGGTCAGGTAGGAAGTGGCAGGGTAAAAACCTGGTACACCCCTAACTCTGGGCCTTTGTCACTGCTACCAGCAGACCCCTGTATCCCAGGTGCTAGAAAGAGACCACTATTTTCCCCATATAGCAGGATGTGAAAGATTTTGAGATAAATGGCAGATGCTATTAATCCGCTTACTTTCTCAATGTTTTATTTTTTTGAGATGTTTGGAGAACCGAATCTACCGATCATTGAAAACGGTGTCTTTTGCTGACATTATTATATTTATTTCTTAAAGCAGCTAGCTGTCTTGGATCTATTCTATATATCAGAAAAGGAAAGATTTGCGAATTGGAGAACTTCTTCAACTCATATAATTAGTAAGGTAGAAATTACAATAAAAGCTGTCTAATTATTTTTGCTTATTGGTTTATTTCTAATTATTACATCACTTCTAAATTTTCTCCAATACCATCTTCATGGTCAAAATCAAAATTAACAACATAGTGATTTAGATTTGAAGGAGGTGTCGTTTCTAAGACCTTGGGGTTGATTTTTGAGCCTATATTCGTCCCTTGAAAGCCAGAATTAAGATCTAAAGAAGACACTTGAAAGATTCACATATCCAGTATGTGTGGTAAGGGTTAATTTGGCAGGCTCGTGCTGCCTAAACCCCAGACATTCTAAAGTTCTTCAGGAAGAGGATTTTGACTGACTCTTGGAAGATACCTCTGAGCCCTTGGAATATCCTGATTAATGGGAGTGTCTTCTTATACCTGTGGTTTTGAGCCACACCAGAAAGTTTATGCTCATAGTGGAGTGTATAGTAAATTCTTATTTTGGTATGCTTTGGGTCATACTATATAACTTTTACTTCTGGAGATTCTGGGGTCTGAGCAGCTGAGGATAGTTATTGGCACTGCATACCTACGTGACCGATCCCCAATAAAAACGCTGGACATCCAGACTTAGGTGAGCTTCCCTGGTTGACAACACATTTGTCTCAGGTAATTGCGGGGAGAATCCATGCTGGCCATTCAACTCCACACGAGAGGACAACTGGAAGCTTGCCTGTTCCCCCGACCTTCACTCTGTGCATCTTTTCTTTTTGCTCATTTTTATCTGGATCGTTCACTATAATCAACTGTGACCATGAGAATAACAGCTTTTGTGAATTCTGAAAATCTTTCCAGCAAGTCGTCGGACTTGAGAGTGGTCTTGGAAATCTCAACACATCGAGCTATTTGGAGACATACGTGTTGAGGAAGACAAAGGCTCTGCGCGTGCCTGTCACTTGCTACGTGCTAAGAGCGGGGTCAGATATCAGCCGCTCCTCTTATTAATGACTGTATAATCACACTCCTCAACAGAGGGGAAAAGACAGAAAGTACTATAGGAAAAATAGAGGAAAACCCAAAGTTAGTGTATAGTCTAGTGTGTGCATGTACGATTGTACCTGGCAGTGGCTTAGAATATCAAGGAAACAATGAAAAATCTAAGAGTTAAACCATTTTTATTTTACCTTTCATGCCCTTAAAATAATATAGTCTTTCCAAACACATTTACTCAGGAGTAGATTAATGTTTACCTGCTTGGTAGATAAATTGGCTATCAATATTTTCTTTCTTTTTCCCCTTGGCCAATGAAACCTGTCGATTTAATTCTAAAGCTTAGAGGTTTTGCTAAGGCATAATAGATTTTTAAGTCATTGGAAAAATCAAATGATTCCTGCTATTCAGTCTCTCTCCTTTTCTCTACACTTTGTTCAAAGAAGGAAAGTGCATCCTGCAAGCACGCGCTTCTGTCCCTCTTCACAAGCGGCACTTCACAGGTTGGTCGTGCCCCTGCCAGCTTTGTCAGGTATGCTTTTCAGAATATGAAGTTTTACAACCTATTTTACAAGGATCTTTAAAACTAAATGAGAGGGGCAGCACCTGTGGCTCAAAGGAGTAGGGCGCGGACCCCATATGCCTGAGGTGGCGGGTTCAAATCCAGCCAAAACCTGCAAATAAATAAATAAATAAAATAAAAATAAATGAGATGTGTAGCATTAAAAAGAAAGGCAGCTGAAGGAGTGAAGGACACGCCATCCCTAAATATGCCAAACTATTGTATTGATTGTTTCAAATTGAGAACCCTGGAGAAATTGCCGTTTCAGAAAAGGTGAGCCGACCGTTCTCTTTCTGCAGGGAGCAAGTCCCAGAGACTCTTCTGAAGGGGGCCCTGCTCTGTACCAGGGCAAGAAAGTCGCCCTCATCCCCAGGCTCTGGGTGCTGTGGTTGGACAGATCCGAGTAAATCCACTTTCTGAAGTTACACGTAGCTTCCTCTAGTCTGACACGCGCCCACGTATCTCCTTGTGACTCCCCTCGAGATGCATCGCCTCTCGCCAGGTTCCCTGCGTTCTGTTATTTCTTTGACTTTTTTGTTCTTTGTCTAAAAAGCATAAACATGTCTCACATTGGCCATTCTTCAGACTTCTCCCTCTTGTGAAGATCTCCATGCACATATAAAGCTAGTAAAATTGGTGTGCTTTTCTCTTGTTAATCTGCCTGGTGTCAGTTTGGTTTCCAGAACTATCTAAAAAACCCACATAAAAGCTAAAAGGGGGTTGGACCAGATCTCTGGCTCCCTACATAGCAAATGGCTGAACTAACAATCTTAAAGATGATTTTTTAAAAGAAGAATTTTTCAAATATGTTTTATTCCCATAAGGAAAGAAGTATGTTAAACTAAGAAACATTACAAAATGTTGACACTGTCCCCTTCATTTTTTCTGCAAAGCTGCATTCACCATGAAAATAAATATTGCCCCAGGTTCACCAGTACTTTGAGTTTAAATGAAAATAGAATGGACAAGAAATTAGGGAGTAGGCCTGCACAGAAATTAAGCTTTTGCTCATTTTTAGTTTTATTTCATTATCAGTGAAGTCTTTCTTTTTTTTCAGTTTTTGGCTGGGGCCAGGTTTGAACTCGCCACCTCCGGTATATGGGGCCAGCATCCTACTCCTTTGAGCCACAGGTGCCTCCCAGTGAGATCTTTCTTGAAAAGATAAATATTTTTAAAATTTAAGAAAGAGAAAAATCTTTCTAGTAGCGCACATCTCCAGAGATGCATTGGGAAGAAACCGTACCACCGATGAGGTCTGAGAAGATGGGCGGCGAGTGACTCCGTTTAGGAAGTAGGTGGAACAAAAACTGCACACCTTCAAACAGATGGTCTCCACAAACCAACCTAAGAGCTCGACTCAGCAGAGATTTGTCCTCAGGCAGGGTCAGAGGTGTGACGTGCAGTGAAGGGACCCACAGAGGCACCACAGAACGGCAGCCTTATCAAGATCCACATGGGAGAGGGTGACAGGTGGCATTCACCAAGCAACTTTCTGAAGGCCAGTAACGTAGTTTCTTTTTAGCATTCTGAAGATTAGAAGAAGCGTCAGAACTGTGTGTACTTTAAATAGGGCACATGCTGATTTCTCTCTCACCTGTCAAGGTGATGTTCTCGATGCAGCAGAAGACGTGCCCTAGTGATAGGGGACCCTCATCACCCTGGTTACTCCCAGAGTTCCTGCCTTCTACAAAGAAAAAAGTCATCACAAACTGGAAAACCTAACACTGAGCCTAACAAAGGAGGGGAAATGAAATATCACATTTTTGACTTAAAATGTTCTCCATCTCCAGCTGTAAATTGTATGTTTTCAAATGTGCCTTGGAAATGGCACCACAGTGCTGTCACTGACTTGGCACTTGAGTTGAGCCAGAACCTCTGGGCCAGGGGAGGAAGTAACAGGAACTGGGTGAAAGTTCTGTGTATCTCATTAACTTCTTCTCATCAATGGTAACTTTTGAAGACGTGGTTTATTTAAAGTGAGATCTAAGCACTCTTCAAATGCTTGTAGGGATTGAGAGCTCTTCTGATTTTATGGCTTAATAGAGGTCCAGACCTTGGTAGTGACTTTATATCTTTCTCTCTGTACCACGACACTTATTCTTACCCCTCCAATGGTCTTCACACACTCGCGTACTGCAGACCAGGGGGTCAAAGCCACGTGGGAATGTGGCTTCTCTGTTTCACTCCATTTTGTACTTTTTAATGGAAGAACTGCATGTAAATCCTACCTGTCCAGTAGTGTGTCCCTCACCCAGCTCTTCATATAATGGGCACTTAATAATTATTTACAGATTGAATAAACAAACGTGCAATATCCAACATATCCCTGGGGAACTGAAAGTATGATCTGTTAACTCTGATAGATCTCAGCAACTTATTAATTTTTATATTTACTGAAACAAATGAAAAAAAAAAAACAGTTGATATTCCCATGCTTGGAAGAGTTTAATTCTGGTGACTTTTTAAAGCAGAAATTTTACAAGTGCCAATAAACAGCATTTACATTATTTGTTGTGCTCCACAATTTCGTCATGATAATAATATTGTTTGGATATAAAAAAGATCTGACTAAACTAGCCTGGGTGGTGTCCAGACCATCTGTTTAGGTCCAAAAAACACTCTTAGGGAATAAATACGTCTATAATGAGCGTGTGACTTTTAGATTTGAAACCTTAAGTGCAGAACTCAGTAGCAGTCCTCATATGGCAGCTCTCAGAGATATCCACCGAGGAAGAAAACAGACAAGTTACCATTGCTAGTCAGATGCTTGCCAAGGAGACGGAAACATCGAAATGTAGGTCGCAGATGGAATTCCACTATTTTGTGGCTATAGTGTCCCAAGCACAAATCTAAGAGGCACACCTGGAATTCCTGAGCAGACCCACATCCTCTTTACAGGGTTGAGCTCCCCCCAGGCATGGACTTCTGTGCTATCGAGAGTGGACAGGAACAGTTTTCTCTCTCGCTGCTTAGTATAACATTGTTTATATCCCCTACTGGACACCAGGCACTGTGTATATTGTTGGGGGTGGGGCAAGGGGGGCATCAGCAAAGCAGACAAACTCCATTATCCCTTAACAGAGATCAGCGCAGAATGAACACCGTCTCAGTAATCAAATGCAGATTGGAGTCTAACTCCTCTGCCTAAGAGCTAAGCAAACACAGAAACTCTCTCAGGAATCCTAAAATACTATGTCCAGAAAGAATCATGCAGTCAGAACAGCAGAATTTACATGATCTCTACAGAAAGGACACTGGTAGGTTGTAGGCAAGATAAGAGAATATGTGTTGTCAACAGGGAGAGAAAACAGGTGTCAGCATGTGGATGATGATAAGACATAATTACTGAATGAAAGTAAGTTTCTTAGAAGCCCCCAAAGAATGGAGAAGGTCCTTCACTCATTCAAAGACAAGGAGCAATATGTTCTCCACTCAGTTAAAATAAATTAAAAAAAACCCAACACTTCAGTCGTTTCCAATTTTTTTAAATTAAATGATAGCTGTATACATTAATGCAAACATGGGGTACAGTGTAGTGTTTTCATATCCAATTTGGAATATTTTCATCAAACTGGTTAACATAGACTTTGTGTCATTTACTTAGTTATTGTGTTAAAACATTTATACTCTAGTTCTAGAAAAGTTCGTTTGTACCCTTGTTAGACAGACCATATAGGTGATCTTTCCAGTCAACCTCCCACCACCCATCCGCCCATCTCCCAATCCCTCTCCCACCCCCTCCCCATATTCTTAGGCTAGAATTAAGTCGTAGCTTTCATTTGAGAACTATAAATTAGTTTCATAATAGGGCTGTGTACATTGGATACTTTTTCTTCCATTCTTGTGATACTTTGCTAAGAAGAACATTTTCCAGTTCCATCCATGTAAACATGAAGGAGGTAAAGTCTCCATCTTTCTTTAGGGCTGCATAGTATTCCATGGTGTACATATACCACAGTTTACTGACCCATTCATGGATCGATGGGCACTTGGGCTTCTTCCATGACCTAACCCCATTTCAAAACTTACCAAATAAGTAAACATGAATAGCAATTATTCAAACAAGAACAATTCTAAATATTGTTTTAAATAATCACTGTCCAAATAAAAACCAAAAAAAAAAAAATCAGGTGAGAAAGGGAAATAGTATAATAATACTATGGAATCATATAGAAAAACCTATGTTTTCTTATATATTTAAAGATAATTGCTCTTATCAAAATCTCTGGGAACAAGAGTAAGAGGGCCAACTGTGGTGGCCCAGACTCACTTTTTCACTAGCAAAAGCCAAAGGAGATTTGTGAATTTTTCTATTCAGGCAACAGATGACCACAGTTATCAAACTGGTGTCAGATAACTTTTAATGCCGGATGAAATGCTCTTTAAAGTGAGGATATACAAAACAAATTCGGTATAGGAAGTGCCAGAGAGGATCAGCAAAGTACCCACCAGGGCTGGGGGACCACATTCCATCTATAAAGGAAGAAAACAGGCCAGTGACCATTGCTAGACTGATGCGTGTGCCAAGAAAACAGTAACACCAGAATGTGGGTCACAGAAGGAACTCCATGTCTGTAGTGTCCTAGCACAAATCTGAAAGATGGATTGGATCCTCGTAGAGCTGTGGGAGGCTCTCTCAGGCTTTACGTCAGTGCTTGGCACAGGACAGTCTTGTAGGCGCGTATGAATCGGAAGCCTTGCTAAACCACTTTCTGCTATAGAAGCATTAAAAATAGTAACAATAAACAAATAGAAAAATCCCCAAACTATAATCTTCTGTCATGAAATTAAATAAAAACATTATGTGCAAATTTGTAAAGGCAGCATAATCAATGTGCTGCAAAGAGAAACTTTAGGATAAGTGTAAATTTTGGAAAGAAATAAAACATTAACTATCTAGCATCATTGTGGTATGACTAAGCAATTTTCATAGCAGGACCTAGGACCTTCCCCTCCTATTTCCTTTTTATGTAAATATTTTTCAGGTTCTCAAAAGCACAGAACTACATTATTGCAATGACTGGTGTATGTCCTCCTCACTGGCTCAACTTTACTTATCTGTTTGGTCTATCTGAGTAACCTAAAATCCACCTAATATCTATTAGTATCCACCTAACACTCTATTAAGCAAAACAGAACAGGAGAACGTAACCAGTAACTCATCCCTAATTCTATAGGCCATTCCATTGTCTTTATCACTTTAATCACCTTCTCGTATCTTAGGTTAATCTGTTTTCTTTTTCTCCCTTCCTCCTTTGTTTTTATCCTTTCTTCTTTTTTATGTAATTCTATTGCATCTTTAAGTACTGCTACAAGCCGTTTTTTAAAAATTTATAGTTGTTTTAATTTTACAAAAAGAACATTATGATGAGTGTAATCTTTTGAAACTTCTTTTTTACGCTTACCATCATTTTCCTCAGATCTCCCTGCATTTCACCGTGAAGAGACCCGAGTTTATCAACGCTTTGCACTTTCATGCAATGGTTGCGATCCCGGCTTTTATGCTGAGGGGAACCTGCATGAAGGTCATTGCTCCTGTCTTCTGTGATTCCTAAACCAAAGTTCTCCTGTGTGTGTGTGTCTGGGCCACAGTTGCTGGGACATGTAGGGTGACAATTGTTTGACTTTACATGAACATCCCCAACTGTTTCCAAAATATCTGCTGTAATTTTTGAGCAATTTGAAGGAGATTCTGCAAACCCTCGATCACTTTAACACTTGGAATTTTCAGAATGTTTTTCCTAAATAAATAAACATGGAAGGAGATCCCATTTGAGTTTTGATTTGAATTTCTCTGGTCATAATGATCTCGGCACATTTATTTTCTCCTTTATGAACAGATGATTCATCTTCTCTGCCCATTTTCTTCTTTTTAAAAGTTATCTGTGCTTCCTTTACTGAATTTTAGTAGTTTCTTTTATATATTGTATTTGATATTAATCTTTTATTAGTTTTGCATTTTATGAATTTCTTATCTCATTTAGTAATCTGTCTTTTTGATATTTACTTTGTATTGAAAAACAAACTTAATTTCAATACAATCAACTTAATTAATCTTTGTCCATAGGAAGCCTATTTTGTTTTGCTTTAGACCAGAAGGTCTAAATAATACTAACTTATAGATTTTATGAAGAATTTTTAAATGTTTGTCTCTTTCATTAAAATGCTGTTTAATTAATCTACCATTAAATTTTATTTATTTTATGAAGATAAAGATTCAATTTCACCTCTTCTTTTTTAATATAGATCATCATTTTTCCAACTTTACATATTGGACAAATATTCTTTTCCCAATGATTTCAGAAATCATTTCCTTCACATATAGAATTCCATAAAAATGTGGATCTCCTAATGGAATGTCTGGTTAATTGATTCAGTAGCCAAACTACTATCACTGCACCTGTATATATATTTTGATATTAATTTTACAATTTGCTTTTCAATGTCTAAAATAGTTTGTTAAGATTTCAGTTGAGATTGCACTGAATACCTAGATCAGTGCAAAGAGAATTAGCCTCAGCAGAATACAGGCTTGGGACCCATCCACACGGTAAATCTTTCCACTCACTTCACATGCATTTACCATTTTTACCAATGTTTTCTAGTTTTGAAGTATAAAATTTGCATGTATGTTTAAAGTTTATCCCTAAAAAAATTATATTTTGATTTTATTGGAAATAGTATGGCTTTCATACAATTCCATTCTCTAATTATTTGTTGTTAATATATGTGATGATAATTTGTTTTTGTATTTCATCCTCCTATTGTATGTGGGTCATTAGGAAAGTTTTGAGATAGAAAAAATCCATGAAACATAAAATCTGCATGGATGGAAACAAATGAAGCCTCCCAGCAACACCAGGAAGGTCAAGCAAGCTGAAACTTGCACAAGTGAATCAGAAAGGAGGCTTTCAACTGTGATTCATAGAAGTGAAACAATGGATAACTTTTGTAGTGACCTATATATAATCTCACTAATTCATTTCCTAGTTCTAGTAGAATTTTGTGGTTTTTTTTTTAATTTTTCTGGTAAATTTCTTGTAATATGGGGAATTAACTGACTAGATATAGTAACTTACAGACTGCTCATAGGTTTTTTATATAGATGATTATATTAATTGCATATAAAGATATTTTTGTTGTTTCCTTTCTAGTATCTACAGGTTAAATTTCTTTTTTTTTTTTTTTTGTCTTATTACACTGGCTTCAAGTGCAATTTTAAATAGAAGTGATGAGGCTAAATTGCTGCCATTCTTACAGTCTTAGGGAAAAAATGTTCGGTCTCTCATCATAAAGAATGATGCTCATACCAGTTTGCCATTATTGTTTTTAGGAACTTGTTGTTAGGTTGAGAAAGTTCTATTCTATTCCTATTTTTTTCATGGTTTTTATCATAAATTTATTTTGGGATTTTTGACTTTTCTTTGCATCTGTTGAGATGATAGTGTATATTTTATACTTCTTACTTGTTAGTATGGTGAATTGCACTAATTGGTTTTTACATGTGAAGCCAACCTTGCATTCCTGGAATAAACCTCACTTAGCCACAGTATATTTTCATATTGCTAGATTTGATTTGCTAGTATCTTATTGAGGTCATTATATGAATGTCTATGTACATAAAATTTATTAGCCTGTAGATTTTGTGTACATGTCATTTTTAAAGGCATCTACAGTAACTTCCTCCCTAAAGATTTTTTTAGATGTCAAGACTGATGATACCACACACACACACACACCAAGAAGTTAATGAAAGGGCTGTTATGTATCTAACTAATGTCTGTGAGGACAGCAGACATGACTTTGAAAGTAGGTCTGGTGCTAAAGGAGGACACAGTCGGGTTTTCTTATCAGTCCTACCCTGCTGCCCTGGCCCTTCACTCTCCTTTAAAAAATTTATCACCACATTAGTGAGTACCCTGGAGATACTTGTAGGATGTTGATGGATACTGCTGAATCCATCAATTTGAAGATAATGGCATTTCACAACATTGAGTCTAATCTCTATTAGATTTCCATGAAGGGTTCTTCTTTATATATAATTTCTAAACATTGCAATGTATTCGCATTGCTATTATGACACAAACATTATTTAATAGACCTTAAACCCACACATCTGGGGCTAACATGGTTTAAAGATACATAAAAGTAGCAACTTTAATGTTCCAAAATAGTTATTTAAGTTCTGTTTAATACTGTCAGTGACAGAGAATTCACTATGCTAATTCTGTTGTCAAATAGATAATCTTGTTATAAAGTTTTTTCTCATGATGAATCAAAATTCTCTTTCATAACTCTACAAGTGTCCAAATTTTACTCTAACTTAAACAGGTAAATCTAATCTCTCATATTACTGCTTATTACCATTTGAAAACATTTTTATAATCTACTGAAGTATTGTACAACTAATCTGCTTTTAAACTCTGAAGATAAAGTAGAATTGCTATGATTTTCTGTTGTATGGATGGAGAATCTCGAAATCATTAAGAAATAAAGTTCTAGTTCTCATAATTGGTAAGCTAGACTTTAGGAACCCAATTCAGTATTTTTCCATCAAGATCAAGTTGAGATTATTTCAATCTATTCCACAGAGCAATGTGCAAGATAACAAGAAGATAAGAAGCTGACATTAAACTCACTAGTTTTCCAAAACACATTCCTAGCTTAGGAGTTATAAGCATCTTTAAACTCCATAAATATAACCAGGGTTTATATAAATGACTGATGGTCTTTTAAATAGAGCACTTCATGTTTTGTGCTACTGATCTACTCATTCAACCAGTGCAAAAAGGCTAGAGGATTCACTGAACATTATCTGTTGCAGGAAACTTTGAAATTCAGATGCAATTAGTAATATGCAGAGCATTTACGTTATTGAATCTTTCTTAAGAAGAATTTTAAATCTGTGGAAGTAAATTGAAAATAAACTGAAGGGTGAAAGAACACAAACATTCATGAGTGACCAAGAGCTTCACATACATTCAACTCATGTCATCCCGCCAGCCCTGGCCAGCCGTTGGTATTACCTTTAAAGCTGAGGATGATATGCTTGAGACACAATTCGTAATAAGTAATAAATCTATGGTGTAATGCCTAGGCACTCTGACACCATGTGTAGATTACATTTTCCTTCAAATTTGCATAGCAAAATGCACTAGAGAAGTGTTAAAAGAAATATTTAATAAACAACATTATCAGACATTTTCACCAAATTCTATTTACTTTCTTGTAGCACCAGAAAATGAGCTTAGCAATAAGCTGATTGAATAAGAAAAATCAGAAAAAGCAGAAGTAGCTAAAATTTCTCTGCTCAGAATATTTCAGGAACGTTACTAGAAGTTGCACAGGTATTTATCATTTGATTCATACATAAATTTATAAAGCACATACTGATTTTATCTTCGTTTCACAAATGAGAAAAACTGAGCTTTAAAGATTAAGTAACTTGCACGTTTTGGCAGACAGTAGTAACAGGGTGGATTTAAGCCTAAAACTAGTTGAGTCTTAAGCCTTTGTCTTCGCTCATGTACTGAGATGGTGAAATACGGGGCAGGGTAGAGATAGAGTTGAAGGGAGGAATAGTGTTCTTTGTTTTTTAGTTTATTTTTTCCACATTAAACGTGTGACTCCTCTGAAACATCCTAGTGAAGATGGAAGTTATTTTAGTAAACCTCTACAGCAAGTCATTGAAAGAGAAACATGTTTGTGTGTGTTTTACTGAATGTTAGGACTGGAGATGATATATGCCTTTCCCAAGATCATAAAATCAGCAAATGAGTAGCTAAGGGCTCCACCCTGGTTTGAGGGACCCCTGGTGGCCGCGGGTCTTTCATCCTTGTGTGTGCTCCATCCTCTCCTAGCATCCAGGCTGTGACGCCAACACACACAGAGACTGTGGTGCAGGATGACATGCTGTGCCAAGTTCAGTGGTGACACTAGATGTGGAGCTCTTTATTCACTTATGAAATGCATAGTTGGGAAACTCATGCTCCTCCTGCCTGCTCCCCATCTATCAGGTAAAATGCTCAGGTGCCATGGTGCTGGCTCTCGTGTCTGCACTGATTTCCCAGACGGGCTCATGCTCAAACTTTGAGTAGAAAAATATTTTGAGAGTGGTTTAATTTAAGGTACTCAAAGAAGGTTTTCAAAGCACATGACATAAACAACCCATTAGTCAGGACTCTGTCCACTCTGAACACCACAGAGTCACACAGTGTTACAGTGGCCAGCACCTGCTTCGTGGAACCTTCATATTGTCACCATGATGCACAGGCAGGAGGAATGTTGGGGTAGGAAATGCAGTGGAGAAAACTAGTACAACAATCTCCTCTTTTGGCCAAGCGTGGTGGCTCACACCTGCAATCCTAACACTCTGGGAAGCTGAGGCAGGAGGAATGCTTGAGCTCAGGAGTTCAAGACCAGCCTAAGCAAGAGTGAAATCCCATCTCTACTAAAAATAGAAAAAGCCAGACGTGGTGGTGAGTCTCTGTATTCCCAGCTACTAGGTAGGCTGAGGTAAGAGGATTGCTTGAGCCCAAGAGTTTGAGGTTAGAAGACCATGGCACTTCACCCAAGGTACAGAATGAGACTCTGTCTCAAAAAAAAAAAAAAAACTTATTTGAAAAAAAGGAGAACAAATCATCATAAAATAATCTAACTACCTGTTTAAGACCCCCGAGTGAAGAGGTTGAGTCAGACCAAGCCACACAGCTCTTCCACCATCAGCATCACGGCCATTTTAATGATGGACTTGCCTTTCCACAGATTAAACACTCGGTTTCCCTTTGGTACAAAATGTTCCTGTTTGTTTGACAGCTCCATTCCAGTGTGCACTGACCTCCCTCTGCTGTCCTGGGGCAGCCCACCTTGGGCCTGCACAGCCTGGTAATGAGAGTGCACACGCACACTCACATACATGCACACACGTGCACACACACACACTCTCTCACATACGTGCACACACACGTGCGCACACACACGCACACACACACACGCACACATACATTCTCCAAGTCCACTCGTCTCCTGGCCCTTGCAGAGCTCTGGGAAGGCAGCAACGTGCACATAACAGGGGAAGCTCTCAGAGGATATTGGCAGCAATTCAGTTGCCAACCAGCTGCAAAAGGCTTTAAAGGACAGTGCTGCATAAAAAATGAAAAATGTTGATTGAGGACATATTGCCCTTGATTGAAGGCTGAAGAAAACCTGCTGGCAGAAAACTAGATGTGAGACAGGGAGAGAGGAAGGGGAGTGGGCCAGGGAAGCTGAGGCCCTTTATCAGCTGTCGTGAAAGGCTGCGTGCCCATCTCCAGCAAGCATCACTCAGAATGGGCTTTCGTGTCATCCCCCAGAAATTGAATCCTAGAAAGTTGTCAGGACTCTGCCATATTTTGCTTTAGGACAGTCCAGAGCTAAGAACCGTTCCTTCCTTTACTGAAACCGTTTTCACAATGGGCTCCCTTCATGCCCATCCTAGCCAGCTGGGGAAGGACCTCAGAAAGACAGTGTGGGAAGCCTTTGTCACAGGCTTTGGGGCCTCAGAATCCAGCAGCCTCCAAAGATGTCCCTTGGTTGTATTCTTGGAGTCACTAGCAGCTATTCCATTATTTATCCCTATGTGAGATCTGGCTCTCCACCAGCCAACAACAGAGCTTCCCCTTCCTTCCCACAACTGGATGGCCAACAGTTTTAAACGTGGCTGTGCTGAGGATTCCCCTCTGCAGAGATCAGTCACCAATTATCGCCGCCTCGGGAGGATGTGTTTCTGAGAAATATTCTAGATTTCCTGATTGTAGGAGGCTATGCTGTGATTGGAGCCTGAAATAGCATTTACCCCAAGATGACTCAACTCATCAAGGAGCACAATCGCGTCCTCTCACCAAAATTAGCGTCTGTTTGGCCACCAACTTCATTTCCATGGAATCATAGGACACAGCTGCAAGACGCAGCCAGGGCACCTAGCCGCACCTTAAATCACAGCGCTGTTCACTCTTCACCCTAAAGAAGATGCGTGGAAGGGGGCACGTGTCAGGGACCCTAAGAAACTGAGAGGCCAAGAAAAGTGGGGAGCATTTTTCAGCGTTGAAGATGAGGAGAAAAGAGATGGTAGGGAGACCCCGTTGTTTGATTGAAGAGTCTTAAAGACTAGATTTTTGAAAGTCATCTTTAAAAACACCCCATTCCACCCATGGTTCATGACAGTAAGAAGAGGGCCAGACGTGCTTCCCTCACTGTCAAAACTGAGTTATTTTACAGTTCCCATGATTTGGGGGGGGGGGAGAATCAATACAATTGATGTGAAAAGTATGATCTGGAATTCTTCCCCTTCCATATCTTGTGGAATTGCTGTGAAGCTCCACTAATGAGAAGCGTGTAGGGTGATGGGGATGAGCCACCTTTGTTGGGACAGCTGAGTGATCCTATGAATAATCCTTGATGATAAACCTCCTCATTGCCCACTACGGGGACACAGAGCCCAACAGTACTGCTCATAAATATTTGCCGGATCGATGACTTCACACAGGAATGCAACTGCTCAAGGGCCTGTGATCTAGGGATTCTTCTCTTAAAAATATATCATAAAGCAAAACCACAGCTGGCTATTAGACTAGGCTAAAATTATATCGAACGAACCTTTTTGATAATAGGAGAAAATTGTAAACGAATCAGAATGGTTAGTAATGAAGGCCTCGTTAAATAAATTTGATCAACCACCTAGTGTGACATTCTGCAGACATGAAGATGATATTGCAGGAAAACCTTCATCCCCACAAAAACAATAAGAAATGTATTGGGGGGAAAGCAAGACAAATTTCTAAACTGTATATTCAGTAGAGAACATTTTTGATAGTTGATAGTTAAAATATGTGCATACTATTTAAGAAATATTAACATGAGTTTCTGAATAAGACAAGAGGTGTTTTTTAAAGAAAGGTTATTTTTCATTTAAATTTTGCACTTATTCTAAAATGAATGCTTATTTGTTCATTTTGCAGCTGGTTGCCCCTCTTATGTAGTAAGAAAGCAATGAAAAATATCAATAAAGACAAAGATCTGCTTCAATTGCATGCCATTTAAGGAGGCACTCCATAGCTACTGCCGACCTCGCCGATACGAGCAGAGGGATAGACCGTCTGCTCTCCAAAGACTCAGATTCTGACAAAGGTTGCAAAGGGTGAGACACCAGATTTCCCAAGATGAACAGTTTCTTAAAGTGGATGCTGTGGGGATGTCCCTGAGCCCTTGTCCTGTCTCCTCTGTGTTTAATAGTTGGGAATAGATATGGGCAGAAATTCACCAGCGGTCACCCATGTACAGACAAAGACAATTTCAGGCATGCCAGCCTATCTGTAATCAACCACGATCCTTCCAGGCAACCATCTCAGAGCCTCCTGCCTGGGCTACTGTTCTTCCTTGAGATATTCCACTCCTCACTCCCACCACACCCTGCTAGGTCTCTGATCAGGCATCAGACATCAGAGAGGCCCTCTCTCAAAGAGTTGCCTCCTCCCAACCACACCACACTCTTTAGTCTGCTTCTGTATTCTTTGTAACAATTGCTATCATTGGGTATGTTTGTGTGAGCGTGTGTGTGTGTGTGTATGTGTGTGTGTGAAGGTTTTATCTGTTTTGTTTATTGTCTTTGCTCAGGCATCTGGCATCTGGTAGGCATTCAACATTCATTTTTGATAAACTAGTGCATGGTTCTGATACCCCAAAGATAGAAGAAGACAGATATTCTAATACCAAGATGATTTTTAGGTTTTCATCTGTAGTGTAGAGAAGGGCATGGAGAGGTGAAAACCAAGCATTCCCACCCTGTCCCTGATGAGGCTGGAAACTTCCTGAGGTCACTAATTACTCGAGGTAGCCTGAACAGCTGAGTCACCTGAGCTAGTGTCCCTAGGCTAGCTCCTATCTGGGAGGGCACATTACACTTGTGGCTGGTTTCGATTGTGACTCTGGAGGTGCAGTCCTAGGACTGAGCATATGTTGGGTGTTTGCATGTTCAGGACGGGCCACCCTTTCCTCGTCCCCTGCATCATCTAAGAATATATACCCAGGACCCTCAGACTGCATTTTCCATTTTCATTGGTAGGCCCATGTGGCAAGTGTTAACATGCAGGAGTCATCAATACAACCACCCAAATTATTTAAATTCATGTTTATTTGGCTCAGAGTTATCATCCCCATTCATGGGGGCAGCAGGTCACATAGGATAATTCTTCCCAGCAACTCTGGATTGGATGAAGCTTTGTCTACCCATGAGTCATGCATCTTACCAAATGGACCCTCTACCATAGTGCAGACTTTCCAAGTTGTTGGGTCTTCCCTACGTTGAACTTGTGCTACTCACTTTGCAACAGGTAACCCTGCGGTGACTGTCCTCATGGCTGCAATGGTATTGTTGGTTTATTGTGTGACTTTAAGTGGTTTGGCTGCCTAGAAAATTTTCAGAATTTCCAGCCAGAATTGCTCCCTCTAGAGAAACAATTTAGAGTGAGATCCATGAAAGCAAAGACTGTTTTGTTTATCTCCGATTCTCTTTTAGGTGGCAAAATAGTTTCCACATAGCATTCCACTCAAACATTCCAACATTCCACATAGCATTTCAACTATTGCTGATAATTAAATGTGTAACTGAGTGAGAGTTGTAGCTGTGAAGTTTGTCCTTTAAATCTGCAGTGCCCTGCTACTAGCCAGCTTCCCACATGGCCCAACACTCCCCACTTTCCATCTCTCAATGACTCTTCACATTCTTTATTGGTGTAACATACAAGCCACAAGCAACACTGCATGGGCTCTGGGATGCAGCCTGGAGCCCAGGTCCCTGGTGAGGTTGCTCAGTGCCACACAGGCCCTGTGGGTTGAACAGATGAAGAGGAGGTAAGATGGGCATCCCAGTAGCCTACCCCGCTGGGGAAAGACTGGCTGTGTCACCACATCTCTGCTGCAAATCTCCTAAGAAAGGTCCAGCACTGCAGTTGAGATGAGGCAAAGGGTGTTGAAATGTTAACCTGGCTGGCTGCTGGGCTGCAGGCCCAGGGATGGACAGGTGTCTGTTTTAAAATGAAGGAAAACCCATTTAGACAGAGCTCATGTCTCCCACTTGCTCAATGATTAAGCCATGGCCTGACACTCAGCCTCAGTTTCTGACTGTCATCAACATTATGAAGCTCTAATGAATCAATTGTGTGCATGGATTTTATAGGCAATAAAATATTTTTTCAAGTCTATTCTGTTCTCCATATGTGGAAAAGAGAGCACTTTCACAACAACCAAAACTGACATCACCAGTTCAGACATAAGAGGCATGTGGGGTTAAACTGGCTGTATGTTCAGGCTGGTCCCCAATGGCGTTAGAGGGCTATCTGTGCACGTCTGCTCCCAAATCTGCCCTGGTGGCCACCTGAGGGTAGTTTGAAATTGGCCACAGTGGGAGTATTCACACTGCAGAGTTCTGCAAGTGCTAGAGTCAGGACCTCTTCATTCTGCTCTGAGAGAGGTTATTAAACATTTACCAGCATCTGACTGGAGAAGATGGTTTCATTTTCCGCACTTAATGTTAATTTTATCTTTGTCCTATCTAGTAGAATACGATTTTCCTATTTGTTTCATACTGGTCTTTTCAGCTACCAGCATTCTCAGGGATTAGCAAAATAATCAGCATTCACAAGAGGAGAGGGAACTAGGGAAATGTGCTCTAAATCTGAAGGCCGTGTCCATCTTTCTCAGATGGATTTAAATCACAAGGTCTATATATTCTTCACTTCCATATGGTACCATGAGGTCTCAGTAAATATCATTCAATGGCTCTGATTTAGTAACAGTCTCTCTCTCACACACACAGGCACACACACTCACCTGCCATCTGCTGGACTTTGTTTATGAGTCACTGGTTTCAGTCAGTGGAATAGAGTTGACATTAACCTCTAACCTGATTGAGATAGTTTGAGTCAATAGTTCCTCCCAGGTTTTTGAAAGATTAATAACACCTTTCTAAATTCTCAAAAGTGGCATCAACCTAGAAGCTGATGAGAAGTTCTCTCTTTGCTGGCCCATCTCAAAGACACATTCCCCTTCCTGAGAGTGCTGGTCAGGAGCAGGGCAAACGCTGCACTGAAGTGTCCACCATGCGCTGCCCTCTCCCCAGCCTGCAGACAGGGTCTACAGTGACCTTACTCTGTTTCTAGATTTGGTACCTGACACGTTAGACTAAGGTCCAGAAACCAGCAAAGCGTGGCTGGGCCAGAAGCCCCAGTTTTTCACAATGAGGAAGATCTGCGTTGTGAAACAGATGTCATACAGAAAAGGCAAAAGGGGAATGTGAAGATATCACAAGAATTCCAGGGTGATTTCTGACCGGCTCGCTTTCTGTCGGGGCATCCCAGGGATTTTTTGCCTTCTCAGTTTTGAGCAGCCTAGCATTTAAATGATCATTTTGTTTCTCCCCCACTGCTCCCCAATCTAAACAACAAAAGAAGGAATTTAACCTCATATCCTCGCTCTGAAATTAGCTCTATTGTCAGAAGATGACAGCTGTATCCTGATTTCAAGAATTTCATGTTGGAATAAAACAGCGTTTTTGAAACCATTGTGTTACTTCAAACAGATCTGTAATGGTCCCTCAGCAAACCATTTTCAGAAGACTTGGGTAAGTAAGATAAAAAGGCACCATTTCTGAAGAGTTGCTTTTATGGGCTAGGTCAGAGTGCTCTCTCCGTGTTGTTCATTCCCAGCTGAATTCCCTAATAGTCTATCTCCTCAGCTAACAGATGCCCGGCCTCATGTCGGAACCAGATCGTGCCACTGCTGAGACGCTCTCCAGCTCCTTTCGTATTCCGCCGTTTCCCTAGCAGATGGTGCGGTGCTGCAGGCACACTCCTTCCTGTTAATTACCAGCCTTCGCTACAGATGGAAATGTCAGTCAGCCTCACAGGTCCTGGTTCCTGCCATTGCCTCAGTCCCTAGCCCTCTACCTAGGCAAGATGCTGCCAACACACACCATGTGTTTTGTGACTGCTGACTAGGCGGGCAACAAAAAACAACTTACTTCATGAATATTCATGGAGGAATGTTTAAAGTTCTGTTCATCTGTGATGCTTATAGATCTGCTTAAAGGGGATTGCACCTTCCCGAGAACACTCTGCCCTGTGTTTTTCCTAAACTGAGGATACTCCAGTATCCCAAGTGAGTTGCCATGGCAACGTAGAGGGACCATTAAACACGGGCCATTTGGAGCCTTCTGTAGACACATCGATTTCTGACTACCATTCTTCTCATACCTTGAAGTGTCACTTAATTATTCTTGTCCTGCCATAACAGACCCATAGTCGCCAAGCTGAACTGATTAGCTAATAACTGTGGGTTTTCATTAAACCCTGATTATCTCATTAGCACACACAAAACCAATATGAATTCCTTGATTTTTCCTGGTATTTAAACTTGCCAAATCAAGATAAACCAATTTCAGTAGAGTCATTCTTTATTCATTAGGTCAAGTTATTTTACTCCCTGTGGAAAACTCTTTAACAGTCAAAAATGGGTCCATTTTCAGGTTCAGAGAAGAAAATTAGGGCTTGTGTTTTGGGAGTTGGGGAGAGGAAAAGGGACTTTAACCAAGTATGTGATTGAAGGTGATTTGGATACATGTATTTTAAATATCCACCTTCTCTGCTGTGTTTACAGGTAAGGTCATGTTGGGAAGAGTCACCACTGCTCCACACTCTGTCCACACACAGGGGATCCTTTTTCCATGATCTCACCCAAAGACGGCAAGTGCAGGGTCAATGTTAAATACCCTGAACATGAGGAAGAGTTTCAAGCAGAAGAGAACCGCCTTCCTGAAATGAAATATCCAGCAGACTGGATGGAGAAAGAGGAGGAGAAAGAGGATCGTGGGTGTGCAAAATTGAGAAGTCGGTTCCATGAGTCCTGAAAGATTCATTTATTTAGAAGATGTAGATTTATTTTTTCCCTTAGGTATCTTTTGTTTAGGAATGAGGCTCTGCACCCAGGGGATTTCCAGGAGTGAGGCCAGTTAGCAGGGTCAGCACTGGAGGCACAGGCGTCTCTAAGCTGGAAACTGCAGCAGGCAAGTTGGAAGACACCCATTTGGGGTCTCGGTGATAGTCATGAAACTTAAGTCTACTCTCCTGGTTCCCCTTTTAAGAAGCATAAGCTATTTGTATGTTTCTCATCTTTACAAGAAAGAGAAAGTATGTTTAACTATTTTACAGACAGAGATGAGGTCTTTCTGAATGCCCCCGTCCCATAAAACCAAATGCTATGCTACATGTATTCTCTAATTACAACATCTCCGGGGAAGGTGAGGAGATGGTGCCAGGAGCGTAGCAAGAGCTCTCCGTTCCCTTGTTCAAAATGTATTGTGATTGCATCTTACAGTGAAGAATGCATGCAGTGCTATGAAGGTAAACGTTTAAAAACAAGCTCACAAAAATTCCTGATACATATATGTACATGCATATAATCTCCTCATAACATCACTTATAGAATGTATTCTCACGCAGTTCACAAATAATAATAACATATAAAATACTCTTCCTTGTCACACTACATAAAGTATTGATTCTTACACAATGCTTTTGTGGATTTTTGCCAAATCTTGTATCTGTAGGCAGCCTTATAATTCAACTATGATTTCAAAATTGAAACTGTATCCCTTTCTACTCTTTTCTCATTAAATGTATAACCACTAAGTTCAGTCTGTGATTTGCTGTTACACTGTTTTTCAGTCTCACACAAATATTCACGAAACCAAAGCCCCTTTCAGCTTCATCACAATGTGGGCCAGAATTTCATTCATTGTCCAAGCATGAGAGGGACTGTTTTATCTAATTGGATAACAGGATTCAAATATTGGACGAATAGTTCATTTTTTTTCCTTTTTTTCTCCCAGCCTCCAGAACAGGAAGAATAGTTCTATAATGTAGTGGGGTTATATGCACAACATACTATCAGCTTTAACCTGCATGATTAACATTTTCTCCATTACCATCTTAAGTCCTGTCAATCAACAAAGCAATAAATCAAGCTTTGTTTTATAGTGCTTGCCAATTCCTATGGTATAAATATTTTGACCATGCCCAATTTCAAGCTACTGACATGATGTCACTGAATGCGAATTTGGAAAAAGTAGTGTGATAGTACACTTGATTTTAATCATGAAACCCTCTTTAACAACCACCTTGCAAAATTGCTGAAAAATTAACAATGGGCTCCTGCGGGCTGGCACAAGTCAACTCAGGCACAGCACTTTGGGCCCCATCTCTTCATTTGTCCCACCTGTCATCTCTTTCACGACAGATATCACATGTGTGTATATGTTGACAAATATGTAGAATTGCAACTTAGTTGCACTTAATAAATTGTTGAATAAGTTGAATTGAACGGATGCACAACTTAATGAGGCTAGTTAAAAACTGAAATACAAACACATGGAAAGTTTAATGACATTTGGACTGCTTTTCACTTTGTGTCAAGGGACATTTAACCAGAGAACATGGCTTCCAAGGGGGGCAAGAACTGTCTGGATCGCCTCATTGGGGTGGACAAAAGGCCTGGCTTGGCTCAAAAAAATGGTTAGGATTTGGATAGATAAAAAGGAAAAGAAGGATATTTCGGTTAACTCAAGGAATAATTATTGATTGATTACTAGTCATCATAAACATTAAATTTTATACTAGAAATTATCCCTAAAAAGGTATACAATTATTCTAAGGAATGTTTTCATCTTTTAAGGAACTGGAGACACCCAGATAAATCTCAACTGTTTTTTATTTAAGCATTTTTAAATTGCTAAGTTCTAAAAACACCTCCTAACAATTAATAATTATTTCTAAAAGCAATTGAAATGTTTTATTTATATATACATCATATCTTTAAAGATTCTATAGGAAATAACAGCAATAGAAACTCATGAGTAAGCCAAAAATTGCCTGAAAATAAGCCCAAAAAAGCCCTTTTTCCCCCCTAAACTTGGTCTTTAGAGAAGGAGGGAA
>NW_003852417.1:457124-458249 GCF_000181295.1 Otolemur garnettii
AGAGAACTGATTAAATCTACTGTGGTTCATCTGTCTGTCTGCCTGTCTATCTATCTAATTATCTAGGAAAATCAACTCTAAAAGGAAAAATATCAAGATGTTATTGATGGCTATTACTAAGTAATGGATTAGAGGTGATTTGGCATCTCTTATGTGCATTTTTCTATATTTTTCAATTTTTTTTACATTGAGAAACTTTTACTTTCAGAATTGAAAAAAGACATCAAAGTTAATTTTGAAAAGAAACGTACTGCTTTTGAGGAAAGGAAGCATTGGCTCCAGAAAGACCTAGAATTATAGTCTATCATCTGCGAGGCATTGGGTAAGCATTTCTTAGTCTGAGATCTTCGTTTTTGTGTCTTTTAAAAGAGTTAATAACAGAATACTTCCAGGGTTCACTAGGACCAACTGAGGCTCCCTTACAAAGCTCCCGATGTGTGCATGTGCTCATAATATGCCTGCTTTCCTCCCCAATTCAACACTCTTTGAGTGGTGCCAACTCGTGAAATCCAAAGACCAAAATCAGATTTTTCTCAGTCTCGTTAATTCTATCAGAAAGCCGTCTCCATGTACTCTCAGCCTACTGAGGGTCAAGCCAATGGAATGCTAATCAGCCTTTAGAACACAAAAACCATCTTGTGTGAGCTCCTAGTGCTCTCCTAAGCATCTGTTAGGAAGGATCACACGCTCAACTCTGCCAAAAATTATATCGTCCATAGTGTCTGCTTGAGATGTTCAGGCAAACTTGAAATGAAAGATAATGTTTAAGAAGACTCTTCCCCACCACTGTAACCCTGATGGATGTCAGTTTGGGGACATGGAGCTTAGGGGATAAAGTAAGAGCACATTGCTCAAACACGACGCAGCACCTGGGCACGCAGATGGCCCAGGCCCTGAAGATGCCTCTCAGAGATACAGGAAAAATCAGAATGCAGCAAAAGATAGCACGGATCCGAAAGAGGAAAAAGTGTCAAATGTGCTTCTGGCCATCAGAGGAAGCTAATGCAATCCAGGCTGACTGACTCAGGGGACAGTCACAGTGCCAGCTACAGAGGCCACATGGCTTCTAATGAAGCCAGGCCCAGTCGCAGCTCAGAAGAGGGGTGAGCAAGCCAAACTTCACCC
>NW_003852417.1:459160-460560 GCF_000181295.1 Otolemur garnettii
CCCTGCAGGCTGAGCACAGCCCTGCCGCCAGCTGGTCAAATAACTAAATTGCAAGGGCAGGTCTTTGTTCTTAATGATTCTCCAACAAAGTGAGTTGACAAAGCAGAGTCACGAGGTGAAGCCATTTTGACAAATGTCAAAGAAAGCTGTAAGCATCTCAGTAGGATGGGTAGAATAAAAAATAAGCATATGTTGTGAAAGAAAATAGCTTCCCTGATGAGAAAGAGACCAAATCAAACGTGAGTGGGCAGACAGGAAACAGAGGAAGAGAACACAGGGCCCAGGGTGTGGGCAAGATACCGCACATCACCAGCGGCAAGCAGGCTATTCCAGGAAGATCTGTCTCGCTGCTGAGACTGAGGTTAGCACTGTTCCTACGCGGCCCAAAGAGGTGAGAGGTCGGGTGGCTTTCTGTGCCCTGCCCTTTTTGACATTTTAAAATTTGACACAGGTTTGAGCGTGGAAAAAACCTTCTCAAGGTGGCACAATAGTCTTTAGTTCCTTTTAAACATCACCATGCTTAGCTGGCCTTATTTTCTTTCTCTTACATTTTTTTATTTCTTTCTTTTCCCCTCCTTTATTTAACAAAGGCCACCTTCCCTGTGCCACCAGTTACAGTGTGCATTAGGGATAAACAGACAGAATCTGAAGCTCAGAGATGGCTATGAAAGAGAGAAAACCAGAGAACGCGTAGAGTCCAGGGTATTGGACACAAGGACAGGGGCCAGCATGTGGTTCCTGGAGATACCCTTGCTCTGGAAAGAGTGATGGTAGGAGAAAATGCAGAAACGCCCCGGGGATGTACAGGGAAGACAGGGAAGTGAACAAGATGGAAAGAAAGGTAACAATGGGAACATTTCAAATAGAGGGAACAGCAGATGAAAGGAAACTGAAAAAACCAGACACGCCTGTGCAAATGCCGGAATGAATATTTCACTTCTCCTGATAAGGGGTCAGAGATAAATCTAGAGGATACACAAAGGATCAGACCCTGGGGATGGGCCAGTGGCTTTGAACTTCACCCTGACAACTGTGGAGTCCTGCTGGAGCAGACAACCGACCTATGTAGATAAACTCTAGAAAGATAACGCCAGTGTTGTGGTAGGAAAGGAACAGTCCTGGAAGCCAAGGAGGGCTTGGAAGGCATCAAGCCACTGCCAGCCAGCCCGGAGGAAGGTAAGGGTGGGCCCCTGCAGAAGCACCTCCACTGAGCCTGCAGCAGCACCTCCCACTGAGCCTGCAGCAGCACCTCCCACTGACCCTACAACAGCACCTCCCACTGACCCTGCAGAAGCACCTCCCACTGAGCCTGCAGCAGCACCTCCCACTCACCCTGCAGAAGCACCTCCCACTGACCCTGCAGCAGCACCTCCCAATGACCTGCAACAGCACCTCCCACT
>NW_003852417.1:461506-464281 GCF_000181295.1 Otolemur garnettii
AGGGCCCCTGAAGAAAAGTTTAGAGGGGAACATTTGAATTGGTATTTCAAGAAGTCAGCCTGGGACAGATCAGCAGAAGAGGAAAATCCCAACAGAAGCTCCATCACCAGGGATCAGGGTTGACTTCCGGCTGAATGGCCCAAAATGGCTACGGGATGTGCTGAGTCATCTGGCTACTTTCCAGAAAGTGATTTTACCTACACAGTAGGTGTCAGACAAAACAGGCTGGAACATCCTGAGGAAACACTTTTTTTGTGAAGTTACTGGATTCCTGGCATAGACCTCTGGAGGGTGAAGTCCCCTCAGGAGTGTGTGGGTCTTTCCTTCTGAGCCACCTAGATTTAGGAACTGTCCAATTTTCAAACCCATTTAGAGGTGATGGCTGAGGACATTTTCCCCTTAGGAATCTTCTGCTACACCTAAGACTTGGTGATGCTGGAGAGGAATTTCTTAAGGTGCTTTTCCTAGAAAGGATGATTCTTTGACCAGGAACCCAGACTTTCTCCAGACTGACAGACATGTGTAGATAGCAGGAGCTGTGAGAGTGTCATGGTCCAGAGATCCAAATCAATGGTGCTCAGGGTATCCAGGCCGCCATCTCTGCCTAGACTAGATCGGGCCCCCACATGGCTCTTCCGAAGAATAGGGTGCCCATTTCTGGCTAATGAACCCACCCTGTCCCCTCCATTTTGGTCCCAGAAAGGGGCTGAGCTCTTCTGTGGTTCCCTGTAAATTCAAAGTGTGTCTTCAGCTATGAGAGGGCATTTGCTGCCAATCCCGTTGGCTTCCATTAGCCTCCTGCTTTGGGCTTGGAGAGGGAAGTGGGGAAATGTGAGTTCTCGTGCCCAGGCTTGGCCTCCCACATCCTCTTTGCCCATTAAGCTCCCAGGCTGGAGCCTTCCTTTGTTGCGGGAGGAGGTTTCTATGGATCTTACAGAGAAGTCACAATGGAAACTGCAATTAAACTTGTGTTTCTCTTTTCCCTCTCTCTGTGTCTCTCTCCCCTTGGGTTAAGGCCAAAGTCATTTGACTACCCTGATAAAACTAAACATGTTCTCTCAACGTTATTCAGGCTCTCACATCCAAAGAGAAGGGAGAACTCCACAAAGAATTTGCCATTTGAAAAATGGCAGGGACATGATGTGAGCCACAGAAACGATGATGTCTAGAAATTGCTGGCCTCTGTAAACTCTCAGGACATAAAGGAAACACTCCAGATACTGGGGTCAGAGGGATTCGTGTCCAGATCCGCTATCGTACTCTCTCAGGTTACTTACTCTCCTTGAGTCCTGACTTTCTCACTGGCCAAATGGGAACAAATGTAGCTGCCTCTTAGGATTCTCATGAGGAAGAGGAGGAAGTGATGAGAACTTGGAGACTCTTCCAAGCTCTCTTAGGAACCACCCTCACTTCAGTGGTGCTGATTTCCCTATTCCACGTGTCATGTCATTATCTTTCAACCCCCAGCATGTGGAGATCCGGACATCAAAGCAGGCTGTGTTTATAGCAGAGCAGGTGAATGCCCGTGCAAGGTCAGACTCACCTCCAGGGAGCCCGAGGAGCGGGCTCAGTGCCACATCTCGTGTCCTGAGACTGTTACTGGTGTTTCTAACAGTGGATGTTTATCCCTCGTGCTTTTCCAAGATACTCTTCCCTGTGTCGCCAGAAATGATTAAATCCACTTGTGCTTGGTTCTTGCTACTATGGGAGAACTAAACAAAAATACTTTTTTTCTTGTTGCCTGAAGAATATTGCCAAACCCTCCTTTTCTGCATCTTGTATAAGAGCCCTAGGATGTATTTCAAGTTGGAAAATGAAAATTCTATGCACCCTGGGAAGGACCCTCTCTCCACAGCAGCATCTTGTAGGAGGACAAGGTCACAACAATGTCTATGAAGTAAAATCAGGACTGTCCCTCCGTTCCTGAGCACCACAGACGTGTTAGATCCTTAGCACCATTAGAGAGGAGGATGGTCACTCACTCAGAACCTGTAGAAGGTTGAATTTCTCATCACCCAGGTGGAAACGGGCTGAGAGACGGATGGCATTGCATTAACAAAAGTCAAGCAAGTTCATAACCGGCATAAGCACACTATATATCTATACGTATTTATTTAAATTCTAGTGTGTAACAAGCCCAAGGCTCACATCTCCTGGGCCTTGGATATGGCAGAACCAAGCCTCCAAGAGAATTTCTCTCCCACATTCCAGGTTCCTTTCAACCATATATTCCAAATGTCATGGTTTCACTACACTCATATGATTCTTTATTTTATACTTCCCTTTAAATTAAATTTAATGAACTATCTTAGTTTAGACCCATCCTGAACAAAACTACCCTTAAGTATGCTACACGTAATTAATACATATTATGTGCTAAGTATGTAATGATTTCTAATATATATTTAATGTACTATTAAAAATAATCATGTCTAGGGTCACCAGTGGGGTACAGGATGGGTTGAAAGTACAGAATCAGGAGTAAGAAGGAATTATTTTGAGGCTGTGAGAAGAAAACTGAGGCATTCAGGACTTGAACCTGGTTATTGGTGGATGAAAAAAAAAAAAAACAATGAACTATGAGAGATTTTGAAATTAAAAAGTAAAAAAAAACACAGTTCTGGGTGACAACAACGTCTCCAGTTGACTTGTGGCGCCGTGAGGACAGAGGAGAAGCACATGAAGTCCTCGGGAGGGCTGCGTGTTGCTCTGACCTGCAGACAGAGGAGACACCCGGTGCCCATGGGGTGACTCTGGTGACTCTGGTGAAGTCCT
>NW_003852417.1:464391-465951 GCF_000181295.1 Otolemur garnettii
AGAGGAGACACCCGGTGCCCATGGGGTGACTCTGGTGACTCTGGTGAAGTCCTCGGGAGGGCTGCGTGTTGCTCTGACCTGCAGACAGAGGAGACGCCTGGTGCCCACAGGGTGACTCTGGTGGAGTCACCTGGTCTGTAAGATGAGGTGGCTGAACCAGCCCATCACAGACATCTGCCTGCTTCTGTCCTCAGTGTGGGGACAAGTCTAGACACACGGCAGGTATAGTTTTGCCTCCTATTGGGCTGGTGAGTGCAAAGCATACATACAACTTTAGAGTTGTTTAAATTATCTCCAAAAATAGCCAATTTTTACATCATACTGGGTAGCAGACACTCATCAAGTGAAAATATTAATAGTAAAATTTTCCTTTGCCTTTCTCTAAGATCATACTTATTATT
This sequence comes from Otolemur garnettii, assembly GCF_000181295.1. Classification (NCBI taxonomy): domain Eukaryota; kingdom Metazoa; phylum Chordata; class Mammalia; order Primates; family Galagidae; genus Otolemur; species Otolemur garnettii. The sequence goes on from NW_003852417.1 coordinate 464,793, forward strand.
AACTAATTTACACATAAGTAATAACAGTCACGGTGACAGGAATTAATGAAATGTCCACCTGGTACATTTTAGGCTTTATTTTCTCTGATGTAAAACTATACCTACCATTTCTTTGGGTGTTTAGTTATTGAGAAATTCCCTGAGTTTTGTCTATTTCATGGGCATATTGGCTTTCTCCTAATTATGCCTGTTGGAAATGGAATATTATTCTAAAACACTTACTATATAGGCAACAGTAAGAAGGGTCCCTAGAAATTATTTAGTATTCTGAAAATACTAACACACACAGCAGATTTTTAGTTCTGCTGAACACACATTTTAGAGAAGTCATCTCATCCAGTCAGTCTTTGCCTGAAAGTCCAAACCTTAAATTTTTAAAGAGCAGATGAGGACCTTTTAGCAACAGCTTTCAGAAGGCAGAGGGGACGCTGGAGGCACAGGATTGCTGCCTCGTGACGCAGGGATAGAACCAGAGACAGGATCTAGGACAACTAACACCATTTCTTTCCTCGGTTCTAACACAAACTTTCTCCTCCCCAAATTCCCAAATTATCATTTTTATGAAATCCTGGACACCCAGCATTGTGAGAAGATAGCTAGAGAGCTCCCACAGCAAATGATGAAGTTGACTGAAAGAACTCTAAATCGACAGGTTCCACAAGGGAAACCTGCGTACTCGTGGCTGAGAGGGCTTGGTTTATGGGAACTTAGCAGGAGATTTTTCCCAACAAGGCATGACCAAGCCTGTGAGGTCAGTGGAAGACAGTGCGGGGCCTCCTGTGCTGTCACTGGGCTCCTGAAAAGGGAACAAGGGCAGGAGGCAGGACTGGATGCATTACAGTCAGAAAGGTTTGGGTCCACCACAGACGTTGCTTAGATTAGTGACTACAGCCCCTTGAATTTCCAGTTCCCCTCCCTCAAGAGATGTAAGCCCACGGAGTCCTCCTCCCTGAGGCTGCCATGGAGTCTTCCTCCTCGAGGCTGGCATGGAGTACTCCTCCCCAAGGCTGCCATGGAGTACTCCTCCCTGAGGCTGCCACAGAGTCCTCCTCCCCGAGGCTGGCATGGAGTACTCCTTCCTGAGGCTGGCATGGAGTACTCCTCCCCAAGGCTGGCATGGAGTACTCCTCCCCGAGGCTGGCATGGAGTCCTCCTCCCC
>NW_003852417.1:466079-469214 GCF_000181295.1 Otolemur garnettii
TTAATGCTGCCATGGAGTACTCCTCCCCGAGGCTGGCATGGAGTACTCCTCCCTGAGACTGGCATTTTCTTCCAGATCACCTTAGGTGTCTTATGCTAGCTCAGTGCTTGGCTGAATAACAACTCACTTCTGGGTTACATCTACAGTGTCCGAAAGGGACATGAGGCTGGTGTGGTCAGCCTTGTTCTCAAGGAACATATCTGCCATATTTTCGACAAGTTCCAGAGTGGCTCTGTAAGTCCAGCCAGAAAGTTGGGGAAGCCCCTGAGATGCACAATGGCCATGTGAGTACAGAGGAAATCTGGCACGGCCACTGTCACATGTCACCCAAAGTTCAAGGCAACTGGTTACCTAGACAAGGCCACACATGTATGTCAAATAGATGTCACAGCTATCAAGAGGTAGCAAGTAGAGTTAGAGACATGCAGAAATTTGAGAAATAAATTGACATTTGAATACTTTTCAGGATGTGGCCAGGCTGAGGTGAAACTCAACAGCAGAGACTTGAAGTGGTGTGGGCACTGGCAAGAACATGGGGACTCCAGTCTGGGAGAAAATGGGCTGCAACACCTCCCCCCGGGGTGGGGACTCTGGAGCCAGGACTGAGAACAGAGCCGATGCCTTTCTCTGTAACTCAGGACAGGTCTGATGTGACTGGAAGGCCAGGTCAAAAATTCTCCCTAGTCAAGGTAAATGATATTCTAATGCAAAAGCTACAAAGATTAAGTCAAAACTCCAGGAGGAACAGAACAGCCAAGTGCTAACTGAAGATAGGATCAGCTCGAGTGACAGCCCTGTCCCTTCAGACTCCAGCTAGACTCTGCACAGGACTGTCCCTGAAGCTGTCCTCACCCCAGCCCCAGCTCCCGGACACCAGGTGCAGCAGCTGAAACCCTCCTGGTCAGGCAGGTGTGGGGCTGAGCCTGGATGGAGGCTCTGGTGGTCCCAGCTTGGGGAGGAAGAAGGTCACGGGGACCAAGAAAACCTGCGTTCTCCGTGCTCAGGGCGGCCCATTGCTTTCCCTCTGCTCTAATAGTTCATTTCACGCTTCCACCCTGGCTCATCGCTAAATTCCCTGATCTGCAGAAGCAAAAGGTCCACTTTTGCCCATTATAAGAAATGAATGAAAGAAAAGAAAAAAATAATAACCTCTGTATGCAGTTCTGCGGGTCCTCACCTTCTCCTCAATGGCTGCAGAAATATCATCTGTCAGTTTTTATACTTGAGAATGTTTTCTCTCCTGGAGTCTTAAACTCATGGGAGACAACCCAGTGCTATCTTCCCGTCCCTCACTTGTCCCCTCTCTGTAGCCCACATTGGGTTCTTCCTTCCCCTTTGAACATTCTGTCTTATTTTAAATGGTGGAAGGTTAAGAGACATGAGATTGTTCACTTACAGATGAGAGTGGCTAAAATCTTTCCGGATGACCCCAGTGAGAATCCTGTCCACATGGTGTGTGTGCGTGGTGTGTGTGAGCTGTGCCGCTGCAGGTGCTGGACAGTGAACAACAGAAGCAGAAATGGGCAGGTCTTCCCGCTTGACAGAGGGAAACACTCCCAGGAGGAGAACCATGTGCAGAAGGCACGGTGTCCCCGAGGACACTCAGTCCCCTGGGGACACTCAGACTTCGCCTAGCACAGGAGCTTGGACTCAGGCAGAAAGTTGCAGTCTGTGGCTTGAATTTTCTGAGGAATGAAGTTCTGTGTCACCAGAGAGCTTGAGATCAAAGGTAGAGAGTGAGGCAGGGATCTCGCCACAGGTAAAGTTTGCCTCAAATAAAAGAAAACAACTACCTTATTTGCGCCTGACAAAACATGATGTTCACAAGTCACGTGAAGACTCTCTGAGCCTCAGTTTCATCATCCGAGAACGTAACGGGCACTGCTTGTTGAAAACCTGCCTAGTGCCAGACCCCCTGTTCCCAGATTTCCAAATCCCAACTCTGAAACTCACAGCCTCCCCCCGGGAAAGCTGAATTCTCTTTCTCAGCCAAGATCAGGAATCAGTACCTAGACAGGTTAGACTCCACATGTCACACAGTTATTCCTTTGGTGGTTACCTCCTTGGTGGGAAGATCAAAATTGAAAAGTGTGTTGTAAGCTGGCAAAGGCCTTCCGTGGTTCTGAGTCGTCATTCCGACTCAAGGGGACTGTTCTTATTCTGAGTCAAGAAGATTAAACCCTTCCCCCCAGGTAGAAGTAAGCCAAGTGTCTTGGATCGGACTTTTTAGCCTCAAACCTTCCCCTCTTGGTAAGGTCCAGCCCATCCGTGCCTGGGTTCCACCCTCTATGTTTGGAGGTGTGTGATCAGGGGACAGCTCTGGAACTCTCCGCCTTCCTGCCCTTGTTTCAAGGGTTTGACACTCTGAAAACTCAAAAGAGTGGAGCCAGCAGCTGGAGAGAAGTGAAGACACATTTGCAAGATGCTGTGTGTGGTGTTTTTTCCCTCCCGTTCCCCTAAATGCAGAGAGAGTGCAGTGTGACTAATTACACCAGAGAGGGAAGCAGAAGCTCTCAAGTTAAAGTATTTTGGTAATCATGTTTACTGCGGGCAAAGTACGTCTGCATTAAATAAGTCAAAACACAGTGCGCAGAATTTGGAAAGATTCCTTGAGCACTGCAAGGACGGAGTTAGATGTAGAAATGATATAATGTCCAAGTCGAAACACTATGAGAGAAGATAAACCATCTGCTTCAACTAACTCAGATCCACTTGAAAATGCTAATCGTATGGCAGGAGGATGATTAAACTACATTAAAAAAAAGAAAACTTTTTCAGTAAGAGATGTACTGCATTGTTCAGCAAGATTGAACTACCCACAGATGGAGGGAACGTTATCACCTAAATTAAGTGACCATCGGGGTCTGACTTCGTCATAGTTCTTTAAGACTGCATTGATCACCCAGGCTCTGCCCGGCTATGCCCGTCTTTGCTGATAATTCAGAAACTTGTCTGAAGATCCATGTGTACTTACTGAGAGATTCAGAACCCAAGTTCTGGTTTCCTTACTACAGAGTTAGTGACTTTACAGCGGATCTATTAGAGGAGAATTGAGTTCTACATTGACAGGAAACTACCAACTGGTCAATAGTGACACAAACATAGAAACATCGCTCTGAGCTGAAAGAGCTTCAC
>NW_003852417.1:473678-476250 GCF_000181295.1 Otolemur garnettii
CAGAGGGGACGACAGCTGGGAAGGGAGGAAGCTCCACAGGGGAGGAGCGGAGCTGGCAGGGAGAGTCCTGGGGTGAAATACCCGAAAGTAACAACCCTGGAGAAAGACGAGAGCCATGGCTGCAGGCGAGAAGGGAAACACGGAACACGAAAGTCAGCCAGAGCTGTTGAAGCAAAACATACTTGGTTATACCATCTTTTCCCAAAGATTTCAGTACAATTAATCCTGAGTGAATATTACGTCCTTGTGCGGGCCTTTGCAGATGAATTCCTCCAGGAATCCAAGGCCAGCTAAAGCAGACAGGCAAACCACGATGTGTCTTGTGGGAGGAGAGACACGTGATGTGAACAGAGCAGCCGAGGCTGGGCAGGGCTGGCTTTGCATCCTGGCTCAGCTCCCTGCTCACTCTCAGGCCTTGGGAAAGCAATGAACCTTCTAGAGTCATCTCTGCATGGGTGATGCATGTGTCCTGAGGGTGTCCTAGTGAGCAGTAGTCGTTCAGTGGGATAACACATGTGAAAGTGCCCAAGTGAGCTTTGCCTGTATAAAACGCTCGACAAACATTTTCAAATGAGAAATAGTTGTATCGTAAGGCAGGGACACTTGGGGAATGGGGCTTCTGTTTGTAATCCTTCTCCTAGGCCACAGAGAGAGAAGTACTTATCAGGAAAGATAGCTCACAAAGGAAGGCCTGGGTCATGAGATAGAGAAATAAGCCCCAAATCATAACTAGCAAGAAAAAAACCTTTTAAACACAGGGATCCAGAGAGACTGCTGGTGCATGTGGACAGCCAGCTATGATTCAGAGCTGCCTCATAGCCCACAGGGCAGTCATGGACTCCGGCAGGAGAAATAGTGAATCCTTGGAATGAGTTATGAGAAAAATAGGATGAGAAATCTTGGCAGGTGTGACTTCTATTCACTCCTGTTAGTGGAATGTTCAGGTGTTAAACTGCAGGGTCACCTTGGCCAGGGCTTCTTCCCACCTTCAATTTTCTCTTCTGATTCACATCGTATAAACCTGCCTCTGACTGCTGTAAAAGCCTTGTCTTGCATGGAGCCTCTCTCTCTACCTGCTGGTAGGTTGGGGTGGGGCTGCAGGGCTGGGGGAGATATCTACTGAGCTGCACCCAAGCTCTTCATGTCCATTGCACAGTCAATCCTCCCAACGTCCATATGAGCAAATTACTTCTCCCAGTTTTCAAATGGAAGGGTCTCATGAAGCTACAGCTAGGAAATAGCAGAGTTAGGATTTAAACCCTAGCCTAAGACCCAATTCATGTTCTTTATTTACTCTACGTTAACAAATTAAAATCTGACACTTACCTATCACTGAGCATGGGTCAGACATGGTTCTACGTACATTAGATACCTTGACTCAATCTGCAGAGACCCCCGTGTGGTAGGGAGGGGGAGGTGCTCTTATCACCATTTATAGGGAAAGAACCAGGAGAATGGAAGGATTAAGTCAGGATCAGAGTTACTAAGGGTGGGGCTGGGATGTCCCCAGGAAGTCTGACTCCACCCACCACTGTAGTAGTTGGCTAGGGTGACCATAAAATGTTGCACCCACTCACTGGCTGGCTTAAAACTACACAAACTTACTGTGTCACAGTTCAGAAGCCTCAAAGTCCAAGATCAAGGTATCAGCAGGATGAAATGAAACCCAGAGGCCTCTCTCCCCTTCTGCGGGATAGCCACGTTCCCCTGAATGGTCCCCGTATGGTCACCACTCTGTGTGCATCTGTTCCTCAGTCTCCTCTTCTGGTAAGGAGGACGCCAATCCTACTGGATCAGGTCATATCCTAGTCATCTCATTTTACCTTAATTCCCCCTTCAAAGACTCCATCCCCCAATTTACTCACATTGTGTAAAAACATGTGAATCTGAGGGAGCAAGATTCCACCTGTAATAAACATGTGCCAGGCAGCTGCCTTCTCCAACTGTGTATCTCCAATCCCGGTCCTGGCGTTTGCTTTTGTGTTTTCCTCTACAAGGTCTTGCCCTGGGTTTCTAATGCCCGTGTTTGTAGCCCTGTAGATCCTGGGTTGATCTCTGCACTTTGACATTAGACAATGAGGCTTAATGTGCTCCAGAAATCCTCACCCGCACTTCAGATAGTGTTGACAGACCCTGAGAGTTCTCCTTGCCCAAAAGTCACCATCTCTTTTTCATTTTTAGTATTTTTTTTATTTTTTTGACCCGACTTCTGCTGACCCCCCCTTCCATGCACATGCTTCCTTCCCTTTCGACCACACAGCAGCCACCAGTCACTCCCACCTGCTGATCTGGGCGGGCCCTTTATACTTGCCACCTTCCCTGGCTGGATGCCTTTTCCCCAAATCTTCACTTGCTCAGGTTCTAACACACGGGTCTCATTCCCAGCCCTGACCCTTAGGTGTTCAACTCCTCCTCAGTGATTCCCTAGTCTCAGAAATCATCTATTTGATGGCAGATTCTGTGTTGTCTGACTGTCTCCCCAGGTTACTAGCTTCAGAGGGGTAGGAACATGTTCTATCTTATACACCCCTGTGTTTTCTACTCTTAGAACAGTGCCTGGTCTGGAGGGGAC
>NW_003852417.1:477222-484998 GCF_000181295.1 Otolemur garnettii
TTATTTGGTTTCCACTTTTTGCCTTCACAAGATTACAAAGGCTTAAAATTTAATAACAATAACAATGTTTAAGATAAGGACTTGAAACAAAAACCTCATAAAGAATGAAAGAAGATAAATACATTTGGAACAGAAATCAGACGATTGCTGCAATGAAATACTGAGCAATAATAAGAATGCAAAAAAGTAACATTCACATTGTCAGATAAAAGTATGTCTATCATATACTCTTCAGTGTTCTAATTAGAAAAGGATGCTGGATCTTATCAAATGCTTTTTCTGCATCTATTGAAGGGATCATATGGGCTCTGTTTTTGCTTCTGGTGATACAGGGAATAACATTTATGGATTTATGTATATTGAGCCAGCCTTGCATCCCTGGGATGAAACCTACTTGATCATGATGTATGACTTTCTTGATGATAAGCTGTAAACTATCAGCTAGAATTTTGTTGAGAATTTTTGCATCTATATTCATTAGTGAAGTTGGCCTAAAGTTTGAGAATTTTTGCATCTATATTCATTAGTGAAATTGGCCTAAAGTTCTCCTTTTTAGTTAGGTCTTTTCCTGGTTTTGGTATCAGGGTGATTTTTGCTTCATAGAAGGTGTAGGAGAAGATTTCTTCCTCCTCAATTTTTTGAAATAATATGTGCACTATAGGAATAAGCTCTTCTTTGAAAGTTTGATAGAATTCTGATATGAAGCCATCCAGACGAGGGCATTCTTTGGGGGGGAGATCTTTTTATTGCTTCTTTGATCTCAGTGATTGAAATTAGCCCATTCAGGAGATCTATTTCATCTCAGCGAAGTCTAGGGAGAGGGTGTGATTCCAAATACTGATCCATTTCCTTCACATTGTCAAATTTCAGAGCATAGAGTTTCTGGCAGTATTCCCTAGATGATCTCTTGTATCTCTGTGGCATCAGTTATTATTTCCCCTTTATCATTTCTGATTGCGGTTACTAGAGATTTTACTTTTTTATTTCTAGTTAGTCTGGCCAAAGGTTTATCTATTTTATTTATTTTTTAAAAAAACTAACTTCTTGTTTCATAAATTTTCTGAATGATTCTTTTGTTTTCAATTTCATTGATTTCTGATTTAATTTTGGGTATTACTTTTCTTCTGCTGGGTTTAGACTTAGATTGTTCTTATTTTTCCAATTCCATAGGATGGCTTGTGAGTTTGTTGATGTGCTCTCTTTCTGTTTTTCGAATGTAGGCTTCTAAAGGAATAAATTTTCTTCTCAGGACAACTTTTGCTGTATCCCACAGGTTTTAGTAACTTGTATCTTCATTGTTTTTATACTCAAGGAAGTTAATGATTTCCTTTTGTATATCTTCCTGCACCCACCTGTCATTCAGCATAAAGTTGTTTAACTTGCATGCCTTTGTGTGAGTTTGAACGTTTTTGTTGGAGTTGAGTTCCACTTTTAGCACCCTGTGGTCTGAGAAGATGCAAAGTAAAATTAGAATTCTTTTGATTCTCTTGAGGTTTATTTTGTATCCTGGATATGATCAATTTGGAGAATGTTCCATGGGACGATGAGAAGAATGTATATTTTTTATCTTTAGGATGGAGTGTTCTATAAACGTCTATCAAGCACAATTGTTTTAGGGTCTCATTTAAATCTCTTATATTTTTGATTAATTTCTATTTAGAGGATCTGTCTAGCTCTGAAAGAGGGGTGTTAAAGTCCTCTGTTATCATGGTGTCATAGGATATCATATTGGTCAGACTAAGTAAGGTCCATTTCAAGAATCTAGGAGCATTTAAATTGAGTGTATAAATACTTAGAATTGACATGTTCTTCTTGTATTTTTCCCTTGACCAATATGAATTGACCATCATTGTCTTTTTTGACTTTAGTTGCTTTAAATCCACATGTAACTGAAAATAAGGTTGCAACCCCTCTTTTCTTCTGAATTCCGTTTGCTAGAAAAATTGACTTCCAACCCTTAACTCTGAGTTTTATCTTTTAACATGAGGTGTGTTTCCTGCAGACAGCAAATAGATGGCTTGTGTTTTTTTAATCCAATCAGCCAATCTATGATTCTTCAGTGGGAAATTCAAGCCATTGACACTTATTGAGATAATTGATAAGTGTGGTAGCATTCTATTCAGCTTATTTTGTGAAAGTCCATTGCTTAGTCTTGTTCATTTCTGCTATTTCTAGATGAAGCAGCTCTGTTTCCAGATTTTCTGGGGTAGCAGTTCCTAAGTGATGCTTTAAAAAATCTAAAGCACTATTAGGAGGTTTCTCTGGTTCTTTGTATAAGGCTACCAACACTTTGGTCAGCATGTCCAGCACCATGGACTTCTCTAAGTATCTCCGAAATTGTTCACACTTCAAGTCAGTGGCTTTGTAATGGGCCCTAGTGACAGTAGCTGGCACCCCAGACCATGACTAGAAAGTGCATTTTTATAAGTATTTAATATTTTAAAGTTGAATAAGTAAAAAGTAAGTGAAGGTTTCTTAAGAGTAATAGTTTTATTATTAAACTAAAGTGTCTATCTTAGAATAACACTTACCATCTTAGAACAAACGTGTAAGCTTTGGATACCGTTTACAAAGCAAACTACACTTTTGCTTTTATTTTATTTTATTTTATTTTAAGATAACATCTCACTCTGTTGCTCAGGCTGGAGTGCAATAGCCTGATCATAGCTCACTGTAACCTTGAACTTCTGGGCTCTACTGACCCACCTGCTTCAGCTTCTTGAGTAGCTAGGACTACAGGTACACATCTGGCTATTTTTTTTTTTTATTTGTTTCTTTGTTTTAGAAATAGAGTCTTCTTGTGATGCCCAGGCTGGTCTTGAACCTTCAGCCTCAAGCAGTGACATATATCAAGGAAGACAGCATTTCCTCCTGAGGGAAATCTTGGGAATCTGGGTATCTCTTTTGGCAAAATGTTTAGAGGTGGAGTTTATTGATATTTGGTGGGCCAGGACTGGGAGTGCTGGATGCCCTCTAATTCATGGGACAATTTTACACCACAAATACTTATCTGCCTCGGGCTCCCAAAATGCAGCAATTGCAGATGTGAGCCACCATGTCTGGCCCACATTTTTAATATACTTGATAAACATATATAGCTTGAAATTTCTTGGAAAAGCACTCTCACAAAACCTCAGTTACATGATTTCAAAATAACCCAATACGGTAAATGAAAAAATGATTAATGTCATATTATAATGGGCCATAAAAAGGTTAAGAACCAGAAAGATCAGATAGCTGGCAATTAGGGAGTGGCGAGCCAGTGGTGGCCATGGAGTCTCCTTACTTCTGGCTTCCTCTATCCCTTGGTTCTGAGAGTCTTTTTCTAACCAGAGAGACCAGAACATCTCTTTAAAAATGCAGGGTTAATTTCAAATAGGACTGATTCTATAAATGTGGCTTCCGGTTTTATAAATGGTAGCTTAGAACTTCATTTTTAATATACATATTTAAAAATCTTAGCATATTTAAGATCCAATTTTAACTTACTGGAGGTGACCAATGCATGCATTTGTACTACCACGCTAACCAATTTTAAAATAGATAAGAACCTTTTTTTTGACATGCATTTCATGAATACATCTAAATTCATGTCCAAGATAAGATAGAAATATAAGGCACTGCAGCCCCGCCTGGGCCTTTCTGAAGATTCAGGCCTCTGAAGGTGTCCAGGCCTAGCTGAAGTCCAAGTGTGTCCCAGACAGTACAGGTCTTCCTCAGTCAGTGTCAGCCAGGCTCAGTCACACCTGAGTGGCTCAGGGGCTCATCCCAGCTTTATCATAATCCATGTCGTGGGACCATATGCCATGTCCCTGTGTGATTACTTCTTATTGTAGATAGTTGCAGGGCTGAAGTGATTGCTTTTTGTGGTGGCTCAGTTTGTTTGATTTGGGTTAATTGGTTCTGGGCCTTTATTGTTTAGATTTATGGTTGGACTGTGACCATGGATGTTGTGCTTTGGCTCTAAAGCGAAGTTAGACATTACTGATGATGGTTTAACTTTTAAACAAAATTGTTATCATTTCCATCACCTTTGGCAATAGGTTCATAATTAAGCCCTGAAAATTCAAGGCAAACCAAAAGTATTTGCAACCACCTATTTGTACAAATTATGATATTTCAACCTTATACAGTCGTAACAAAATATCAGGGTACATTAAATGCTATCAATCAGACCAAGCCATTGTCCATAATTCTGATTTCCATTAAGCCAAAAACACTATCATTTTGTATGTACTCGATATTCTAATAAGAACATGTTATAAATTCGAGCTTATAGAGCATATTTCTACTAAGAAATACTGATCTCATCTTTCATTGGCTTTACATTTTACCAATGAACCTAAGGGATCATTTGGAAAGAGGATCCTCTTTTTTCAGAAAGTTAAAAAACTATATTAGGCCAAAGGTTGTCATCAAAATTCGAATGACTTTTCATTACCAAAAGCAGAAATTGCTGGTCCAGTAGCACTGTGTTCCTAGCTTCCCAGAATTCACACTCTAGTTAATAATTATTTTAACCTTTCTCATGGTCCATGAGTTATTTAAAACTCAACCAGGATTTGGGGTTTTCCCTGGGAAATAACAATTTACTCATTATTTCTGTTGTTATTCATCATATTGGTGATCACAGTTTGACGGAGATCACCAAGGCCCAACTGATCTCGGCCAATTTAAATGAAATTTTAATCTCTGGTGAACCAGTTTCTAGGTAATTTTTTTTTACCATTTTTCTAGCTTTCACTTTCAAGATGTCATATAAAGTCAAACTGTGAAATCTAAAGGTTTTTTTGAATGCTTACAACATAGAGAAAAAGAAGTCAGCTTTCCATTCCACAGTCATTCTGAATTCCGTATTCACAGTGGGTATCAGTGAAGCCAGTGTCTCCCCCCGGGGAAATCTTGGGAATCTGTATATCTCTTTTTTGTCACAATATTTTTTTGAGGGAGGGTGGTTATTGACATTTGGTGGTCCCGAACCAGGGTTGCTGACTGCCTCCAATTCATGAGACAATTATATATCATGAATACTTTTCTCTATTTTGTGCAACTTTCGAATTTCTCACCTGATGCTCACAGGAGTGAAGAAACTTCGAAAAATGATTTGAGTCTAGTATCAAATCAAATTTTATGAATATAAACACACAGTTTTCTTTGCAAAGCTTTAATACTTACTGATTTTCTAAGAATATAAAAACTTTGTAATTCAAGGGGAGAAACATTTTGCCTGTCTGAGAAGTTTACCAAGAGTTGAAAACTCGTGACCTCACAGCAACTCAGCGGAGGCCTTGCAGGGACCACTACGGCGTCTGTTTCAGTTGCAATTGCAGCTGTCACATTCTTAGCCATTCTGTGGAGGGCGGCTGGCCTCTGCCTACTTCAGTACATGACCTTGGGTCAAAGCATCTCTGTATACTTATTATTACATATGATTTTCCTTTTGTTTCTCCTTAATATCATAGGATAAATAGAGAGTTACATCCAATTCTATACTGATTTTCACCTGCAAACCCAGGAATGCAGAGGGTGAGGTTGAGCACATCATCACTGGTGTAGCCTGGCTTCTCGTTTTAGCACTGATTCCTGTTTATACTCATAAGACATTCCCAGCTCCTTCACAGCCATTTCAACATTATGGGATGCATGAGTGTCTTTGTTTGTTTAAAAGAAACATGACTAAGGATTATGATTGTGTCGTGCCTCTACCCCTTCTTCTGACATTTTCATTAAGCTTCACATTTTTAAGATCCCTCATGGGCAATGGTGCATCAGAACACCCAGGCCCTGCCCTTAACTGCCACCCACTGACCCATGGTGCTCATCTACTGCTGCCCACCCCTCCCAGGAGGACACAGATGATGCCCACCGCTGCCACCCATAAGAGTATTCGACAAGCATCCTTGCCAGTATCTTCTCAGGCACATGTGGAAGAATTTCTGCAGGCCATAGGAGTAGGAAAGGAATTTCTGGAGTCGTAAGATTCATGGAAACTTAAGTGAATTGATTAGTATCAGCTCGGTCTTCACAGTGGCTGCACCATCCACGTCCCCACTCAGGACATTTCCCTCTATTCCACACCTTGCAGCCTCAGATTCATCCTCCTCGGCAGCCTTTTGTGGGGTTTTGCCTCCCTTAATAGGTTTGAAGTAATGACTTTTGTATTTATTTTTGAGTATTGATGACGGAAAGTCTTTTCATAGGCTTATTAGGAGCTCCCTTTAAATTTCGATATTCATCTCTTCAATTTGAGACATTTAAATTATTGACTCCTTTCCTATTTTGAATAGTAATCCTTAACGATAATTGAATTAGTTAATTTTGCCTCATACTTAGTGTTCTGGAATTATTGAAAGTCCTCAGCTTTCCTTGATCACAGAGATATTTCCTCCCATTTTTAAACTAATGCTGTGATAGGTGCCCCCTGGGCACAGTAGGTCGCAAGTCAGTCTCGTAAACTGATGCTGTGGCTTTACCGTCCGCACACAGGTGTGAGACACCTGGCTGTGAATGTCAGTCCCTGAGTACTCACCTGTCCTTAGTGTCCACTACTCGGGCCACTCTCTCTGTCCCTGGGCCAGCACCCCCTGCTAGCTTCATGGTGGCTTGGCAGGAAGTCTGAGCAGCTGACCACGACAATGAGCCTTTGCACAAAGGTGACCAGAGTACAAATGAGGCAGCTTCAGACCCCGAATTGTAAACATGGAGCTGGTGTGGTCCCGTCACCTTGATGTCACCTGAAATCCATGCGCTCTGTCCCAAGTCAGGACAGTCCCAGCACCATGTGAGCTACTGGCCCCTGCCAAAGACACCAGGAAGCAGGTTTCAAGAGAGGTCTCTGGGGGCTGTGTATCTCTATCCTCCTCTGTCCTTGAGCTCCTGGTGTGATGGGCATGGGGACTTTTAGCACCCTAAGGTTACCTCCAGGAAACTACACAAAGGAGTCACCTATGCCTTTGTGTCAGAGTCTCCTGTCACTCTCCTCATCCTCCCTGCCCACATTTTTACTCCACCCACTGCTGCCAAAGTCGGCTGCACTCAGGGGCACATTCCTCCGCTTCTCACTTTCCACCCAGGGGCTTCTCTTTCACTGGTGAGTGGCAGTCAGTAGGCTAAACCCTCCTGGTGCCCGTACATAGTATAATCTGGAAGTCCAGGAAGATTTGTACTCACAGGGCAGCCCTTAGTCCTAGGAGGATGGAAGACAGTTCATGACACACCTCCACCCAGCTGGTGCATGACGCGGGTGTCCCCAGCACTCATCAGCTGAACTGAATGCCCCAGTGAACCCCCTTCTTTGTTTTCCTCTTTCCTGATCCTACTTTCCAAAATAAGCTATCTGTAACCATGCCCTGTGTGATGCTCTGCATCTGGGGTCCACTGGAGCCCCCCAGCTCCCATCTTCACATTTCTTATGTAGCCTTGACCCTTGGCTTACCTACCAACAGTCCCCAGAGTCACATACTCCAGATCTAACCAACAGCCCTTACCTGCAGCCCGTGTGATACTCGTCTTGGATACAGAGGGCCCAGCAGTGGCAATGCACCCCTTTATCTGCAAGCAGCTCTCCCTCTGGTGTGGCGAGCAAACAGGCAAGTGGGCAGTCACCACAGGGAGGACTCCTTCCTATTACAATTCAACACGAGGCTGGACGAATCAGTCAGGATAGAGAAACAGAATTGAGTTTCTGAACCTGCCCTCAGATAGCTCCCGTCTGGATAGGTGTGCAGTCAGGGTCCCCTCCCGTGCCCATGGCTGGCACTGGCAGTAGACCAGGGG
>NW_003852417.1:485861-499076 GCF_000181295.1 Otolemur garnettii
TCTGGGGGTTCCCACCTAGAAGGAAATAGAGAAAGAGACTGGCTTCCCTCTTCCTCCCCCTTTCCAATTTCCTACCAGGGCAGACCCATGATCTCAAGTTCACGGCTTCAGTAACACAAGTGCCTCTCATCTTGGAAGAGATGACAAAAATACACGATTCCAGGCTCTTATTTTTTTCCTTTAATTTTGCTAAACAGATGCAAATATGCTGTTCTAGACAGTGCTATAATACCCAAGGCACGTGCCTACACAATGGAGGAAAATAAATATTTGTATAAAGAAACAGATTTGGGTTCATAATCTTAAAAGGAAATTTTCTCCTCAAGTAAAAATATAGGCTAACATATGTTATTAGGAAACAATGTACCTTTATTTATCTCAGTGTCCTCCAAACAAAGTCTGGCTTCTCGTGTATACAATCATTGTAAATCTACCTTAAAAGATGCCATGACAAAGGGGCTGGAATCTCAGGAAGAAGGAATTTCAGACGGGCAACCCCAGTTATCAAGCAGAAGGTGAAGGGTGTGGGATAATGGATCGGGGAGCAGGGAAGTTAAGAGGGCCCGGAAAGCCAGGCCTCTTGCAGATGTCAAGCGTTAAAATGCAGTCACACCTGTGGGACTCTCGTAATTTTACTGGGACTGAGGAAAGACCAAGCCTTCCTGCAGGGATAGAAAGGAGGACAGAATAAATGTGGGTTAGAGAAGCACCCATGCACAGGCAGAAACACATGCAGAATTTTATTCGTATGTTTTTTTAATTTATCATATCCATACCTATATTAAAACCAACACATTTATAAAGTGCCTGCTTTATAACAGATTCAAAATTAGATGAGTTATGTAACTCAAATTATTTCTTTATAAACATGACTTACCTTCCTCATGGGGATGTTATAAAACAGGACACTTAAGTAAGAGAGACCAATGGTTCCTTCACGTGGAAGCCGTTAACAGTACCAAGCCAGCTCAGTAGGACACCAGATTTCTTTCTTATCACTATAGATTACCGTTGTATAAATGTAGGCGAATACTAATTTAAGTAAGGTTTTAGATTTGCTCAACCTCTCAGCATTTACCTCTATATTCAGCTAATTGTACCATAAAGTAGAAATGCTGTAACATCCGTTCTCATATTAATTGCTATTGTGCTAATCCAGAAATAAGGAAACTGAAAAGCCACTTAAGTAGGAAATCGCAAACATCAGAATATTCTAGAATTTTTCACTTAAACATTTGTTAAGACAACATACCAAGCATTGTGCTAAGGGCTTTTATACATATGATTTGAGTTCTCTCAATAATCCCCCAAAATATGTACTATTATCTTTTCTTCCTTTTCTTTTCATTTTTTTTAAACAAATAGGAAAACTCAGATTGTTTCAAGATCTCGCAAAGCCTCTGAGCCATTTGACTCCACGTCCAGGGGTCTTTCCATCATTCTACGCTGCTAAATTTCTGGCTCAGTGCCCCTTCCCCGCCAGCCTGGCCGGGACGGCCTGCACAGCCCAGGGGTGGCTCGTGGCTGCTCCCAGAGGCCGGCCCAGGTGCTCAGCTCCTGGCCTCGCCTGCCTGCTCTGGATTGTGCTTGCAAGAGGCTTTTTCTTAAAAGGAGGTCTCACAAAATAACCCTATTATGACTGCTATCATCATTATTATCATCATCCTTTCTCTGAAATAATTTCTGTAAAATCTATTTGCTAAAGGAGAGGAGCCCTTGAAAACAGAATGCTAATCCGTCCTCGCCACACAAACCCCGGATGCCTTGTTGTAAGTGGAGGAAGACCCCATCGTAATAACCAGGATCACCACCCATTCCAGGCAGTGCAGATGTGAAAAAGATGAAGATTCTGAGGCCCTCCATAGAAGTTCAGAAAATCTTTCTGTTCCCCACACAACACAAAGGCATGGATCCACGGTAGAGAATAGGTTCTCTGCAGTCACATGTTAATCTTTCTTCATCTCTGTGCCCCAGATGGCCCCATGTTTAATGGGAGGAGAATAATAGTCACTCTGTGAGCAATTCAGGGGAAATTAGAGAAGTATAGAAACTGCCCTGTGTGTCTTTATTCAATTTTCTCTCATTTCCCTGGCGGCATGAATAAAGAATGGGGCGTATTTTCAGCCGAAGGCACCATTTTGACTTCTGAAGGAGAAGAGATCCCAAGTGAATTCTGCAAAACTTTTCAGCTCCACTGGGCTCCCGACACAGGAAAGGACAGTGAGCTTGCTTTGCAGCCCCCAGCCTCTCCCCACAGGCGCAAGGCACATGCGAGGAAGGGGTCCCTCCTAGGAAAGAGTCTCACATGCTCCTTCTGTGGTACCATGTCCACACCAGCAGGATAGAGAAAGGAAAAAGTGTAGAGGTGTGTTTCCAAGTCTCAGATTCCTAACTGCAAGCGCATAAAAAGGTATTTTTAGTATTTTTTCCTCTGTACTTACTCCTTTTTAAATCGCAAATTTTGATCTATGTGAATACTACTTAAATAGACCCTACAGATTCTAAAAAAGATGTTTTTGATTCCTAGGTTCCTAACCTTAAAAGACAAAGATGTTTATTATTTAGAAAGAAAATTTAATGTTGAGCCTCCTTGCTCAGGCTCAGGAAGAGCTGGAGGAATTGTTCACTGAACAGCTTCCCACTAGCAGGTAATGCTGGCCAGGTGTTCTGGGGGGTACACTGTTTATTAGTAATTTCCCAGCAACTCCAGAAGATCATCTTGTTCCTCTGGATTGCAGACATGATAGAAGAGTAGGACCCTTATGTGACTTACTGAGGACCACATCTGACCTATCAACGGGCATGGGAATCAAGCCTCGTTGTTCCAGTACCAGCAATGATGGAAGCAGAGATTGAAGAAGACCCTGAGTCTTGAACTTGACAGCATCTACACCAAAGAGACTGAGGGCGTAGCAGTGACTGACGATACAGTAGTAAAATCTTAGAATTGAATAGGCCTCAGAGTAAACCAGAAGTTGAAAAACACCTAATTAGCAAAGGGTCCAGGTCAAATTCTACTGTCCCTGACTCCCAAGCAGGTGCCCTTCTACCCACCATGGAACAGAGTGCAGGTAACATGAACTCAATTCTGCCAGCAGAAACCCCAAAATCTTCACCCTGAAGACTCACCTCTGAGCAAGCCAGGATTCCTACCCTATTCCCTACCATGTTCCATGAAGTTAAAGAATTCTAGCAGAAGACTAACAACCATTGCTTAGGTTAAGCACTGGTTGAACATCAGTGCCTGCTGCTTCCTAGTTTTCATCTCGCCCAGAGAGAATGGTTTCTAACTACACAATCATTCCCTTCAGGGCAACAAAAATTCCACCATTAGTTATTTGCTTTTGTCAAGTCAATAAAGGTCCTTTTGAAATGCATTTTTTAAAAATTCCTTCCCCTCCTCTATTTGCTGAAATTCAACCCATTCCTAATGATGCGTGTTTTATGTAACATCCCCCGTCTCCCTCTACACTGGGCCGCGTAGCACGCTACTCATCAGGTGCATTTGGCTATTATACCTAGATGTGAATTAATTTAAATTGATAGAACTCACATTGCATTTTCTCAGTTCCACTTGCCAAATTTCAGGTGCTCACCACCATCTACAGCTCATGGATATCACACTGCATTGCACAGAGAACTGCCCTGTTATCATAGGAAGTTCTATGAAACAGGGATGCTCTAAATGCTTTGAATGCATAAAAAAATCACTGTATTTACACTTAGAATTGCAAAGTTGTAAAACATAAAACACCTTGGATAGTACGGAGTCCAATGCTTCATTTTATATAAGAGCAAAAATGAAAAAAATATTGCTATTAAATGAGGCTGTCACACAAAAGTGCTGTAGAAGAACTACCACACCGTGATGTGTGTTCATTTCCTCTAAGTAGAGTATCCTTCATCCAGATTTAGTCTGTAAGGTCCTCGAGAAAAAGGCAAGCGTTATTCATTTGTGCATTCTAATGGCCTCAACCCTCCCTTGCACATAGTAGAGACCCAGGGAATGTTTGTTTGTCGCTTGACTTGGAAATATTATGAAGTAGAACATTCTTACTCTGTTTATAATCTATTCATCACAGTTGTTATCTAAAAATAAAATCCTAAGTTCCTGCCCTCACCAACTGAACAGTTTCCCTTTGGCAGAGCAGACCCCCCTAGAACTTAAAATTGAGTTTCCCACCCTGAAGGGAAGGGAGGTTGGGCACACATCCTTATATCCCCTCCCTCTTGGAGTTCAGACACATCAACTGACAACCATTAATTTATTTTGTAGTGTCTTTCTTTGTTTCTTTATTTTTTTTTTTAGAGGCAAGAGTGAAAGAAACTTTTATTGGAGAAGAGAAAGGTAGGTTACTGAGTAGGAGCAAGATAGAGGCTCACTGGGCAAGAGAGATTTGACACAGACAGTGAACAGGCCTCCACTGCCAGGCAAAGAGGCAGAGATGCTGACAGGCATTAATGTTAAAATAGAGATCATAAAACTGAAAAAACAAATTATTTGTGGCAATAAGATACTAAATCATAAGCACATCCAAGTCCATGCAAGGAGTAGCTCATGGATTTGCTAAGCAGGTCACTTTGAGTGGGTATGTTGTGGCTGGCTCTATAACCAGCAGACTTCCTTATCTCACACTGAAACCATCCTTTCTACTGACTCCAAGCTTTTAGACAAAGCTTTATTCTTTAATCAATCATGAAGTAAAGAATCTCTGATTCCACCTATAACCTATAAGTCTCTGCTTCCAGACGCCCCAGCTTTTCAGGACAAACCAATGTACACCTTCAATTTACTGATTTATCATTTTACCTACAATTTCTGCTTCTGGAAAATGCATAAAACCAAACAGCAACCTGACCATCTCAAGTGCGCTTTTTCAAGCACTCTTGAGATTGTATATCCCTGGTATAAGATCACTGTATCAGCTCAAAATAAAGTTATTTAAATTATGAAATGTGTTTGTTTTCTGTTAGCACAGTAATAGGATTTAGGAACAAAATGAAACAATATTGAGGTAAAGCATTGACAAAAAGTGTATAGACTATAACCTACTAAGTCCCTGCCATGCTAGACCGGGTTCCAGAGCAGAAATGGCCAGACTGTGAACAGATACCGGTTATGTCCACCTGGGCAGGTATTGGGGTACCTCTCCCAGCCATGGAAGAGTTTATTCTGACAGACAAGACGCGCATTCAGGAGTCTTTAAGAGTAGAGAGTGTCTGGACAAGGAGTTGGCAGTGGGACTCCAGGGATTCTATCAGAAAACAAAGCATAGTTGAGATCAGCAGAGGCATCATTCATTTCCCCCAGAAATCTGGGCATTTCCAGGCACAGAATTCTAATCTGGAGATCAGGAACTTGCCAGAAGGAGAATGAAGCAGAGAGAAATTAGGCTCCAGCAACAGAGGCAGGACAAAGCCATTTTCAAAATTATTTCAAAAGATCATTGTTCATTTTGAATACCTCCTTACGGAGCTGAGGGAAGGTGTGAGATGCAGTGTCTGGTGAGTGGCTGGGTCCTTCTGCAGCATCGATGCTGCTGGTAGCAGTGGAGGCAAACCCATGGCAGCATCTCCTTGGCCTGCTGCCGCTGAGGAGACAGGCTTGAAGGCAAAAGACCATAAAGAACACATACCACAGCGAGAAGCATCACCAAGA
The DNA here is from genome assembly GCF_000181295.1 of Otolemur garnettii. NCBI lineage: Eukaryota > Metazoa > Chordata > Mammalia > Primates > Galagidae > Otolemur > Otolemur garnettii. The sequence continues at coordinate 491,521 of NW_003852417.1, forward strand.
TTCTCACTGCAAACAGAGGAGAAATTGCCTGCAGGGTGATGCAAACAGTCAAAATAAAACAGGTACACGGTCTCTGGTGGTTTATGGTGAGGCCGCCAGGAATTTCACGCATATAGATGTGGCCGACAATGTACATTCCAATGGCCTTGCTCCCTCCCAGCAGACCTCCCTCTCTCTGGAGAAAATCATTTAAGTGGCCAAGATCTCTTCTGTCCAGGCCATTCATCCAGGATATGGGTTTCTTTCAGAAAACATGGAATTTTCTGAACTTTGTTAGCAAGAAAGGGCTGGTATTTTTGCAGCCCTTGCTTCACCTATAATTAGATACATGGGTATAAAAAGCACAACCAAATTCATAATGGGTATTGATGGAGGTTACCGTGGTGAGGGCCAATTAGACCAATGCCCGAAAAAAAACACTCTGGGAGAATCAGTTATCCTGTCAGATTAAAGCTGTCTGTGGCAGAGGAGGAAAAGGTATGAGGATTGTTGGATCAGAAAAAGAATTTCAAGAGCAGTTAGAATCAGCATGGAGAGAAGCTAGGAAGTCTTTTAATGATGGTATGATGTTGACTGTGGACACACCAAGGTATGTAGAAGTCCAGGTGTTTGGTGGTCACCAAAGCAATGCTGTGGACTTGTTTGAAAATGACCTTATCAAGCAGAGGAGACATCAGAAGTTCACTGAGGAGGCCCAGTGCCTGGTATTAAACCCCAAATAAGCAAAAACTTGGAGAAGCTGCAGCCAGAGCTGCTAAAGCTATAAATTATGTCAGAGAAGGAACTGTGGAATTTATTATGGACCCGGAGGATACTTTCTACTTCACAGAAATGAATACAAGACTGTGAGTAAGTCTGCTGTTACTGAGAGGATCACAGGAACTGACATGGTGGAGTGGCAGCTTAGATCCCAGCAGGAGAGAAGATTCCTCTGAACTGGGAAGAAATAAATCTGCAGAGACACGCCTAGGAAGCTACAATACATGCAGACGATCCTCACAATGGCTTCACACCAGCGACTGGCCCAGTGGTGCATCTCCCTACCCACGAGTGGACCACTCTGCTAGGATCAAAGCTGGAGTTCACAAGGAGATGACATTTCCATGCATTCTGACCCCTGGACTGGGAAGCTGGTTCTTTGGGCTGCATTTTGTCCGGTGGCCTTGGGGAAACTGAGGTACAGTCCTCCTCAGTGCAATATTGTTGGATTGCATTGACTCCTTACTCAACCTGCCCGGCTACCCAGAGCTTGAACCTGGGAACATGTGCACTAAATTCACCCTTCAGCACCACCAAGACCTGGTACCCAACAAGAAGATGGAAGCCAATGACTTTTCATGCCAGGCAGCTCTGGGTCTCATCCTCCCAGAGGAAGTGAGGACTGATGCTTTCAGACACAAGGTCAGTCCTCTCCATGTTCATCTAGCAATAGAAGACTGAGCATCTCTTACACCAGAAACACGACTCTTAGAGATGGCAAAAATGACAGTAAGGCATGCCACAAATAGCCCTGAGGTAGCCATGTGAGGAGAAAAGGACTCAGAACAAACTCTGCAAGGAAACGGACAGTCCAGCAGTCTCTTATCTCTATACCAAAAAGAGAAGGTACCTCCTGCTTTATCAGGGTCGTATGAACAGCAGCTCTACTGAACAATGATATGATTCTGCTAAAACCCTTCATAATTTGAGAATGATGCATTTGCGTCACAAATAGAATAAATTATCTCAAAATATTTCATACTAATAAAGTTTAATTATACTTTAATTTTTTTTAATAACTAGCTTGACTTAATAACTCAGAATTTGCAGCTGCCTCATCTCTCTCTCTCTCTCTCTCTCTCTCTCTCTGGCCTCAGCTCAGGGCAGGGGAGAGCAAAGTGGAGACCAGACAACAGACAGGGCTGACGGGGAACAAGGACAGTGGGGACCATGGGGGCCTCACTGCCAGGTGCACAGGGCAGCCCTGGGTTACCCAGTGGGCACTAACCTTTGTATGGAAATTTACATTTGTCTACTGAAAGTTGGATAATTTGAGTCTAAAATACAAACTGGTAACAGACAGATTAAGAAGGGGAAAAGGCACCCGAATTTGTTATGTGCAGTGCATAGGGGAATTCGAAAAATGTGAAAACTCAAAGAAAGATATTGATGAAGTTTTATAACATCCTGAGGCTGAAGAAAGAGGCTTGGAATGGAGCAAGACCACTCATGGGAGGGAGAGAAAAGGAGAGATGGGGAAAGGTGGTCTTGTCCCAGGGAGCAGCTCTCAGAAAGAAAAGGAAATGGCATATAGCCCCGGACCAGGAAGGGAGCCTCAAAAAGCCTCCACACTTACTTCACTAGTGCAGATTTTCTCCATAGATGTAAATCTCCTCCTGCACAAAGGCCTTTCTGCAGGGCTGGCCCCATCTGCAGGCTCTGGGAACAGCCAGCTCGAAATATGGCAGAGAAGTCTATTTTAGTGTGAAACATGTTTGGTATCCTTTACCTTGTATGGTTATGACATAAGCAAATAACGCCACCAGAGTAACAATGAATTTGTACAAATGTATACTGTAGTCTGGCATTAAAGCACAGAACAAAGGAGGGATGTGTGTGATGTCCTGTCAGTGCAGTCAACGTTCCTATTTTGAGGAGGGTCACTTTAATACTGTCAATACTTGCCTCCCTGAGATCTGTGGTCTGCTTTAGGGGGGACAAATTCCTGCCAGAGTAGCCAGGAGGACATCGAGCACAGAGTCAGGCCACCTGCCTTTCTCTGTGGTCACCAAGGCCTTAGGAAACCACATTCCTCTCCTGTCTCCTGTCCAGCTCTATATGAAGCAAACAGTAGTTAAATGTTAAAATTGAGCTATAAATCCATTTCCTTAAAGAGTTAACATAACGTAAACCATCATAAAAGAAAAAAAAGGGCCCATTTATACTCAAATTACAGAGGAGTTGCCTGTCTCTATCAAGACCCAAGAGCGTTTGCTCTTAAAAGCTATTTTTTCCCCTGGAACAATATTGCAGGTGCAAAGCCCTTCAGTGCACAGCACATTCATCCCAGGAGGCAGGAAGGTGACTTCACACCTGTTTCTTCCTTTTATCTGCCCCTGGCCTGGCTAATTTGCCCAGTGTCAAGCCTGGATGGCTAAGTCTGTCGGGGAGAATCGCGGCTCTGCAGCGCAGCCATCCTCGCACTGGGCACTTTCACTGTGTGGTCTGCCGCGCTGTCTATTCTGGGTACGTCTTTCTGGTTCACGTCATCTATAAATGGTAATAATACTTTAGAAAAGATTCTGTGGTTAGCGAACTATCAGAAAGAGAGAAAGAGAGAGGAACGATGGCATCAGCTGGCACAGAGCACACAGTGCTAACGAGGGAGAAAGGAAAATAAAACCAGCTCTGATAATTACTCTGGCTCTGGTTAGCTAAAGGTGAGTCTCTGGAAAAGACATCCGACCTTCACTTCCTGTGTCTCAGAAATAGACGCTCACTGTTCAAAGGTGTAGGAGGAGCCAGAAGGAAGATGCTGGCAGGTACCTGAACACCTGAACCCAGGGGCCACCTCCCTGGGGTGGGCAGACTTCCCACATCTCTGTGTACTAGAACTTGGCAGCAAACAGGAGATTTATCTGATGAGATGGCAGACCAGTTCATTTCTTTAAAAAGTATAATTTTGATCTGTGTGATGGTAAACACTGAACAAGCTTTCAATTTCTTTCAATGCTGTCTGTTCCTCTCACCTGTGGATCCTTAGTTGCTGTGGGAGAGAGTGGCCACACAAATTACTTAAAAAAAAATCACGAGTGGCACCTGTGGCTCAAAGGAGTAGGGTGCTGGCTCCATACACCCAAGGTGGCGGGTTCAAAACAAACCTGGCCCAGGCCAAAAACTTCAAAAAAAAAAAAAAATCACTGGGTTTAAAATCAAAGTAATGAGTTATCAGACTTAACATACAATTTTAAAAATCCTTAGGCTATAATTAGGTTATAGCTTTCATAGCCTAAGAATATGGGGAGGGGGCAGGGGGAGGAGAGGGGAGTGGGGCGGATGGGTGGAGGGAGGTGATTGGTGGGATCACCTCTATGGTTTGTCTTACAAGGGTACAAGTGAATCTTTCTAAAATTAGAGTATAAATGTCTTAACACAATAACTAAGAAAACTGACATAAAGTCTATGTTAACCAGTTTGATGAAAATATTTCAAATTGTATATGTAAACACCACACTGTACCCCATGATTGCATTAATGTACACAGCTATCATTTAATAAAAATAAATAAATAAATAAAAATAAAATTGAAAAAAAATCCAGCTGCAATTTAAAAAAAAAAAATTTAAAAATCCACACTCCCTTAACAGTGGTTGACATTCTTCTAACATTTATATATTTTAGGTGTGATTTTTGTCATTCTAATAGAAAGTAAATATCCTACAAATACATCAACTCGTCAGCCAGCTCTTTGAAGGCTCACAAATTCCTAATCAAACAAAAGGAAGAAACATTTGATATTTTGAGTAATGTGCAGGCAATTAATGAACATAAACTTATTTTCATATTTTACGCTGCTTATTTAAATATTTAGAATATGGTTTTAATTACTATGAAACTTTACTAAACATCCACCTGTCAGTAAAGAAACTGATTTTTTTTTTTGAGATTTACACTCTCCTGAAAGAGAAACAGGTGTGAAAACCTGCAGGTATTTATCCACCAACAAAAAATAAAGGATATCTGTGAGATGTGGGAGAGGAGGTAAACATGACTGTAATCTTGAAATTGCAAAGCGTCAGTGTGTGGTCCAAACTCGAAGCGCAGAGAAATTCCAAGTAAGGAGGGAAATGAGCCCTTTCACTTGGCTGTGTTGCTCATGGTCTGCAAAACTTCAGGTTCAAGGGACGTTCCTCTCCTTCTGCACTGTACTGGGCAAACTTAGGATGCCACAAGAGGAACTCAAGTCCTCGGGGCTTCTTGAGAATGAGGATGTGATGGGAAGTGCAGTCAAATAAGATTTCCAGGGTGGTAGTTGTCCACCTGGATGGGATGGGGATGGCTGGATTTCGCTTTCATCAGCAGCCCCAAATGCCTAGCACAATGGTCAGGTGTGTATCAGATCCCCACCAAGGAGGACAGAAGACCAGGAGAGGGGAGAGCTCACTCCACAGGGCTCCTGTGCATGTGAAGGGGATAAAGTGCTTACTCATGTCTCCTGGGCACAGGGCACGTTACCTCTGTGAATGTTAGCTTTTGTAATTAACACAGAATTAAGTTTTTTGTGTGTTTGTTTTTGAGACAGAGTCTCACTCTGCTACCCTTGGGTAGAATACACTGGCATCCTAGCTCATAACAACCTCAAACTCTTGGGCTCAAGCAATCCTCTTGCCTCAGCCTCCGAGTAGCTGGGACTACAGGCACCTGCTACAATGCCTGGATAGTTTTCCTATTTTTAGTAGAGACAGGGTCTCACACTTACTCGGGCTGCTCTCAAACTCCTGAGCTCAAGCAATCTGCTCCCCTTGACCTCCAGATTGTGAGGATTACAGGCCCAAGCCATCGCGCCCAACTAACAAAGTTTGAATCTAACTGTGATACTCAGTCTAGACCACAGATGTACAATCACAAAGGAAAACTAAACTAGTCAGGGTATCACACCTTCAAGGGGAACATCCCTGCTCTCATCACAAGCTTGAATCTACAGAACTTAAATCCACAGCAGGTGTGGTGTGGGTAATACCTGCACTAGGGTAATTATTGCAGAAATGCAGTGCTCTAGGCCCACTGCGTCTGTGTCAACTATTTGTCATGACGACGCTGGCTTATGCCTCAGTTCCCTGCATGTGCAGGAATTTGGACTCAAGAGCTTAGTGCTCTACCTGAAGGTCATGCTGAGGCAAAAATACCAAGACAAAAATGTGCTTGACGCCGAAACCTTCAGATTTGCCATTTTGTTTCCAAGTCCCCTTCCCATTGTTTGATCAATTTCACTGAGTTATCTTTTTTTTATTAATTTCAAATAACACGAACATTCAAGAGTGTCATTATTCTCTCACAGCCCCCAAGTCCAGACTCCTTATCCACTTAGTCACTACAAAAGTGGCCCCAGGTAATTAACACTTTACCCAACCTCCTATTCAAGCAATTCTCTGCCCCCTGCACTTCTCACCAGCTCACCTGCAGGGCTCTGAGCCCTCAGCACCAGGGCAGGTACCAGGTACGTTCTGTGCACAGGCAGGCTCAGAGCTGCTGTCAGGGCATCATCTGTTCTCTCTTCTCTGCCACCTCTATCTGCACAGTCTTTCAAGCCCATTTTAGGCCTCCCATCATCTGTGAATGATTCCTTCCCCACCCCAGTCCTTGGCCTCCTCTGACCATCCTGGCCGGGTCAGCGCCACACCTGTGACAGTTGCCAAATATTTGTGGACCACCTATCATGTATCAGACCCCTCATTCTGCCTTATCTATCTATCTAGCCAGTGCAACATGTAATCCTTACAGAATTCTCATTTATGGTAACGTGTTTCCACCTTATAGATGTCAATTTGTAGGCTGAGGAATTTTTCCCAAGATCTCAATGTCTGCAGCGCCTGCTGTTGTCTCTTCTACTCTTGCTGATATTGGTAAATTTACGTCTTTCATTCTTTTTAGTAATTCCTGCTATGGGTTTATCAACTTCATTGGCCTTGTCAAAAGGTAAGTTTTTAGCATCATTGATGTTTCTCTTTTTAAAAAAGTCATTGGGCATAGAGCTTTTTGTAGTAACCATAGAGGATCTTTTGTATTTCTGTGGTATCCGTTGTTATTTTTCCCTTCTTGTTTCTGACTGAGGTTATTAGAGATCTTACTTTTCTGTTTCTGGTCAGTCTGGCCAACAGTTTTTTGATTTTGTTAATCTTTTCAAAGAATTAACTTTTCATTTTGCAGGTCTTCTAAACGAGTCTTGTGTCCTCAGTTTCATTTAATTCTGCTCTGATTTTGGTTAGTTCTTTTCTTCGGCTAGGTTTGGGGTTGTATTATTCTTCCTTTGCCAATTACTTGAGGTGGTCCTTTAGGTTATCGATTTGCTCTCTTTCTGTTTTCTGGATGAAGGCATCTCATGCTATAATTTTGCCTCTTAGGACCACCTTTGCAGGATCCCACAGGTTTTAATGGCTTATGGCTTCAATATCATTTTGTTAGAGAAATCTAATGATTTCCTTCTTAATCTCATTCTTAACCCAGCTGTCATTCAGTGTAAGGTTATTTAGTTTCCATGACTTCATGAAAATGTAAAGGAAATGGACAATACCTGGAAAGATATCACCTTCCTAAATTCAACCAGAAATAATTGGGAGGCACCTGTGGCTCAGTGAGTAGGGCGCCGGCCCCCTATACTGAGGGTGGCGGGTTCAACCCCAGCCTTGGCCGAACTGCAACAAAAAATAGCCGGGTGTTGTGGCGGGTGCCTGTAGTCCCAGCTACTTAGGAGGCTGAGGCAGGAGACTCACTAGAGCCCAGGAGTTGGAGGAGGTTGCTGTAAGCTGTGATGCCCCAGCACTCTACCCAGGGGGACAGCTTAAGGCTCTGTCTCAAAA
>NW_003852417.1:499531-522327 GCF_000181295.1 Otolemur garnettii
AAAACTTCAAAGAGGAACTAGCACCTATATTGCATAACTTATTCCAACACAGAGAAGGAAGGAAACCTCCTCAATGCATTCTATGAAGCAAGTATTACCCTGATTCCACAATCAGCAAAGGGCCTAACAAAAAAGGAAAGCCATAAGCCAATATCATTAATGGGTATTGATGTAGAAATATTCAATAAGATTATAGCAAATGGGACACAGGTACACATTTAAAAAAATTATACATGATGATCAAGTGGGTTTTACACCAGGGATGCAAGGGTGGTTCAACATATGTGAATCCATAAATGTAATTCACCACATAATTAAAATAAAAAACAAAGACCATATGATTCTCTCATTTAATGCAGAAAGGCATTTGACAAAATCCAACATCTTTTTCTGCCATTCTAAAAAAATAGGCATAGGTGGGACATTTCTTAAATTGATAGAAGCCATCTACAACAAACCAAGAGGCAGTAAGCTCCTAGAAGAGATAAAGAAATATGATAACATCTCAGGATACAAAATCAAATGTCTACAAATCAGTAGCCTTCATATATGCCAGTAACAGTCAAACTGAGAATCAAATTAAAACATAATACCTTTCATAGTAGCTCCAAAGAAAATCAAATACCTAGGAGCATATCTAACAAAGGAGAGAACTACGAAAACTTGATTAGAAAAAAAAAAATAGCAGAAGACATTACCAAATGGAAGAACATGCCATACTCATGGCTGGGAAGAATAAGCATTGTTAAAAGTGATCTACAGATTTAATGCAATCCCCGTCAAAGCACCATCACCATGCTTTGAAAAACTTGAAAAAATGGTACTTCATTTCATAAGGAAGCAGAAAAAAGCCCAATAGCCACTATAATTTTAAGAAATAAAAACAAATCTGGAGGCATCATGTAACCAGACTCCAGGTTATACTACAAGTCTATAGTGATCAAAATGGTACTGGCACAAAAATAGAGATATATATCTATGGAATAGAACAGAGGATCTAGAGATGATCCCAGCTACATATCATCATCTGATCTTTGATAAACCAAACAAAAGCTTACACTGGAGGAAAAGAATCCCTATTTAGTTAAGTAGTGCTGACAGAACTGGTCCGCCACATATAGAAGACTGAACTGAAACCTTCACCTCTCACCACTGACAAAAAATGACTCTTGCTGAATACAAGATTTAAATTTAAGACATGAAAAAATAAAAATTTTAGAATAAAGTAAGGGGAAAACTCTTGATAAAATTGGCCTGGGAAAAGATTTTATGAAGAAGAACCCTTGGCAAATGCAGCAACATAAAAAACAACAACAACAAAAAAAAATGGGACATGATTAGGCTAAAAAGCTTCTGCACAGCCAAGGGTACCAGAAGGGAAGCAAACAGCCTTCAGAATGGGAGAAGATATTTGCCTGCTATAAATCTGACAAGGGCTAATAACTAGAGTCTACAGGGAACTCAAATTAATCAACAAGAAAAGAGGACAACCCCATTAGTAAGCAGGCAAGAGGCCTGAACAGAAACTTCTTTGACGATGACAGATGAATGGCCAACAAAAACATGAAAAAATGCTTATTGTCCTAAATCATCAGAGAAATGAAAGTTAAAACCACTCTAAGATACCACCTATCTCCAGTGAGATTAGCCCACATCACAGAATCCTGAATCTATAGATGGCTGGTGTGGATGTGGAGAGAAGGGAACACATCCCTTGTACTACTAGTGGGATTGCAAATTAAAGCAACCTCTGTGGAAAGAAGTATGGAGAATTCCCAAAGAACTGAAAGTTGACCTTATATTCAATCCTTCAATCCCATTACTAGGTATCTACCCAGAAGAAAAAAAAATCATTTCACCACAAGGACATTTGCACTAGAATGTTTGTTGCAGCTCAATTCACAATTGCCAAGATATGGGATCAACTCTAGTGCCTGTCAATGGCATCAATAAACTGTGGTATATGTACACCATTGAATACTAGTAAGCCATAAAAAGATGGAGACTTTGCATCTTATAGCTTTACCTGGATGGAGTTGAAACATGTTATTCTTAGTAAAGTATTGCAAAAATGGGAAAAATGTATTCAATGTACTCAATACTAATATGAAACCAATAGACAAACAACTACAAGCCCATATGGAAGAAAAACACAAGTACAGTCTGTGGAGAGGAAGGAGAGAGAGGGAGAGAGGAGGGGGGAGGACAGAGGGTGATTGTTGGGACATCATCTGATGAGCACATGGGAGGGTGTTCAGCACACCTCGTCGGTGAAGGGATCAACTGTAACTTGAACTTGACCTTAGAAAGGAAAACAATGTAACCAAAGCATTTCTACCCTCATATCAATCTGATGTAAGCAATTAATTCATGAAATTTCATTGACTTCTGTTCTTTATCATTTTTTCCCTTCTGTCTGCTTCATGTTTACTTTGCATTTTCATCCTCAGTTTTTTAATATGGAAGCTTAGATTGACTTGAGCTCTTGCTTTTTTCTCATGCAAACATTAATGCTACAATTTCCCTCTGAATGGCATTCAACAGGGGAGAGGGGAAGGTGTGACCTGGTTCCATCCTGAACATAACTGGAAAGAGAGAGTGGAGAGGGAGGAGGGAAAGAGGAAGAGATGGGAGGACAGAGAAAGGGAGAGACGGAGAAAGTTGGAGTTAAGTGAGGCAGTAAGCACAGTGAGATAATCCTGGGCTTTGAGATGGAACTGGCTTGGATTCCATCCACTCTCTGCCTAACCAACTTCATGCCCTTGGAAAAGCTCTTAGAATCCTCAGCTTCCCTACAGAACTGATATGAGATGAGAACTCTCGCATCCATGCCTTCGTGGGGATTTCTGTAAGGTGATGCAGAGTACCCGGGCAGATTCCTGCTCTATGCGTGGCTGTCCTTTACTTGCTCACAGTCTGATGTTCTCAGTAGGTCAGAGCCTTGGCTTGATGGTCCACCCACATCATCATGGTGCAGGACTGATCTGGCACCTGGGATTGCTGCCCTTGACCTTGACCTCTGATACTTGCCTATTACTGTAATATGCAGATATACTTAGCATTTATTAACTGCCTACTCCAGGCCAGCCATTGTGCTTAGTTGTTCCCCATGTATTAATCTTAATGCCAAGTACATTCTTGTGGGAGACATGGGTGGACTTTTTTTTGTTTGTTTTGCAGTTTTTTGGCTGGGGCTGGGTTTGAACCTGCCACCCTTGGCATATGGGGCCAGTGCCCTACTCCTTGAGCCACAGGCACCACCATATTACCTAACTTTTTAGAAATAAAAACAGGCACACTCTAGTTGAGGTCATACAAGTTGTATGGTATAAAGCCAAGATTCAAAGCCACGGTAGCCTAACTCTAATTCCAGGCACTTCCCAGTATACTACAGCCAGCCCTAATTTTTTACACTTTACCTGCTTGGATCTCTCATGGTCAGTCGACCCATGTGCTCTAATAGCTGGAAGGTCTCAGCATGGGGACACTCACTCTGCTGTGGACACCCATCTGCCTTTCCCCCTTTACCCCCATCCACTGCCCCAGACATAAACATGTCAGACACCATGCAAACAGCAGGCACTGGGAATCCAGGTATGATCTAATTAAACACATCACTCACTACCTAGGGAAACATGTTTTTTTAAAAAAAAATTCCTAAAAGCAAACTGTTTTCAATGAATTAAATTAGGGATGTAAAGTCATAGCTAAATGGAGATCCATTTCTTACTGAATATTACCATTTGAGTATCTAGTCAGGGACAAATCCATTTTGTCTAAAATACAATGTCAGTTCCTCCCATTGCTCCCTGCACTGTGGGCCTCTCATGGCCACGTGTCCTTTGCCTCTTGGTTTTCCAGGTAGAGTCTGTAAGCCCTTGGCCCTCCTTCTTCTCATAGTCTCTCTGAGCCAAGACAGACTTAGGAATTATGCTCTAAGTATCTTATTTCCACTCTAGTCACCCCTGCAGGCTCTTTACCTCCAATTAAACCCCTAAATGCCTCAAATAATAAGAGATGAGTCTATTTAGGGAGAGCTGAGAGCAGCTTCTACTCGAGTGGGAAACAGGTGTAAACAGAAAGGACCTTGGCTGAGTGTGCTACTCCCTGGTCATCGATCAGCACACGACTTACAGCAAGTCCCTCACACTCCCTGCTAGCTTCTCTGGTTAAGGGTTTGGGCTTAGATGACCAGAGGGTTACTGATGGTCCATACCTCCCAGGCTACTCTACAAATAGAGTACTCTACTACACTTCTGTGAGTAGAGTGAGGAGCCCCTCTTGCCACACCAACTAGGGTTGAAAAATTAGATTTAAAATTGGCTACTGAAAAGGTAGGTCCAATTTGGTTTTCGTGAAGTCAGCATTCAGCAAGGTGCTTATGTTCTTAGTCCAGCCTAAGCAATGGAGGCCGTGATGGACTTGAACTGGGCTGGAATGAGATCTGTGTCCTAGGAAAAGAAAGGGAGAGAGAGTAAGACTGGTTTTCTTCAAATGCTGCTGAGCATGGAGTGTCCTCTCATCTACCCCTACTAATCCCTTTATTCCTGGCCCCAAGGTCTACTAATTGCCATTTAAGTGGGTCCCACTTCTCAAGAAGCTGTGGTTTGCACTACCATCATCCAATTTATTTCTCCACTAAAATTTCTAAGAACTCACCTTAGCCCCACTCTTCCCTGATACGCAGCAAGAAAAAATGCACTAGTGGGAAACAGGTGACTAATAGACCTTTATGTTTCCTGCTTGATATATGAATTTTAAGGAAGATAATATCGATCTAATACCTAATGGTATACCTATTTTATATACAAAATACACTGGGGGGGAGGAATTATTTGGAGCATGTAATTATGTTTTCAGGCAAACAAGACCCAACTGGAAGAAGCCCCAAACCACGAGAAATAAATTTCTACTGTTTAAACCACTGGCCTCTCACTGGTATTTTGTTGTAGCGGCTGGAGCAGACTAATACATGGGGAATTCAGTCAGAGGCTAAGATTCATGCTCCAAGAATGATCTGAAAGCCAACAGTAGATTCTTCCTCAAGTAGAAAAGTTCCCAAAGTTCATGGTTTCCCATGATGGGAGGTCCGAGGGAAGAGAGAGAGTTCTTTGTGCCCTGACTCAATTGCCTGGGGCCCAGTCACCCAGCTGGTGCTGACAACAGCCACCTTGTTGAGAAGGTGGGCAGAAGTCCAGGCGCTCTGTCACTCCCCGGATGCAGCTACACACCCACACATGCCCACACCCTGCCTGGTCAGGCCTGGGGCAACCACAGCCCCAGCATGGTAAGCAGCGGTTTCCTCTTTCCCCTCTTCTCCCCGACCTCCCCTGTCTGTTTGTCCTGCCTCTCAGCACCTGTGCATCAGGCTTCTCTCTCTGCATAAAATACAGCATTTGTGGCTTGCTCAAGAGAGCTGGGCTGTGTGTCTCCATTGGTGCGAAGACAGAGCAGCCTGTCTCCCTGGGAGTCCTGCCCCCAGCTCTGTATCCATACCCAGTATACACGCCCACAGCACTTCGGGGGCAAGCAGAATAGTGGACTGGAAGGGTGATCTGTTGTGGCCTGATGTTTATTCCTCCCCCAAATTCTTATGCTGAAATCCTAACCCACTGGGGGACGGCATTAGCAAGTGGAGCCTCCAGGAGGTGATTACATCTCAAGCCTCCTGATGAAATTAGCACCTAAGAAGAGCCATGGGTGAGTGTGCTTCTCTCTGTGCTCTCTCTGCCATGTGAAGACCCAGGAGGAGAAGCCTGTGTCAGGGTCTTTCCTGAAGCCCTGGCACCCTCACCTTCACCTAGGAGGGGCCTGCAGTGACCCTCTACGCTCATGAGAAGATGAATGAGCGATTCCAGGAAGACGGCCCGGACGCCTCCTCTGTTAGAGCCACCAGTCCTTGTACATAAATTATCATCTCTATCCTTCAAGCCAAGCGTGCACACTTCCAAGATGCAGAGAATCCTCTTGGTTACCAGGCAATAGACTCAGATCCTCGGGGATAAACAAACCTGGGAAAATGACCTTCTACCTTCACGTTTTCCTTAATACCTGCTTCTCCTCCTCCTGCCCTAAGCCGGGGTGTCATTCCACACTCAGCCCCCTCCTCACCCACTTGACAACCCTCCGTTAACTTGCATCTGGTGCTCTTCTGCTGTCCTTCCCAGAAAGCCTAGTGCTTCCTCCCCTGTGTGTATGTGAACCGTTTTCATCTGCTCTCCTCACTCCAGTCTAAGCGACGTATAGCCATCACTGTTCCGTGAAACCTTAAATCACGCAGTTCAGTGTGACACCCCCCACTGTGATAGCCACGGTGGCTTACACTCATCATACTCCAGCTTTGCTGAAAAACTGCAAATGAAATTTGCCCTGTTACCCGTCTCCCACCTGCCACAATTGCCATAGATGTGTTCTCTTGCCTGCTTTCTCTCCAGACCTCAGCAAGGTACCAGCACGTGTCCTAGGCTTAAGAAATATGCGTTTCAAAATGAATGCAATAGCAGGAATCTCAGAAGTCTTCCTGAGAATCCTTCTCTATTTTTTTTTTTTTTTCAGTTTTTGGCCAGAGTTGGGTTTGAACCCACCACCTCTAGTATATAGGGCTGGTGCCCTACTCTGTTGAGCCACAGGCACTGCTCAAGAATCCTTCTCTACCTAATGAGAGTTCTTCTTACTATAATCGTGGATTTTCCTGTTTCTTTTTCAGTAAATTATAAAACCAGTGCCCCTTTGCAGATCACCTTCCTGATACATGCCCGCCAATGCCTAATCAGGATGAGTGAAGGAGCAGGCTGTGCTCTGCCATGAAGCAAGGCTGAGTTTCTAGGTCCTACTCAAAGGGCCAGGATAGCATCTCACCTGGAGCTAATCACACTTTAAGCTGAGCAATGCTGAGATGCTGATGTATTCCAGGCAGAAAACGAGATTTTCATAACCTCAGACTGAAAGACTTTTCTCAATCCTTATGTCTACCTACAAAGCTGATGAGATATTTATTGTTGACACAATAGGTTGCAGATGATAAATCTGGAATTTTAGCCCTGCTAAAAATTTGATGGCCTACATTTTGTTTACTTGGTACTTGTTTAGTTCAACAAATATTTACTAGACATCAGATACCATATAAAATAGGAACACCAGTTAAAGTGCCAGTTAAACATATCAGATAGAGAAGGGATGAGATAGCAAATAAAGACATTCCCTCCTCCTTCTAGAACATACTATCTGCTGGAGTAGCAGACATTAGCCAAGTATCAGTCAATAACCCAACTTTAAAAATAATAATAAATAGAATTCTACCTTAGTTGGATGAAAACTCATGATACTATGACAATGCTTACCAAAAACTGAAATTATAGCTGAAAGATTTTTGGTGGGTGTTTGATCTCTTCTGGAGGGTGGTACTGAAGAGCATGGTAACTATGAACACTAGGTAGAAGCACTAAAGACATTTATAAAGAGAATACAAAGTAACATGTGTGTTTCACACAGGTGCCTACAAAGTCCGGAAATCTGAATGAGGTCTGTACATTGTATCAAGGCTACTGCACTCCCGGCCTGAGCGATGCTTCCTTTGGGAAGAGCGCATTTGAAATGCCTCCACACTATTTTAACAGATATTCAAATTATTTTGAGTTGTGTCATAATTATTTCAAAATGAAAAATATGCATGCTATAAATACCACAATCTAAAAGTGTTTCTTTATATAAAAGACCGGGGGAAAGACGCCAAAGTGAACGTGGTTTTATTAAAATGCTGGAATTGTGGTTTTAGCCCCTTTAAAAATATATTTTCATTTTATGCTGTCTTTTCCATAATATTTAAATACTATTTCAAGGCAATTTAGCGAATATTTAAAAAAGACAATATAGTTTTGTCTTTTATATGTGTATCTCTTAGAAAATATATGTATCCTTTAGAAAAAAGTCTGTTTTAAACATGTTCTTCCTAAATATCAAGAAAAAAAGATTTTGTAAATTCTTTTAAAATCTAACTCATTTTATCAAGAGAACTCTATAAGCATTTCTTCTCTGTCATAACACTTTGAATAATGACAGAAACTGTGTGGAATACCTCCTCAATCCTCATTTTAGATTTCAAGGATTAACTCAGAAGTCCAGGAAAAGGAAGCTACCGACTCACCCTGCACAAAATTCAATTATTCTAATTATCCTAGTATTCCTTAACTGCTCGTTTTGTGGTTTTAGGAATTAAAATGAATGTCAACATCTCCCTATTAATAGAATTGTTATTTTAACTACTAATAGAATTATTTTGTTTTTTTATTTTAAAACACTTTTTTTCTTTTATATATTTACTATGCGTGTGTTAGCTTTATTTAAACCGCAAAAATCTATAGTTAACAATATCACTGGACTTTCCACACCCTAAATAATCTATTTGTTTTTGTACTTTAAATCTAACAGTAATATTTACTCAGAATACTTCTACTACAGCATTTTATATACGTATTAGTCACCCCAATGAGTGCTACTAACAGATCAGTTTACTTTTCATAAAACAAACAAAACTGTCTGTCTCTCTTACGGCCAGGCTGACCCAGGTGCGCTCCTGCTTGAGTAACCACAAGGGCGGATGAGGGAGGCCCAGCTCCTTGCCCCGTGCTCTTTACAGGCACTTTCCACAGCCTGGGGACCTAGTAACACAGTGACATATTGAAGCCTTGGGAGACGCACTCTAGAATTTCACCACCATATTCCCCAAACTTTCACTCGCTCATTCCCTTCTGAACTGAAGAGCTGATAACAGTAATAACACTAACAATTGTTAACAGTCGTTATGACAGATGCTTACGAGGTGAAACCAGTAAGTTCACGAACTCATCCTGGAAAAAGGGCTACATGACTCATTGCTGAGTATCACCGCAGTCACCAGATGGCCAAGGTGAGTACTTCAAAGGCGACCACAGTGATATTCAGTGACCAAGTATGTAGCACTTTTTCTAAGATGAATTTTCCAACCTAATTGTCCAACCTCCTACGATGACAGCTCTCATGGCCATTCCAGAAAAGAGTTCCAAAACTGCTTTGAAGGGGGGACTAGGTGCTGGCGTTGGTGCCCAGCTCCCCAAGGGGAGCACTTTGAAGGCAACTACAGTGATATTCAGCTATGAGGCCTGTGCTACGTTCTCCAGGATGAGTTCTCAGACTTAAGACCTCCTTTTCCCCACCTCCTTGGCTAGCAGGACGCTTCCTGTACACGAGTTTTAGAACTTAGCATTTGTTTGGAGGAATAAGCTTTTATTTTCTTTATACAGAGACCCTGTGCATGCCTCTGAAATCTAAAACAGAATAATATGGGTTCTTTTATAAGTAAGTCGGGTTCTATCCTTATGAGCAAACGTTATCTGCACTGCCCTCCCCCAACTGCGCTCTACCTGCAAGGTACCTCTCAAGGTAAATCCTAAAGGCTGTGGGGATTTTTGAGGCTTCTTTTCTCTGATTATCTAATTTTATGCCCCCCCTCCACCTTGGTGTGACCCTAAGTGTAATATGTGTCATCCCAAGTACAAAACAAACAAAAAAAAAATGTTCATAGCAAATAAAATTATTTGATGGATGGTTCTCCTGTACAGCAGTTTGCAAAAACGTATCCTACTATGTGTTTTTTGAGATGTGACTGCCCTGTTATTTGGGAAAATATTTGTGCTACAGTATCCACTGATGACAAAGCTATATTCCAGACAGGGCATAGTACAGACACGCCCTCCATTGGACTTTCATCTCAAACAATTTACAGCGAAATTAATGCAACTTAAGAAGCAACTTGTAAGTCAGAGCAGCCCCGTTCTTAAGCAGAAGATCTAGTGTCAATCAGAGACAAAAAGCCCCAACAAAGGTGAGGAGCCGTTTCTAGTGATTCCCTTTGAGGGAGTTACGGAGCTCGGAGCTTGCAGAGAAGTGGCCCCAAACCTCCACAGAGCCATCTAGGAAAGGCAGATTGTTGTTTAACTAATAAATAAATACCATTTTCTTAGACTGCCGGTGACTGTGTGTGAGAAACGCCATGCTGAGATGTCTCCTGTGGCTTTCTTCCCTGGACCCTTCTCCCTGCCCGTCAGATTCTTGTCCAAACGTCCCCTCCGGCAGCTGTCACCCTCCAGATTTGCAGAGATGAGCTCAGTGACTGGGCGTCCAGTGGAAGTCAGAAGAAAGCAGATTTCCGCCGAGAACACAGGGAGATGACAGGTTTCTTTGGTCCATGTTTTCTATTTTGTTTTTCCAGGGCCAAGCAGCTCACTTGGTGGACATAACAGCCAATCTGGCCTCCGCACAGACAATCCAGATGGCTGCTAGGAGTTGAGAGGAGGTGGCCGTGAGGAAACGCAGTCCAGCTCCCTTATTAAAGGCAACCCTTCCCCGTCGCCTGCAAGCCACATGGTCTCTTTGAAGGACTGTGTGTTTAAAAATTTGGACGAGTACACGATTGTTCACTTATAAAAATTAAGTGCTATGTAGGACTATACTGAGCACTCAGCAGTGAAATACTGTCTAGTTTTGCAGTCTTCCTAAAGCACAGAGCTCGCGAACTTGAAGCTTGTGGTCTGTTGATTAATGCAGAGCTAATCCTGGCACTGGTTAACTAGCTGTGTGGCCTCAGACATCTCTTCCCTGGGTTTTATTTCCCTTCATGTCTTCCCCCCACCAATATAATGACTTTCCCATCTTTCCTAAGTACCTCGCATACAAAAAATGGCTACAACTTTTGCAGTTTCAGGTGGGACAGCAGAACTGGCCCAAATCCTTTTTCCTCTTCATGATTTCTGGGATTCTTTCTTACCTTAGGTCTCAGTTAGCTCAGTATGCAATATATTTTTCTTATTAAGTTAAGAACTTTCACCTTTTCACATAAAGGAAACACTTTGTGGCTTCTTTCTTAGAATGTCTGAATTGCCTCAAGGTCATTATTAAGTGAAGCAAGGGAGATTCAATAAGGCACCGTGATGCCTCATCAGGCACCTGATAAGCACATTGGCTACAAGAGACTCACAGGCGAGGAGAAAAGTAACAGGAGTGGTTCACATCTGCAAACTCAGCACTCTGGGAGGCCCAGGCAGGTGGATCACCTGAGCTCAGGAGTTTAAGACCAGCTTGAGCAAGAGCGAGACCCTGTCTCTAAAAATAGCCAGGTGTTGTGGTGAGTGTTTGTAGTCCCAGCCACTTGGGAGGCTGAGGCAAAAGAATCATTTGATCCCAAGAATTTGAGGTTGCTGTGAGCTCAACCACACACCCAGGGTGACAGAGTGAGAGTCTGTCTTTAAAAAAGAAATAAAAAGATGTTGTGTAATGGGAGGACTCATGTCACGGGGGGGTGGGGGTTGGGACAGAGTGGAAGAGCATGACATTTGATCACGCTACCTAGAACAGCATGTGACTTAAAACTCCGAAGTTTTTTTATTTCTGGAATGTTTCATTGAACATGAAGTTCAGACTACAGTTGACCATGAATAAGGAGGGAAGACCAGGAATGAGGGAGGACTCCAGTGTCAGATGAGTGTCAGAAACTTCTGGAGGCTTGTCCACGTGCACAAAGAAGAGAACATGAAAGGACACAGAAGTTCCAAAGCACTAATCAGAGACCTCGGTGGGCACGGCAGAAACAGCTAGCGCCCAATGCAATGCCCCGACTGAGCCAGCTGGGCAAGGGGCGGGGGTGACATGGATAAGGATTAAAGACTGTAGGAGGAAATCACTCAATGTTTGGGCGTGTAAACGAGCCTTAGTCCAATCCGACTGGTGTGCTCACGAGAGGAGGCTGTCAGGACACAGACATGCCAGAGCGGTGACCATGTGAAGCTCAGGGAGAAGACCCTGTCTGTAAGCCACGGAGAGAGGCCTCAGGCAGAACCTGCCAATATCTTGTTCTTGGACCTGTACCCTCATGATCACCTCCCAATGTCTTGATCTTGGACTTGCAGCGTCCAGAACTGAGAGCAAATAAACTTCTGTTGTTTAAGCCACCCGTCTTGGTACTTTGTCATGGCAACCCAAGCAGATGAATACGCTGGCTTAGGGTTGAAATGCTGACATGACCAGGTGCTGACTCCGGGTTAACAGGCCCAAGAGAGTATCAGCATCACCTGTGCGAATACAACTATGAAGCCCTAGGAAAATGTAGCACACACAGGACCAGAAAAATAAGGGAAGCCAGGGGACAGCCTTCGCTGTGAGAAGTGTTTGTGGGTTAAAACAACCTTCTCAACCATGGTTACGCACTTGAATCGGTTAGGGAACTTTTATAACCCTTGATATCAGGTCACACTCCAGACCAATGAAATCAGAATCCCTGCAGGGTGACACCCTAGCTCTGGAACGATTTAAGATCTGTGTGAGATTCAAATACACAGCTGAAGGTTAAGAAGAACTGGTGTAAAGAGATGACAGAGCCCGTCACCGTGTGTCAGCATAAGTTCCATTCATTTCATCTCTTTGCCGTTATTCTTACCCCCTGGAATGTTTATACATCATGGCCTATTTTGGCTTTGAATTTTATACAATGCAACACATAATAGACTCATTGCTAGGGTTGTAGAGAAAGGCAATTTTTTCTTATTTTCAGTGTAAGACAAAGGGAGAAAATGACTGGATCAAAACAAAAAATAAATCAGGTAGACAAAACAGACAATACAGGTGGCATGGCGTCGTGTTAAGTCTTCATTTCTGACAATCGCACACGCTTCCTTTTTGGTGACGTAACTTTTGCCTTTTTTTCCTACCTTTACTCTTTAAGCCAGTGGCCACTTTCAGCTGATTCCATAGGTTGTGTCTCTGAGTTCTTTCCCTTTTAGGCTGTGTCATAGCACCTTGAAGTGGAAAAGAAAACTTGAATTTGCTGTAAACCTAATTAAAATAATGGCACTGGTACAGTTTTTACATTTGGGCAGATTTTAAGGCATTTATTTCTGTGTTTCGTCTGACACAATGAATCCCCAGGGCTGCCATAGACAGAGATTAGTCTGATTTAGACCCTCTCTTTGTGGCATTAAGCATTTCTAATCTGAAGGGGAAGTTTCAAGAGGGGGAGCTAGTTAGCTAATTGATTAGAGATGGAGACTAAAATTTCCCAGATGGGAGACACTTTAAGAGTTTAAGGAAAACCTAAGTGAGCTGTGTCCAGTGTCAGCACTGTGAGAAGTCCTGTCCCCTCCCCTGGCTTCCCCACACAGCAAGGTGCTTTTCAGATTTCTCACGGGAGCCCAGCGTGGTAGCTGATTAAGGCTTGACAAGCAAAAGCAAACAGGATTTTCAATCACACATCTCCCAGAAAATGGAGCTTCAGAAAAGTCCCAAGAATTGCCATTACACTAAGTCATAAAATTCAGAACAACTCGGGGACTAGGTGTACAGGAATCGCCCTGTGGTCTCAGCCTCTGGACCTGGTTAGAGCACATCCATAGGGAATTTGACAAAATCGTCTGCAAAAGCAGATTTCTGACCCCTCCCTGCTGCCTATCTCACGTCTGCTGACGTCTTGTATTTCGTAAGATGCGAACGTGAGCAAACCACCGCTGGTGCATTCGCTCTACGAGGTGAGGATTCCAAACTACGGTCACAACTTTCTCTCTTCTCTCCTCTCTTTATTCTTCTCCTTGCTTCCGACATTCTCTAAACCCACTCTTGCCTCCCTTTCTCCCTCTGTGTTTGAATTAGTTTTGAACCGAGATCAAACATAGTTTCTGTTGAGTTTTTCTTGTCTTTGTCTTTTCATTGTCTCCTTTGGTTGGACAATAGACTCCACCCACACGGACTCAGACACAGGAGGGCCAAAGCCAGCCTCAGCCTCGGTCTCCCAAACCGACAGCCTCAAGGGGGAAGCACTACATGGGGGTGTGTGCAATTGTTATGTTTGTGTGAAACTTCAACAGGGCACACTAATAGCTTATGAACAGGTATCTAATGAAGACAGACACCCCCAATCCAGTGTGTGTTGTATATTTGACATGAGCTTAGGAATCGTGTGGGCTCAGCATGGTTCACGGTTCCTTAGCACGCCTCAGAGCTCACAGAACAATCTTGGTGCCTTTTCTCACTTGACCTAGAGGAGGAAATAAAGCAGGACATGCAGTTCAGTCTGTGTGGACCCCCCCCTTGGCGGTCCTGAGCTGAGACGGGAGATGGAGTGTGACAGCGTGTGTTGGCACTCTGGCTTGGCAGTGTCAGAGGCTAAGGTTTAGCATCCAAAAGAGCCAGATCTGATGCCTGTCTCTGCCACTCCCTAACCACACTGCGCTTGCACACAAGCCTTGATGCATCTCTGAAACAAGAGGAAAAGTTATCTCTTAGAATTACATGGATTGATACACTATGTGTAAGATAGTAGCTGTGATATGCCTGAATGTATGTGCTGTGTAATGGAAACATAAAAATTGTAAAGCACTTTAAGATGTACATTGTCTGGAATCCCTGAGCCATTGGGGCTGTCCCCTTGTAATCCCTAAGAGCCCACGTCTAACATTATTTACTGGGGAGGCCGGTCAGTGCAGGTGACCTTAGCACAGTGCTGGGTGGCTACTGGACAGCTCCTGTCTAGGGCTAAGATTTGTCACACAAATGTGTACTGAGCACTCCTCATAGGTTCAAAGGCAGAGAACTGCATGCTATAGGCAAGGACTGGGAAATGAGGAAGAAAAATCAAGTCCCACTCCACTCCTGGGAGGCCTTTCCAGCTGGGAGCAGACCTATTGGCTGGAGGAGGGGCAGGCTGTGCCAGAGCCTGAGGGCGGGTGGGGCTGCCCGTTACCGTGTGGCTGCCTCAGTGTGTTTTCAGTGCCCTGGAGTTACTGCAGCTCTTGGCCCATGATGGATTTTAGAGTAAAAGAGACAAGATAAAGCACTTATCATACTTGCTGGTTAACTTACTAGACCCCAGCTCCCTTCTCCGTAAAATGGCAATTAACCATATTACAATTTCTAAGGGGGACAGTGACAATGAAATTGAGGGTATGAACCACCTGCCATGGTCCCAGACGTGATGCTACACAGGTTTCGCCTTTCATTCTTCCTCCTACCTTTTTCCTTCTTCCTTCCATCCCTGCACCCAAGTCCTGTCATGTTCTGGGCCACTCAAAGCCAGAGACCTCCGGAAAGCACTTTAATTGTATGATCCCTAGGATGGTGCTGAGCATGACAGATGTCCCAGAAAGTGACCAGGTCATTTTAGTTTGTGTAAGATGGGGGGAGGGCACATAGAGGCACATGGCAGCGCACTCCTCAACCTCCTGGGGCTGGGGGCCTTGGTAAGCAGCCCTTTGGGGGATTGCCTGGGCTATCGACAGCCAGCTCAGGACCCTCAAGCATGACTGATCCATGACAGGGCCTGGGGGTGGGGGTGGTAAAACTCTGGCCATCTCAACCTGAGTCAGACACTCTTCTGAAGGGCCGTGGGTGCTTCCGAGCGTCCCATAATCTAGATGAGCCTGTCTGGAGCACCCTCCTCCTTCCATCCTCTCCCTTCCACTGTGTTGGTCCCAAGCAGCTCCTGGACAAACACTCCTTATATTAAACTTTTATCTCAGGGTAGCTTCCCCAGACCCCAGCCTGCCACACGGGGTTCAGGAACTCAGCCTCTTTGCACACATCCATTCTTACCTCGCATGGTTCTAAGCAGATGTGAACGTACAGAGGGTGACAGCTGAATCCGAGGTCTCTGGATGTGCTGTGTGAAGACTGCAGCACAAAGAATTTCTTCCGGCAAAAGTCCCCGTGTACTGTGAGGCTGCGAGATGGCTTTGATGCTTTCCTGAGGTCACAGTCCCCTGCAGGCGTGAGCAGAACCATAAGTACATTTTGGAGACTTTTGTGCAGAACTCCTTCCTGCCACTTGACTCCAGGATCCTCATGCTCCTTTGAGTTTTTCCTATGGGATAAATGAGTATCTCCAGTCCTATTGTCTACAGGGTCTTGTAGACAAGAGTCAAAATCCAGTATTAAGATAAACTTGGAAAACTATTCAGAGACATCACCAGGTGGTGCCTCTGCCGAACCTGCTCTGATGAAGCTGGTAAAGTGACTTCCTCTACAGCAAGCTGAGCAGCCCGAGTCCAAAACTATGAACTCTGAAATGCTCTGAAATTCAACACCTTTTGAGCCCTGCCACGATCCCAGGCACAGAGAGAGCGCATGGCCTCGGTGTGATTGTGGTATGCCTCTGGATGTCTAGCTGGGGTTACGTCTCCACGTCCATGATATAACTACTCTCGATAACAACAGTCCCTTCTCCGAGGGCGCACATCAGGATTGGAAGTAATATATGTGAACCAACAGCAGATTCTGGGCACAGGGGAAGAGCCTGGGAAAGTGTAACCACAGCTATTCTTGTACTTGGAAAGTTCATTAACGGCTAACATTTAGCCAAATGGCGAGCCCGTTTCAGTGCATGACTTTGAGAAATGGGTGATGCCCCAGTGGCCTGAATCCAGGAAAATGCAGATCTGGAGGGCAGAGCAAAACTTTTAGGGTCCCCAAAGTGGAATTGTTTAAAGGCTAAGTCACTCCAGAACTGCATGCAGCACTCATTAAAGTTAACGGCCACGGCTCGTGTGTGAGCACACGTCCCCTCCAGGGGACAGGGAACAGCAGCTGTTCCCACCCTGAGTCCATGCAGCTGAGCCTCTGCTGGTGAATGACCAGAGAGGAGACACCGCCTTCTTAGGAAAACACACATTCTGTCAGCCCAGGGCCCTGCCAGGAACAGAGACCTCTAAGATATAACATATAAATACATTATTCTGATATCCGTCCAACCGACGGAGTGAGATC
This sequence comes from Otolemur garnettii, assembly GCF_000181295.1. Classification (NCBI taxonomy): domain Eukaryota; kingdom Metazoa; phylum Chordata; class Mammalia; order Primates; family Galagidae; genus Otolemur; species Otolemur garnettii. The sequence goes on from NW_003852417.1 coordinate 516,311, forward strand.
AGGAAAGGAACGGCCATCATAAGTGATATTTACTCAGAAATGTACACTTTCACAGCGTGCTGCCCTGGACACTGCTTCTCCTAGCAAGACTCTTTTGAGGTATGTTATTTTTTTAATTTAAACACTGATTAATTTACTTTTATTGTCTTAGACTCATGATTACTTTACGGAAAATACAGTTTTAGAAACTGCAACATTAACTAAACAGGACCGGTGGAAACAGTAGCGAGCCCAGTGAAGACGAGTTTTCCAACTTGCTCAGCCAATGTCCCTCAGTGTCTCTGAACAAGACGGAACAACGTCAATGGCTTTGGGCTCCTCTAAGGAAATGAGCGTGTGATTCTTGCTTAGATCCAAACGTTTGTCTCTGTTTTCCTGTCTTCCCCTTTTGCTGCCAAATTCAACCTAATCTTTAGAATTTTTGTCTCTAAAACAGAAAAGATAGTTGATTCTCGTTGGCCATATTTGCATGAAATGCCTACTATGCACGGTGTGCTGTGAAAACGGAAAACAAGCACCGCCCAGTATCTTTCCCTCAGTGTGTGGAGAGAACTAGCGAGGGTGGTATAGGTGGCTCTGTATACTCGTGGCTTCACGAGCAACAGATGAGAATGTTGGGGGTTAGAGAAGTTAAGGACCTGCCCCAGGTCCACTGTTAGCAGATGCAGAGCTAGAATTCCAGACCAAGTCAGCCTGCTAAGAATGCCTCTGTGCGTCCCACCCTGCCCCCGAGCCCTTTTTCAGACAGGAGTGAACAGTGTACAGACCTGGCCATGGGGCCTGGAGGATCTCAGAGGTGACCTTGTATCTTAAGGAAGGGAGCACCATTCCTATGTCATATGCACTTTCAATAAGGACACCTCTTTTTCTGTAATTATTTGTTTTAAAATCCTTACGATCATTGTAACACCAGACTTCTCTTTTCTTTTTTCAGAACGTTAAGGCACCATGGCTGTTGAGTAGCAATAATCCCAAATCAAAGTGGGATAATGTTCCCTACCACGTTTGATGGAATCAACTTCCAGAAGTTTTCCCTTCCACATTTAGAAGCTGCCTTGAGCCCTTTGTGTGAGCACTCAGCACATCAACAGTAGTGACCGTGACACTCCTCCAAATCAAAGCATTCATTGACCTATGATTCAGTTTCCCAGATGGATTTACAGACCTGGGGCTTATCTTCCAACTAATGTTCCCCTTCCAGCTAGCTACCATTTCCCATGCTTGTTAATCAAATCATTAGATCTTCTCCACTGCCTCAGACTATTCCTTGTTCAATGTTTGTCCTGTATTTAAAATGTCCCAGATCACTCTAGGAATTAGGAATAAAATCTGTTAGAAGACAAAGTCAAGCTGGGCAAGAATCCCAAACCTGCCTACTGGCAAGTCCGAAATCGTACGGCCACCCTTGGTGAATGTCTCTCGTCCTCCACCTCTCCATTTCCGGTCCTCAACAAGCCTCACCCTCACAGCTTCTAAATCCCTCTCCCACACCGCTGCTTCTCCCTGTTCCCACTAATACTCCTTTGGCCCGGACACCTATGAAGTTGGAGGAAGAGTTCCCAAGACCACCCTCACTCCTGACATCAACTGCAAAGTTAGGGAGCATTCCCCAAGACCTCCCTACCTTAGGACACCTGCTCCATCTCGGAGGGTTCCTGAGACCCCTTGAGTACTCACAGAACTCACCCAGAGTGTCTGTGCTCATGTTCCAGTTCAGTGCACCTCAGGGTTGCAAATGAGCCAGAGCCTGGCAGGGTTCCCAGTGCAAAGCCGCTGGTCACCCTCTCCCGGCAGAGCTGTGGGCAGCATCACCCTCTCAGCAAGGTTGTGTGATAAGATGCACAGGGCACTGCCATTCCAGGAAGCTGCCCTGAGGTTTGATGTCCAGAGTGTTTACTGGATTCAACCACATAACTCCAACTGGCCTCCCGTATAGTTGATCTCTTACTCCAGTCCCTGGAGAGGTCTGGCTAATATTGCACATCCCCAAGCCCACACCCAAACCACACTGTTAGCCTCTCTACGTATGAGCCAACAAACACAAACGCTCCTATGAGGAATGACGTTCTGAAGGATTTCTCAGGAGCTAAGGGCCAGCGCTAGGCTTCCCTTTGGCAAAGGTTAAATTCTCTACTGCATAACACCTGGTTTTTCACTTGGAGTTATGCAATGTTCCATGTCCCCACGCCAGGGTTACCTCTCCCCAATGCATTCTCCCTCTTTCTGACAAATAGTAATTCTAAGAATTTATTCTAGGAATGACGGATCATTGAACCACTGGACTTTGCTGAGAATCAAACTTCTTAACATGGCTTAACAGCTCTAAGAGATAGACAAAAATACAGTATTTGGTTAAGATGGAAGAATTAGAAACTACTTTATATTGTATTTATTTTTAATAAAGAGGCTACTATGGAGAACATGCCAGAAGAAAAAGATTCCTTACACAAAACACCTGGTCAGGAGGAACAGCCTGTGGGAAGGTTGGCATCGAATGAGAAAGGGCTGAACACAGGGTTACTAGAGTGACCCCTTTTCAAAGATGCTTTTTTCTTTGCCAGGACTGAGATTAGAGTCTACGAAACAACCCACAGCATCTCCAGTGCACTGCCTGGGGAAGAGGGGAATGGTGCACAGAGATGGGCCTCAGAATCAAACACTCCTTTAATGACACCTGGCCATATACTGTGCGACCTTGGGTGGCTACCGAACTTTCTAAGCCTTAGTTTTCAGATCATTTAATGTTTCTAGAAATGCTTATCTTATGGATCTATTGTTGTAAAAACACAATGAATTCTTGTACTTTTTAAATAATGCATTGTGCTTGAAGCAGTCCTCAGTCCTGGGGAAACAGAATTGAACAAGACAGACACAATCCTTGCTTTCATAGAGCTGAACATCCCCTGTCAAAGGACTTGGCAGAGAGTGAACATGAAAGACCAAAGCTTATTTTGCCCGTGCTCGTAGGTCTTCCACATGATGCCCCGGTCCTTGACCTGGGTATAATAGGGACGTCATTCCTGAGACTCCAAAGGCAGGAAATCTCTTTCATTGTTTTAGCTCTAAGGAAGTTGCAATCTACAAGCAGTTGTTCAAACAATGCACGATATAATTTACATTTAATCCCTTTAGGAGACAGCAGAAGAGGGGGACAGCACAGTCAGGGAATGGTGGATGATTCAGGTAGTCTGGAGTCCCTGGACTCCGTCGGCCATAGAGGCTGAATTTCACAGGGAGATTTGTGACTGTCATGATTACAAAACAGACACTCCACATGAAATGCTAGTTCTCTTTGGATTCGGTTACTGTAGGTGACTTCTTTTCTACTTTTCTGCCAGCTTTTTCACACTTGGTACAAATTGCTTTAACATTAGCGAAGATAGGACAGACTGTTTTATTTTCTGATTAATATAAGGGTGCTAACCAGGAGGTTACAATGTTTGCCTTTGTTACGGAGGGTCCCTTGCTGTAGCCATGCCCTCACCCAGGACATGTGCCACACACCCTTGCATTGTGCCCATCAGGTGACAGCGCCCCAGACTTCTTTGTTCAAAGTAAAAGTGATTACACTGATGCATTAAGAATAGCTACGTGGTTTTAAGGTGGTAAGTCAATGAGATTTACCAGCTGTCACCTACTTTTTGAAAGTGGTATTTGGCTATATTTGATCCCAGGCTGTGTGTTTGCTAAGAAATGTTACAGTCATGAAGAGGCTCTGCCTCAGATGCTGTAACAGCTAAGAGCCGAAGTTCCAGGAGCAGGAACGCGACGGCATCACTCCTGTGGAAAAGGACAGAGAAACGCAGGGTTCCGGGAAATGGAAAAAGAAGCTGGGGTGTGCTCCTCCGCTCACCCCCACGCCAGCGCCAGGCACACAGCTGCATTTCTCTACCTCTGATTAACTAAGCATTAGATAAGACAATACACGTATATACATGTCTCATGCCTGACCCAAGACAACCGTCTGATAAATGTCAGGGCAGATTGGTCAAAACCGAGTGAGGAGTCCAGGTCTGAAAGTACAAGTCTGTGCAAGACGCCTGCGGTGTCCGTGAGCCTGCACTAAAGGATGTGATCTAAGCAAATGACGTGATTTCTTGTCCTTTGGCTATTTTCTTTCTTTATTGTAGTTTAGTGTGATGCTCCAACTTCAACAAGAATTAAACTTCTTAGGGTGGCTCATAGGAGTAGGGCCCCAGACCCATATACCAGAGGTAGGGGGTTCAAACCCAGCCCCAGCCCCCGCCAAAAAAAAGAATTAAACTTCTTTTACTTAAAGGAAAATTTCTATCAAAATCAACGAACATTTCAAATGCCTCATATATGCCAATCCAGGGCTCATTATCAGTTAACTGACTTCCTCCCTAGAATAAATCACAGGCCATGGAGGAAGGGGCCGGATGCAGTGCAGAGCGGGAGTCACGGAGGTGTGTGCCACGTACAATTTTAACACATAAGAGGCAGGGATCGGTTCTACGTGCGCGAGTCAGGGAAGGCTGCACAGACGGGAGGTGCCCGAATTGAATTAAGTTGTAAAGTGATCAGCCAGACTTTGCCTCTGTGTGAATGAAAACACACAGACCTGTGGGAAACAGCTCGACGTATGAGACGCAGGCCCTTTCACACGGCCTGCGCGAAGGACCTGGAGACGCCTCAGAGAGAGGAGGGCTGGGGCTGCGTGGAGGGGCTGGGCCCTGCCAGCTGAGAGCAGGTAGGTACATCCCACGGACGGGGGAGAGCCAGGGACAGGGGGTAATGGGGCAGGGCTATGATCAGGCTGCTGATTAAACAAAAAGGAACTATGTCACATGAACACCAAAGGGGTCTTATAAATCCAAATTCATTTTTCTTTTTAACTAACATCCACTTAGTAGATGGTAAAAAAGTACCAAAAAATGCCAGCCAGGTCTTACTTTCCAAACCTGGGGGGATCTGACAAGGAATAATAGAGACAGATTTCTCATTAACGTCTTTAACTAGCCTACAGCCTCATCTCTGAACTGTACTAACTTCCAGAGAAAATAATGGTGTGGGTTTTTTATTTTAGGAGCCCACCACGTCCTGCTCATGGCTTAGGTGGTATGGGTGATGGCCTCCCACCCACCTCCATCGTATACCTTTTCTGCTAGAGGTTGCAGCTAATCTTCTGGCTCTCTGTAGTATTTCCCTCAACCTGGGTGGTGTTACCTTAATTTTGATTTGTTTCCCAGGTTCCAGAGACAGAAAAAGTTTTACAGCCTATGGTTGGTGACACCAGACCACAACGGGCTCCCTGAGGGGACAGGTCACTGAGCCGAGATTCCAGGCTCTTGCTATTACCACAGCACCACACTGCAAATGTTCTCAGAGTATTGGGTTTCTGAGGGATTAATGACCGTTTGCAACAATCACAGTTACTCACCTGCGCTGGATTTCTCAACTACACCCCCATCCAGAAGGCAATGGACCCTGCATACTGGCCATTGCACCTAATGTCTACGGTCTCAAAACAGTTGTGACCTCTAAAAATCATATAGAATGACGAGTCTCATTTTCATTCTTTCTTTATGTTACCTCTTCCCCAATTCCAGAAGTGGGATGAATACATACATTTCAGTGAAGAGGATATTTTTTTTGGTTACAATCTGTGAAGACTGTAGGTTTCAATAAACCCCCCAATTGTTCTACTATTCATTTTTTCCCTCTGTCTAGTCTCTTTACTAGGACCTTCTTACCGTGACCTCCTTATCATGGCCTCCTTACCATCCATGGTCCTCCTACTATGACTTCCTACTACGATGTTCCTACCATGACCTCCTTACCATGACATCCTTACAGTGACCTCCTTACCATGGTCTCCTTACCATGACCTTCTTCTCATGGCCCCCTTACCATGACCTCTTTTCTATGACCTCCTTATCATGGCCTCCTTACTATGACCTTCTTCTCATGGCCCCCTTACCATGACCTCTTTACTATGACCTCCTTATCATGGCCTCCTTACCAACCATAGTCCTCCTACTATGACTTCCTACTAC
>NW_003852417.1:523241-526062 GCF_000181295.1 Otolemur garnettii
GTGACATCTTTACCATGACCTCCTTATCATGGCCTCCTTACTATGACGTTTTTACCATGGTCTGCTTACCACAGCCTGCAATGCTGAGCATGACCTCACTCCAGCCTATCTCCCTGACCTCATCTCTTGCCACACTCCTTCTTGGTTACAACTGTTATTCATCCTTTTGATTCAAATTTGTCAGGTTTATGCCTTCCTTCTTCCTCTGGATATTTATGAATGCTGACGCCTGTGCTTAATGGTGTCTAGGCACCTTTCATTTAACCATGTGTAATCCTCATCACTGAGCTCTGTTTAAACACACTTTCTAACCAGTGCCTCTAACATACTTTCCTGTTCATTTAAAAACGTAGCTATTTCCTCATTCCTCATACTCGACCCAAGTTGCCAATGTTCTCATTCAGTTCACTACTTTTGCTAATGTGGTTGCTGCATTGTCTTTATTTCTGGTCTGTTTCCTCATCAAGGTTTATAACCCAAAAGGCAAGAGTCAAGATTCTCTTTTACCATTTGTTCCCAGTGATGAGCACAAAGCCTCTCACAATAAATAGTTGCTGCATAAATGAGATCTAGGAGCATAGCCTAAGGCCAGGAGTTCCTCCACTTTCACATCTGTGCCAATCCAATTAAACTGCTTGTGCAGCTTCAAGGTTTGGAAAAACATTCTGTTGAGGTGCTGCAAAAGTGACAATAATTTCTTCTCTATTCTTCCTTGATCTTTTGTCCTCGTTCTAGAGATTATCTCCAAGCCTAAAATGAATCTCATCCTGACAAAAGACATGCTGCCAAGCAATACAAATTTCTACCGAATTTTCACATTAACTGAACAGATTAAAGAAGACCTTGCTTAGCATGGTGGACAGGGTCCGCCCACCTCATTAGAATGGTCCTAACAAGCTACTGAAGTGAAATCTATCAAAGCAGGTAGAAGTGGACTATAGGCTCGAGAAGGGACAATGTTTCCCCTAAATATTCTACACACACCTCTGTTGTGTAGACACTGAGAAATAGATTCCTGAACTAAACATTTCACTTCCCATCCTGACTGTCAAAATAAGCCAGATAAAAAATTTTTGAACACTCTTCTACTGCCTGCTTCTTAGAGTCACAAGATAACCCTGACTATAAAATGAGCCAAGATACAATCAATAAAAGAAAAATAAATAAACAAAACAAATATGGAGGAACACAGACACTGATGCTCTCACTGGGCAGGCTTGTTGTGTGGGCCTCCTGCAGCCCCAGGCTTGCTCGGGCCCCCTCACCTCTCTTCCCACTTACGCTCTAGGCCTACAAAACGAGAAAAAGAAAAAGGGCACAAATGGAGTAACCTTATGTCTTGAGATACTGGCCCGCTAAGAAGATTTTTCTTCTTTTTTATTTAAGAAATTAGGCAGTGGCAGCAAAAGCTCAAAGGGTAATGTCTGCAGCCCGTGTTGACTTTCCTGGAAAACTCAGCTCAAAAGCAATTGCAGACTGCCTCTATCTAACTCGCTCGCAAAGTCAGATGCTGACCAATTGCAAGATTCAAACTCAAGCTAGTGGGAAAAACTTGTGAAAACCTTCAATCAAACGTCAATGAAGGGAGTGCTGTGTATTTCAACCAATCTGAACTTAGAATCATACGTGAAAGACAGAAGCTGGTAGCACCGAAGTGAAACCAAGGACACCTGCCATCCTGGGAAAGGCAGCACATCCAGTCAGGTGAGAAACATCTGATGTAGCTGTAAAGCCTTGCTTTAATAAAAGCAAAAAGGATATGAATGTGTTAACTAAATGAAAATATAATTTCAAAAGATCTCCTTACAATATATACAATATAGGAGACGCTGCCAAAGTTATACTCAGAGTTAAATTCTTATCTTAAAACACCTGATCTATCATAGAATACAAAACAGTTATAAGATATTTGGAAAATAAACTCCTAGGGAAACAAAGAGAAATAGAAGTGAATAAAACTAATCAAAATATTTTTTAAAAATAGCAAAGTAGGTAAAATATTTTAAGGATCAGTCTTTTAAAATACTGAAAATCAGAGGGCAAAGCTAGGACACACAGGAATAAAAGTATGAGAAATCATAATGTTTCTATAATAATTAACCTGCATTACCACCTGCAAGGCTGTCAGATGCAGGGTTACCTGCCAATAACTTTTATAGTCTTGTTGGATGGGTAATGTTCTGGATGCTTTTAATCTTTCAAAATAGTAACAAGCAGGAGATGAATGTTAATACAGATAATACTACAGAATTTTTTTTCCAAAATTTAAGAAAGGATTAATTCCAAAATATTTAATAAAATCCAGAGCACAAGACACACAAACTGCTACATAATTAATTTGTACAAAACTTTCAAAACATTCTTATCAAGATTTGAGACTGCATAAAAATAACAATTTAACTGGGAGTTAAAAATAGGTTATTAAGTTGAAAATTTAAAATATGTTACTTTAAAATATACAAAAGGGGCTGGGCTTGATAGCTCACACCTGTAATCCTAGCACTCTGGGAAGCCAAGGCAGGTGGATTGCTTGAGCTCAGGAGTTCAACACCAGCCAGAGCAGAATCGAGACTCTGTTCCTACTAAAAATAGAAAAACTGAGGGAAAAGGATCATTTGAGCCCAAGAGTTTGAAGTTCCTGCAAGCTATGGTGCCAAGGCACTTTACTGAGGGCAATAAAGTGAAACTTTGTCTCAATAAATAAATAAATAAAGTAAAATATGCAAAAGTACATTTGCTCATTACTAATTCAGTTAAGGCCCTGGTCTTTTCTTTGATATGTGTCTACTGATGTTAATTCTGTATTATGGTTTTGAATAAG
>NW_003852417.1:527162-529769 GCF_000181295.1 Otolemur garnettii
GAAAAATTATCAAACTGTTATTAAATGCAATAGTTACACAAAGTAACCAGATAAAATATTGATGCAGAAATTTCAATAATTTTCTTAACAGTTAGCAATAAGCTTTCAGAAGACAAACTGAAAGTATAGCCATCCAAGTAGAATTACAAAGTACCTGGCTATAAATTTCACAAGGTTGATGTAGAAAATATGTGAAAACAAAGACAAATATTTCTATCACCTAGAACATAAACCCGAATCTTCAAGAAATACTATGTTCGTGATGGAAAACTGAATACTGTAAACAATTTCTGTAAGAAGTCTTTAAAAATTCTTCCATAATTAATTTATGTGATTAAAATAGGTCAGACTAAACTGCCATTGTCTATGAAGATAAAGTAAACCACAGGCCATCATCTTTGCCGCCAAATGCAGAGTGTGGGAGAAAATGAGAACAATTAAGATAAAAAGAGGTTACTGAGTTCTGCAGGTGAAAGAGAGAGAGAATGTTTAAAATCAGGAACTAAAACAGGCTTGCACAGCCCTGACTACCTGACTGCCTGTGAAATATGCCCACCATTACAAGTTAATTTTCTAAGCAGATTTCGGTTGTATGTCTGTGTCTGTCACTTACAATTGCAAGTGGATAATCATAACTAGCTAATTAATCTACAAAAATACAGTCTAGTGTATACTGCAGCAGAAATGTTTGTAATGCGGGAAGTGCCTGGTTCTTTACTGTTCAATATTGTGGCCACATGTGGCTGCTGGACACTAGTAGTGTGGCTGTTGTGGCTGAGAAAATGAATTTTTAATTCTATTTAACTTGGTGAATTTTAATTTAATCATGCAGCTGGTGGCTACTGCTTTGGACAAGGCAAATCTGTAATGATAAAATCTATAAGAAACTATTTTTGCATCACAAATTAGAAGTAACTTTGGAAATGTGTTAGCACTGTAGAGTTCGCTCTGGGATAAAACTTCTCTCTTTTGGGTATAAATTTCCAAACTGTCCTTAAAATAATTTATCAATTTTATTAAGTTCAGAACTTTAGCTCACTAAATCCAGAAATGTGTAGGAATCTACCCTACTATAAATGATCAAGGATGTTTGGTAACAACTTGTGTATCCAAACCATAAGTCTATTATTTCTGAAATATAAAATACATTAAATGAGCAACTAATGAAAATAATGAAAATCTGAGTGTTGGAGAACGTTAGCTATTACACCTGCACTTAAAGTCAAGTTTAGGAAAATTATTTATCAAAGTGCAAAATATTTTCAATATATCTTTTAAAAAGTTATTCATCTATGTGTTATGCCATATATTTTATTAATATATAATATTTATACCAATATGTGTTAAAACTTAACTAATTTAATCCATTATATCAATGTGTTATTTCACACACTTTTAGCTTAATATAACAAAATATGTCTAACATTATATACTACATATTCAGAGTAGATTAAACAAATAAGTATCCAGCAATTTTTCAAAATAACTCCGTGCGTATGGAATAAAAAACTTGCTTAACATTAATTCCAGTACGTTTATTGAAGAACTCTTCAATAAAGAGACACAAGTTGCAAAAACACCATATAAATGAAAATAAGCTTTCAAACTTAATAGCTGTTTATACCCCACACAATACCTTCATACTTATTATCTTTTATCCTTCTGTAGTGTATAAAGAGAAAGCTCAGTGGAATTAAGTTCTTCGACCAAGATTATATATTTTTTCTAGTGTTAAAGCCCAAAAGAGGACTCTCAACTATTATAAATGTTGTTGTTTAATCTGATGTTAAATTTTAAAAAATTCTTGGAGGTGATATGAATCTTTCCATTTCTGAGTTTGAGTCTTCATCTGATCCGTTACAATCATCTGATAAATAATTAAACTACTGAAAAATAAATTTCACTGTCAATTTAGAGTTGAATTCATTTTGGAGCAGAAAGTATGCTTTCTTTTTTATTGACTTTTTTAATTTTTTTTTATTAAGTTCATATATACATAGATCTACTTTCATGTCTCTAGAGAGATTTTCAGCTGATCCCTGTGGAATTTGTCTGTCCATGTTTTCTAAATTGTCTGAACTAAGCTTCTCTGAAAATAAAAACAAATTATTATATAGCCTTAGACACAGGTGTATTCACCGATGGTCCAGTGGAAACACGCACCCTTGCTTAGGTAAACATTTTCTTCAACACTCACCCCGTGAATTCCACACTCACTTCTTGCATGCAGTTAAATTGAACCTGGATTAATCATCTGGATTACTTCAATCTCTGAGGAGTGATCAACATATGTGTTTTAAGGACGTGATTTACATCCAGTTGTTTATTTTGGAATCACACTTATTAGTAAATAAACGCTTGGGATTGTCATGCTACTTTACCTAAAATAGCTCAAGATGCCTTATAATAAAAACACTGTCTCAGGAATTTTCTCAAAGACTAACACTGTGTCTTCTTTTGATGGTAAGTCCAACTGCCAGATGGAGAAGATTTGTTTAAAGGCTCAAATCATTCTGTGGTTGACTGTGAAGGTGAGGAGCCATGATGAAGAGCAGATGGGCTCACCTTGCCATGTGACAGATGAGAGCAGAGAGAGCACTGGGGAGC
>NW_003852417.1:530191-534857 GCF_000181295.1 Otolemur garnettii
GTTTTAGAGGGCTTTGCTTTGCAGCAATGGATACCTAAAACAGGAAGGGGTCTGGAAACAGGGCCCTGCTGTCACAATGACCTGACACATGTCCTGTTGGCTCTGGGGAGGGGCAGCCGGGCAGGCTGGCTGGGCAGACAGGAGCTTGCTAATGGCTGGGACTGTGGTGATAAAACTGATACCAGAGCCTTAAAGGATGATGACCCATGTTTTATAGTCGTGAAACAAGTGGCAAAATGGCTAGAAAATAGAAAATGTACCAAATTAACCTATGAATGCAGATAAGATTCCTAGGCAGAATATTGAAAGTGCCAGTTGGCTTCTGTTAGCTCTATGTGATTAGATACGGGAAGATAACATGAGCTAAAGACAGAACTATTCAGCATGCAAGAAGAATTTCCAATCCAGACTTACTGGGTTGGAAAATAAAACGGTTTCACATTTTCAGGCTCTCTAGCTGGCAAAGGACTCTCAAAATAAGAAATGGCCTCAGGGTAAAGAGCGAATCGAGAATGTGTTCATAGCTCCGTTGTTAGGATCCTGGAGGGACCCCAGCTTAGGAGACTCTCTTAGCTAGAAAAAAAAGAAAAAGAAGCACTTCAGTTACTCATAACCATGTTCTCACTGCAACCCGGCTCACAGGGCCCATGGTTCTCTAAAACAGAGTCATATCATGGGTGTGGCTCTTAAGACATAGACAGAATCACATTCAGATTCACAAACTCCCCATGAAGACTTTGAAGGAGTGGTACAAGTTTGTACTGACAGAAATCATTCAAAAAGAAAATGCATCTCTGAAAGCCAGAAAAGCTGAGGAACCACCTAGGAGTTGATATGACCTACTTTTATCAAAGAAAGATGTTTCAGAGGGAAGACTCCCAGCGGGTAGAACCAAGAAACATGAAAAATTAAAGAACTACTTCAAAGGGACAAAACTGAGCCTCGTCAGGGACAATTTCTGGTGCCCAGACTAGGGCTCCTAACACCATGTGATCATCTAGGTTTCAGAATTGCTATGGACCAGTGACTTCTGTGTTCTTCTTGCTCTTCCCCCCTTTTAAATGGGAGTGTCCATTGCAGACATCCTATCCTAGTCTCTGGAAGGCAATAGCATGTCTTTTTAATTCACAGATTTCTGAATCAAAGAGAAACACATCCACAGAACCTAATCCATGTCTGAGATAGACACAGATAATAAGATCATGAAATTCAAGCTCCGTATGATAATTTGATGGCCTTTAAGGATCATGAGTATGTTTTGCTTTTGGAGGGACATGTGTCATTGGGACCAGAGGGTCGACTGCTGTAGAATGGCACACTAAGGTTGCCAGGTCAATCGTACTCCCAGTGCCCAAGTCCAGGTGTAACTGTCTCTCAAACTGACCCTGGGCTTGGCCATAAACATGTTCTAGCCAATGTGGCATCAGCAAATGGGATGCAAGCAAGTGACTAATATGTTGCTATTATGTCCAGGGTCTTATCTTTCTGGAACACTGCTGTCCCCTTAGGTGTGAAACACCACAGAGGAGAAAAACCCACCAGCCTCAGCTCTCCCAGGTGAACACAGTATCAAGTCACAGCATTCCTGGTGCCTCAATGTGACAATGCACAGGTGACTCCAGCAAGAGTGCTGTCAACCAACCCAGAGAATCATGACAGACAATAAGTTGTGGTTTTCAAAGCTAAGCCTGAGACAGGTGGCTAGAGATAATTAAAACAAGAGTTTTTCAACAGCAGAAGAATCTGGAAGAAAATAAGGAGCATATTCAAAATTATTATGGGAACAATTACTTTTTACCTATAATGCTATTTGTACTCCAACTCTCAGTGAAGTGACAGGGTAGGCTGATGCCTTCAGATAAACAAACTCTAAAAATTTTATTTCCCATGCCATGAAAGCTAGGCTGTAGGATGAACTCCATTCAAGGAGGAATTAAGCCAAGAAAGAGGGAGAAAATGCATTCCATGAAGGAAATCACAATATTTGACCACGGAATGTATTTCTTCAGCATATTACGAGATGGCTATTCAGAGGGGCCTACAAACCAAAGTGGCCTTGTGCAGTGACCTTTTGGGGGGGACACTTGCATTTGTAAGAAAATATTTCCATGGAAACAACCAGGTTTTCTCCGGGGTCTTCTCTTATCCATGCCAGGAAAGATGAACTCAGAGTCTGACCCCATTGAAGGTGTGAAAGAAACAAGTTCTACCTATTCTGTCTGAGGGCTGCCGCCTGTGAGGTCTCATCTGGCTAACAAGACCACCTGGGCTAGCCAGGCCTCACCATCCACACCCCCATTCCTCCTGTCCCTTCCAGATGGTGTCTGAGCTTCTATATACCATCAGGAGGGGGGGGGGATTGGGGTAGCCCCTGCGTTTCTTCCTCGTGTTCACATTAACAAATTTTAATGCCTTTTCTTCAATTAACCTACCTTTTCTCAGGTGAATTTTCTGAGAGTGAAGGGAGAGGTTTCCTTTGGTCCTTACGCTAGGAAAGAAATATCCTACCCAGAAGACAAAAAAGAAACGTGAATGAACAAATTCCCAGGGTGGCTATAAAGAAAAATCTCATGGGAACAGCTAGGTACAAACCTAGCTTATTGGAGAAGAAAGACAGAAGACTCCTGGAAGATGTCTTCATGGAAAACAAATTCAACATGTTAGGAGGAAGCGAATCCTTCTGGTAGGGTGGGAGAGGAAGCGTGAAGTAGCAGCACTTACAAATCTAAATGGTCACAAAGAGATCGAGTATTAAGTACCGGGAAAACATTTCTCCAAGGAAGAAAATGATCATGAGCCACAGAAATTTATTTTGGAGAAAAGGGGCATGGCTGAGTTGGGGGTGTTACGAGGAAGTCGAATCTGCACCTTACACCTTAGGAAGTCATTAGATACCATCTTGAATGGAAAAATCAATAAATAGAAATATATAGGTATCCTTTGGAAAGATGTGGAGGCCTAAGTAACTGCAGGAAAATTCAGCGAGACAGGTGGGTGGGAAGTGGCCACCTTTTTGAGGTGATGCTTGAGGGGAGAGGGGTGACACAGCCTGCTGTTTTTGTCGCAAACATTATAGAGCTTACTTGACTCTATAAACTATGTGCTTGAACATCTTTGAATGCATTAAAGGAAAATTTTATTATCTGAACATCTGTGTTTGTGATTGAAATTCCCAATCACTACAGAAGTTAACCGTTCCTGTTTTTCTGCATTAGCTGGTCGTCCAGAGACGCTTTGTGGGGAGGGGCAAAAAATAACGAGAGGACAGCAAATGACCTAGAAAATGGAAATTCTGGAAAGGGTGGAGAGAGGAATCTTTAACTTTGCCAGATCACTGACTGCATGTCCAGGCTGAGGGAGATCTCACACACACCACAGGGAACAGGCGTCCAGGTGAGCAAGGAGGGAGGCAGGCTGTGAGCGCGAGCTGAGGCCGTCCCCATGCACAGCTTTGAGCAGGAAGATGCCTGAAGTCAGAGCCTGGAACAGCACTTACATAAGTAAAAACAAGTGGAATGCCAGGAGAGATGGAAGAAAGGGATCGTTAAAATTTAACTGCTGGGAGAGGCAGACAAGTAGTCTCTAAGGCACGGGGGAAAGGCCCAGGATGCCAGAGAGAGAGATTAGCAAAGAAGGACCCTGAGCCCAGAGTCCAGGTGAAGAGCCCAGGGAGGGCAGAGCAGCTGCCGCTCAGGGCTCCCTCCCAGCCTGCAGTCTCTATTACAAAATGAGATCATTTCAATTAAATAAGTGTATGTGGCATAATCATGCGCTGCCACCCCCTCATTTTCTAAATTGCTGTCCCCAGGACAGAGGTCAGAGAACAGAAAGAACATCTGCTGCAGAATAAATCAGAGAGGCTCTGGTTCGTTGCTCCTGCATCTGTCAAAATGTGCTCTGGTTCCTGCCGTCTCCGCTCCCGGAGAACAGCCTACCTGGCTCCCCGGAAAGGTCAGCCAACTTCTCCCGTGTTTCCAGGTTGTGTGTTTGTTTATTCCCGTGATCACCTACTGTTATAGCAGGCACTGTTTCTGCCTTCATGGAGATATTACCCAAAGCGGGGACAGAGCCAATGAATAAACAAAGGGGGGCCCATCTGACAGTGGGTGAGCTGCTGCGGAGATGGGGTGGGCTGCTGCAGAGACGGGATGAGCTGCTGCAGAGATGGGGTGGGCTGCTGCGGAGATGGAGGTGAGCTGCAGGTACTTCTGACTGTGCGGCCTGGTGAGGCTGCCCTCTGGAGAGGACTTTCAAGGTGCAAACTGAATGTGAAGAAGCAGCCAGCCCAGTGATGACCACAGAGAAAAATAATATCTTTAGGGGAAATAAAATGGATTTTCTCAAGAATAGAAAAGAAGGCCAGTGTGTCTGGAGTGGCGGGAGATGAAGCAGGAGAGCCAGTCCAGAGCACGTCCAGGATAATGAATATGTGGAGACAATCAAAGTCCTTACTTGACATATCTGGGGGGGTGTCTAGATGTCATTTCAAATGTCACATGCCCTTCAAATGTGATCATCCCATGTTGTCCTTGTCAAAATAAACGTCCACTGTGTTGTGCAGGTCAATATTCTGACTCCTTAGTTACTCCCTTTCTGAATTCATCACTAAATTCAACTTATTAGTGAATTTAACTGGTTCTACTAACAAAGCATGGGGCATATCTAA
>NW_003852417.1:535138-550149 GCF_000181295.1 Otolemur garnettii
CTGAGATCACACAAATAATTCCTCTGATTAACTAATTAATTCAATAATATTTATTCACTGTCTACTATTTCTAGGCATACTGGATCTACAGGGGTAAGCAAAAATAAATGATCTTTTTTTGTTTATATCCTCAGGGAGATTTGAATCCAGTGGGAGAAAGAGATATTTCAGATAATATAAGTAAACACGTAGTTATAAATTATGATAAATAGCACAAAGGAAAAGAACAGGGTACCCCAAGAAAGAATAATGGAAGCAATAATTTGGACTTTAAGGGGATCTTTTGTAAAAAGAAATGACACTTGGGGTGGAATCTGGACAACGAACAGGAGTTGGGCAAAAATTTCAGGTTTAAGATGAAAAAGAGTTTGGTGTGTTTGAAGAAATAAAAGCGTATTAGAATGGTTGAACTATAATGACCCAAACAGAAAGAGGTATGTGGAAAGGTTAAGGACACAGATTGTGACTAGATCACGTACAGCCTCGAAGCCATACATGTTGTTTAGTCGTGGTTTCATTGGAGGTGTGAGGAAAATTTGCTCAGGAGCTATGAGCAGCAAATGATTGTTTTTTATTTTTTTCATTTTCTAAATACAATTGAATTCTGGGTAGAAAAATGGGTTAATGGGGGAAGAAAATAGAAACAGGGACATTGATTAGGATGGCCTTTTAAATGTTTGAGAGCATGATGACAAAGCAGAACAGAGGCTGTGGGGATGGCGGGGCACAGACAGACTTGAGACCCATCATGAGGGAAACACACAGGGACTCAGTGATGGAGTAGACGTGGGCATGAGGAGGAGATGGCAAGGCAGTCCCAGACTCAGGCTGGGCTGGGGTTTGGTTCATAATTCCTCCTCTCCATGCTTGTAGGCTGCCAGAGGCAACAGAGGTGCCCCCTCCTCCACCCTTGATTGTTGGGCTGCCTTGTGTGGAATATTGATCTCGAATAAAAAGATAATCAAAGCCCTACTTGTGGGCCATTGTTAGGCTATTAACTAAATGCTCTATGATTAATCAGTGACAGAACCTGAACACAGTCATTCACCTTAAACGCAAAACAAGGGTTTGGAAATCCATGTGCTCCCAATGCAAATATTTCTCAGATGGGAAACAAAGGAAGAACAACACTGGCTACACGTTTCTACCCAGACTAGGATTCTTAAAGGACTCAGAGCCCTGATATAAAAATCCAGACCTTCTACTTGTCAAATTTCAAATTACAGATAAGAAAAGGATCACAGAATTTACACTGAATTTTCTAACAAAGAGTAATCAATTAAAGGAGGTCTCCAAAGCAATGCATTAAAGAAATAATTTTTCCAGTATTCTCAGTTGTGCTGTAGCTTCTTCTGCTCTTCAAGAAGCTTCTAGGATGGTGAAGGGGTCTGATCAACAGGTTCATAGCTCCAGATATAGAAATGTATTTCCATACACGTTTTAGAATTAGACAGGCACGTGCATGCAGGTACACACACATAAATTCAGTTTCCTATCCATGAACATGGTACATCTATTCACTAATAATGTCTAATTTCAATATTTGTTAATAAAATTGTATAATTTTTTTCTAGAGTAATCTTACTTGTATTTGTATCTTTTGTCAATGTTTATTGCTGTCTAGAGGAAAAAAAGACCAGTTGATTGATACTTACATATTTTGTATTTATCAATTTTTTAAAACTCTTATTAATTCTAATAGTTTTTGATTTTTTATTTATTATATCCACATACATAGCATTTGAAAACTATGACAGTTTGTTTCTTCCATAAATCTTGTCAGCTTATTTCGGTGATGGCTAGTTTCTTCAATGTAAGTTGAATAAAAATGATAGTAGCAAATCTTCTAGTAGTCAAAATCTCAAAGAGAAAATTCTAATATTTCCCAATTATCTACTTGTCTAATAGATATTATGTAGATACCTTTTTCAGATTAAAAAAGGTCTTTCTCATCATTTTATTATGTCGTTAATCATGAATTGATGTAAAATATTATAAACTATGCGAGGGATTTGCATTTATTGATATGATCACTAGTTTCCAAACTTTAATTCTGTATGTGGTCAATTAAATTCAGTCTTTCTTCATTTCCACCATCTGAAATAAATTTGCCTTCAACATTCTTTGCATAACTCTAGTACATAGTATTAATATTATCATTATTACTTTCCTAAGATAGGGTAATTTTCAGTTACATTTTTTTATTCTCACAAAATTATCTGATAAGCAGAGAACAATAACTATATGACTAAGTATTTGACCTGTTTGTGCTCCACTTTAGTTTCCAAATGTGCATGTGTTCTTACAAAATGTTTTCAAAATTAACTGAGTATAAAATTTTATATATTCACATTGACAAAAATTTGTCAATCTTGATATTCAAATCTACTATATAATCATTATTTTTGTTTTGCCTACTTTATCAGTTTGTACAAATCATGTGTTTAAAATTAAGTTACCTATTGTGTTTGTGAGTTTACTTCTTATAAACTTATTACATTTTGTTTGTATCATGTTATTAAGTAAGCATACTTCTAAAATTTTGTTTTATCACTATAATTTGTCCTTTTATCATTACGAAGTCACTCTTATTCCTTGTCTACATTGCTTCTTGCCATAGAATTTAAATAATCTGATCTTTGTTGTTGTTCCTTTTAATTTCAACAGATGTTATACTTATTTTATTAAGCAGAATTCCAAGATTGATTCTAATATTTTGGAATTCACACCCTTATGCAATCTCTGACCCTTGAGTTTGAACTAATAATTCACTGCTAGAAATAAAATACAATAAAAGTGATAGGATATGACTTTTGTTAGATTATGAAAGGATGTGAATTCCCCCTTGTTGAACTCTTTCTCTGGCTTTTCTTACATTTGCTCTAATGAAACAAGCTGACATGTTATGGGCTTTCCCTATGGAGAGGTGAAGCACAGGATGTTCATCCAGAAGTAGAGGCCACCAGATCAACATCCCTGAAGGATCTGGGTACCACCAATAGCCACTCAGGTTAGCCTGACATCAGGTCTTGCTCAGTTGAACCTGTACTGAAACAGAATCTACCCTTTGCCAGTTTCTTGCAACTTTGTGAGTGATCCTGAAGAAAAAGATCTTTTCTCAAATTTAATGTAAATTATTCCATAATTCACCATTAAGTATGATGTATACTTTTGATGGAATCCTTTTTCTGGTAATGAAATTTACATTTACATCAAATTTCTTAAGATTTTAAGAATCAAGAAAGCTTACCAAATTCCTTGCATCTTTTCTTTCTTTTTTTTTTTTATTAAATCATAGCTGTGTACATTAATGCAATCATGGAGTACAGTGTGGTGTTTTCATATACAATTTGAAATATTTTCATTAAACTGGTTAACTTAGCCTTCATGTCATTTTCTTAGTTATTGTGTTAAGACATTTATATTCTACTTTTAGAAAGATTCACTTTTACCCTTGTGAGATAAACCATAGAGGTTATCCCTTCAATCACCCTCCCTCCACTCATCCACCCCCCTCCCCTCCCCATATTCTTAGGGTATAATTAGATTATAGCTTTCATATGAAAGCTATAAATTAGTTTCATAATAGAACTGAGTACATTGGATACTTTTTCTTCCATTCTTGAGACACTTTGCTAAGAAGAACATTTTCCAGCTCCATCTATGTAAACATGAAGGAGGTAAAGTCTCCATCTTTCTTTAGGGCTGCATTGTATTCCATGGAATACATATACCACAATTTATTAATCCACTCATGGGCAATTGGGCTTCTTCCATGACCTGGCAACTATGAATTGGGCTGCAATGAACATTCTGGTACAAATCTCTTTCTTTTAATGCGATTTTTGGTCTTCTGGATATATACCTAATAAAGGAATTGTAGGATCAAATGGCAGATCTATTTTTAGTTCTCTAAGTCTATTTTTAGTTCTCCAGATGTCTTTCCAAAAGGAGCATATTAGTTTGCATTCCCACCAGCAGTGTAGAAGAGTTCCCTTTTCTCCACATCCACGGATGGAAAAACATACCATGCTCATGGCTGGGAAGAATCAACATTGTTAAAATGCTCATACTACCCAAAGCAATATATAATTATAATGCAATCCCTGTTAAAGCTCCACTGTCATACTTTAAAGATCTTGAAAAAAATAATACTTCACCTTATATGGAGTCAGAAAAAAACCTTGAATAGCCAAGACATTACTCAGAAATAAAAACAAAGCAGGAGGAATCACGCTACCAGACCTCAGATTATACTACAAATCAATAGTGATCAAAACGGCATGGTATTGGCACAAAAACAGAGAGGTAGATGTATGGAACAGAATAGAGAGCCAACAGATGAATCCAGCTACTTACTGTTACCTGATCTTTGATAAGCCAATTAAAAACATTAAGTGGGGAAAAGATTCCCTATTTAACAAATGGTGCTGGGCAAACTGGCTGGCCACCTGTAGAAGACTGAAATTGGACCTACACCTTTCACCATTAACTAAGATAGACTCTCACTGGATTAAAGATTTAAACTTAAGACATGAAACTATAAAAATATTAGAAGAAAGTGTAGGGAAAACACTTGAAGAAATCAGCCTGGGCGAAAATTTTATGAGGAGGACCCCCTGGACAATTGAAGCAACATCAAAAATACACTACTGGGACCTAATCAAAATTAAAAGCTTCTGCACAGCCAAGAACACAGTAAGTAAAGCAAGCAGACAGCCCTCAGAATGTGAGAAGATATTTGCAGGTTATGTCTCCGACAGAGGTTTAATAACCAGAATCCATAGAGAACTCAAACGTATTAGCAAGAAGAGAACAAGTGATCCCATCTCAGGCTGGGCAAGGGACTTAAAAAAAAATTTCACTAAAGATCAGTGCATGGCCTACAGATATATGAAAAAATGCTTACCATCCTTAATCATCAGAGAAATGCTAATCAAAACTACTTTGAAATATCACCTAACTCCAGTAAGATTAGCCCATATCACAAAATCCCAAAACCAGAGATGCTGGTGTGGATGCATCTTTTCTATATCTCTTAAAATGATGTTGTAACATGCTAATATATGTTGGCTGGGAAGAATCATATGCACTCATCAATACACACATACATACACACATGGGTTTTTATTACATTTAGAACTTACCTTAGGGATACTGACATCTTTAATATGTTAAACCTTCTAATTCAAAAATATAATATGCATTTCCACTTGTAGTCTTAAATTTGTTTGTCCCTCAGGAGTATTTTTCCATTTTCCTGTTGTAGGTCACATGTATCTTAAGTTTATTCCTAAATACTTTGTTTCATTATTGCTGTTGTTAATACATTTTGGTTTTGTCCTTATTTTTTTTATTGAAGCTGTAGATTTTATTAATTTTAAAATTTTATTTAATTTTTAAAAATATGGAACGCTTCACATATTTGCATGTCATCCTTGCTCAGGAGCCATGCTAATCTTCTCTGCATCGTTCCAATTTTAGTATATGTGCTGCCGAAATGAGCAGTATACCCCCCTTTTATGAACCAAATTTTCTTCTCATTTGTAGTACCTTATGTAGGAATATGATATACTACACACATAAGTTCAGTATTATTGCTTGCTTTCTAATTTGTATGGCCTTGGTTTCTTTCTCTTATCTAATGGCATCTGACCACACTTCAGAAATGCCAATGGGATGATGCTGTGCACAGTTCTGTGGGAGGGAATCATATGAGACACCCTGGGTCCCTGACCTCACAGGGTTAAACGTAATATTGGAGCCTGACTAGTTGCTAACACTCTTTTTAGAGCATATTTAACTACCTATCGCTTATTTATTTATGAGTCTTGGCCTCTTTCTCCCATAAAAATGTAACTCTACTGTCATAATAATGCTGTCTTTGGGGCCATCACTTAATCTTCAGGGCCTACAACACAGGTATTCACTAAATATCTGGGGACAAATTAAAGTCGGGCTGACAAAGCACAGCTGCAGGCCACACTCATCAGGGCACCTATTTAGGACAGGAAGTCTTATAGATACACAAGGCCCCATTGCTTTGTGGATTTTGTGTGGCTGCCTTTGCACAACTGTGTCTGAAAAGATGAAAGTTTGCAGCAGAAATGAATGGTCATCAAGATGAAGCTTTTACTAACTGACTTCTTATCATTTATCAAAAAAATCTGATGACACCCCAATTACAAAATGAACATCTGAAACTAAGATCTTCCTTCATGATGGGCCTTTTGGATCAAATATAGTTTTAATCTGGTGCAATTATTTGTTCAGCACTCTTGTTCCAATCAAAGGTGATAGAATTTGCTTTTGTTCCACCAAAGGATTAAGCTGAGCACTTCCCCTGCTCAATTTAAGGGACAACCTGATTTTCCCAGGGACAGTGTTTTCTCCTACCTGCCAGCTGCTTGCTGAGCTGTGGCCAGTAACCTCTAAGGCAGGACTGGGCACCACAAGGCAGGGTGCAGAGATGGCAGAGAAGTCCAGGACACCCCAAGATCAGGAGACAGCCTTGGCCTTGGCCTTGGCCTCTGCTTCCTGCAGCCCCTACACTTCACCTACTGAGGTCATCTTCCCTAGTAAATGTCACCCTATGGTGCTCCCCATTACCAAATTAGTCCTGCCTGTCAGTTGCTCTCTGGCAGCTGTCACCTGCCAAGCTGTGGCTACACTGTCCGGAGAGCATGTTTACCTGAGAAAGCACAGGCCTCCTACTTTTGAGGAACCACAGACCCCTCCGCAGAAGCCAGCAGAGGAGCGCCAAGCTCAGTGAGGCTGGCTGTGCTACCAAATAAGGTGCGTGTGGGATGCATGACGGGACTGCAGGGGACGCCTGCTGGGCGCTGAGCCTCAGAGTGCTGGGGTGCACAGCCCCTATACCAGGCCGGCACTGGCTGATGCTGGCTGTGCGGAGGTTGTCCCCAGTCCCCAGGGCTGGACGGACGAGTGCCCTGTGCTCTGCCAGGCCATTCTCACTTCCCTTTGAACGTTTTCCAGGTGAGCAGTGCACGGGAGCTCACCCTGCTCACCGCCAAGTCTCCTCCAGAGCCCTGACCCCGCCGCTGGTTTCCCTCAGTCTGTAACAGCTCTGCCTGGCTGGGCTTTCAGCAGAGAAATTCAGCTCAGGGCCCCTAAAAGCAGTGAAACAAAGCAATGAAAGCTCTTACCTGAGTCCCGCTCCTGCCACAGGCACACACAGATACTGCACACCACTTATACCATAGCACTTACCACACGCACGCACGTAACACACACACCACAACACACCCCACATGCACACACACAACACACAGCCCACACAGCCCCCACACACTCCACTCATCACACTGTAGATCACACTGCACACTACAACACACACGTCCACACCACTCACCACACCACACACACGGCACACACTATAACACATACAGATGAACCACACATCACACCACGCACACACATCACACATACCGCACCACACCACATTATAACACACCGCACACCACACACACGTACCCCATCACTCCACACACATGTACCACCACACACACAGCCACAGCACAGGCAAACATCACACACACAGAGGGGCTGGGGGAGGTGTGTGTGCTGTGGGGGACCCACGCTGCCTCTTGAGTGTAGCCCACGCAGAGCCTCCACGTTGGGTGCCGTGGATGACACAAGCCAGCATGTGGAGACTCGGGTCCCCTGAAGGTTACTAAGGAACTTGCCGTCTTACGAGAATTGGAAGGATTTTTCTTTTACAGGAAACTGTTCACAAATTATCCAATTATGTACTTTTATTTTGTACAATCATGAAGTTGGGCTTGGTACAAGAATCCTCCCCACCCCACAGCCTTCTAAGGTCTGAGCCCAGCTTCCGAGGCAGCCTGTGGGTCCAGTCCTGGCCCCAGTAGATGTGGTCTCACCCCCTTTCTCCTCCTCTCACCCTGTGAAAGTATGCAAGGAGTACATGTACCCCCGGATGTCAGATCTTTTGCCTGTGACTCTGCAGCCAGGGGAGTGTGGACTGTCCATCCCCTCTCGCACCGGCTGGACCTGGCAGGGCCTCTCCTGACTGTTTGGTGCTTCCCTGACAGCAGAAAGGACAGCACAGGAAGCAGCAGCAAACCTCGGCAGAGTCGTCTCACAGCTGCGTCCCACCGTGTGGGAACTCCTCCTTCCTCTGTAGTTAAAGTTGATAAGTGAGAGACGATAATTCCCTACCTTCTGGTTGGGGAAAGAAGGGGAGAAAGAGAGAGAAAGAAGAAAGAGACAGACAGAGAAAGAGAGCGGCACCCCCAGCACCCACAGCTCAGTCCCAAGGTCTGAGTTTTCTCCCCATGCTGTGAGCTCACAGGTGGCAGCAGGAGGGCAGGGCAGGGCAGGCCTGCCCTGTGGGTAGGAGCAAGGGCCAAGCCCAAAGCCAAATAGGTGTCCACACTGCATTTCTGTCACCTGTGGGAGACATTCGTGTAGGCAGCATTTCTCTCTCTGCCAGATCCTTGGTCTCGAAGTTGAAGAATGAACCCACAGACCACGCAGGTGAGTGAAAGCACAGACTTCACTGATGGACAGACAGATAAGGGGGGAGAAGCCAGAGAGCCTTCCACAGGCAAAAGGGGACTCAGTGGCTAGCCCATTTGGGCCTTCTGTCTAGGGGGTTATAAACTGTTCTTCCCATCCTGCAGGCAGGGGTTTGGGGGAGGTGGAATGTATGTCTGGAATATGTCAAAACTGTTTGGCACCAGGCGCCTGTGGGCAGAAGTTAATTTCAAAACTGCCATAGTCAGTCCTCGTTCCAGGCGAGCTCTTCTCTGCTCTGGGAGGGGCAGGAGGGAGCATCTCTGCTCCAGGAGAGGCAGCCCAGATGAGCTAAGTCAGGCTGTTTTTTATGAGCTTATCTGTGTCTAAAGAATGCAGCCAGCAAAGGGCCTATTTAGGCCTAGAGACGGGGTCTGGATCTGAACCTGCTCAGGCCTAGAAAAATGGGGGGGCAGGGGGTTTGTCCCGACTTGAGCAAGGGAACCCTGTATCATAAGTGCAGCAAAAATGATCAGAGTTAATCCTGAGGACACAGATTCAGCCTTTTCCTTTGGTTGGGGAAGTTTGTTCTGAGACTGGAGACTCTTAACGAGATCATCCTCTGTATTTTCATAGCACCATGTACATAACCTCGGACATAACTAATAATTCTGCAGCCAACATGCTGTTTAGCAGTATGCCTTGAGTACAGCAGGTGTTGGCTCTATTTTTATTAAATGGAAGGATGAATAGGTGAATGAATCAGCAAGCGACTGAATGGACCCTTTCAGGAACTTAAGGGGAAGATTGAGCGTTGGTCAGCTTGTATATCACTGGTTTAATTAGCTCATGAAGAAAGCTACATCACCCAGCAAAAGACTCTATGCAAGAAACACCAAGTTCTCAAATTAATTTCCCAAAAAGCAAAACATCAACAGTGTCAACATTTAAGGCCAAAGCCAAGATGCTTATGCAGAAGCAGGAAATGTTAAGTTAGCAATGCCTGGTGAGGTGGACTGTTACATTTGTTCATTGTTTTTGTTTCCTGGAAGATGGAAAATGAGATCAAAGGCCAATTATGAAGTTGTAAAAGAAGAAAATTTTCTAGATGACAAAAAAGTAAAACCTCAGATTATGTAATACTCTCCTCTAAATACTGATGACCCTGAGGCTGCCCATAAATGGGACTGAATGTGAACATTTTGCATTTTGGAAGTATTTGTATTTAACTTGCAGGGGAAAATTGAATTATTAATAGGTTAGTTGCATTTTCAAGACAAATTTTAAATGGAAAAAGAAAAACACAGAATAGGCATTGAAAAGCTACAATAACAGTCCTGAGGACTTGGGCTTTTTCTCTCCAGAGCTATAGTGAAAACATCAGATAGAAATAAACATCTTTTATATCTCACAAAGACCTGGGCAGGGGCATGAACATTATTGCAAAGAACTCCAAGGGAAGGTGGATGGGCTCCCACTAGGAGCTGACCTTCCCCATCAATGTCACCCCATGGCAGAGCCACAGCAGCCCTGCAGGGAAGAATTTCCTCTCATCCTCAGATGGGAGGCCTAAGCTCAGCGGTCAGGAAGGCGCTCAAGGCCCCATAATTAACAAGCGAGGGAGCCCGATTCTAGCCTGCTTGTCCCAAACCTAACACAGAACTCTTCCCATCCTCCCCTGAAGGGAGCACCCCTCCCACACTATAATAATACCTGAGAGCTATTCCAAAGTTCTCTTGGTCTGATACTTTATATTGACCTTAATTTATACTGAAAAGTAAAAACACACATAGAGAAAATAAAACTCTCAAGTCTGTTTTGTATCAATCGCTACTCCCAGAAATGGCAAGTGGGAGCCTCCTCCACACACACCAGATCTGCTGGGCTGCTCCTTTTTGTCCCCATCCTATGCCTGGTGAGGGTGATGTCCCCATCCTATGCCTGGTGAGGGTGACGTGCAAAGAATGGTGAAAGGAGGCTTAAAATTCCCAGGCCCAGGCTCTCTCTCCCCCGCCACGTGGGCTCCCTTTCACGTGCTCTCTGGAAACACTCATCAGATGTCATTTTGCCATTTCATTTTCCTTTGTTGTCTAAGATATTTTGAGGTTCTAATTTGTCCCTTCATGTCAGCACCCAGGAAACAGGCAAGGTGAGATGAGGTTTGGACAGAGGAAGGGTGACACAACGATGGCCAGATGCTGCCTCCACGGCAAGGACTAAGAATCAGGAGCTGTGTGAGGAAGACCCACGAGGCCTCAGAGGGAAGAACACCAGGAAAACACAGCTCACCTTCGCGGCAGCAGCTTTAAAGCCCCTTCACAAACCCCAGCAAGTCGGTCTGGATTTTAGGGACTGGACCTAGAAGGGGTCTCAGGCCAGCTCTCGTGCAGATGGGAGCACTGAGCCTGACTGAGGGAATTGACTTGCCCAAGTTCAGTCAACCCAGCGAAGGAGCAAACGCTCAGGACAATGCCGCCTCTCGCGGGGGTTTCACTCACCCTTGATTCCACAGAAAGCCTGCGACCAGCTGAGAGCTGCCAGGCAGGGGGCCAGCACCCCTGTACACTGGGGCTCTCACAGCCATCCAGGAGCAGGAAGTGGCCAGAGCAGGTGCTGCCTGGACGACCTCCATCCCCAGCTTCCGCCCTCATCCACACTCAGCTGCCCCAGGGTGTGTCACTTGTACACTGTCCTCAGTCCATAATGACAGCTTTCTCCCTGCTGCCCACACTTACACTTAAGGCCCCACTTACTGAGGGCCCAGAGAGTGTTTCACCCTTTACTGAGTGCCTGCAATAAATCACCAATGTTTATCTCACAGAAGAGACTGAAGTTCACAGAGGCCGATGGCCTTAACCGTGGCCACCTGACTAGAACCGACGCAGCCAGGATTTGGACCTCCACCTGCGAGACTCCAAAGCCCATGTTCTCTCCATCTGCAGGATGACAGCCCAGAAGTCTCATTTCCCACAAGTTTCAGAAAATGAGGCTCTCCTAGGAATTCTCTTGATAGCAGAATTTTGTGGTCAAAAAGATGACACATCTCAAATTCCATTTTGGTGATTCATTTAATAAACAACTTAAACTACAGGACTTCCATGTGTGCTGTGGTTACCTACTCTCATAAGCAGTATGCTGTACTCTAGTCTGGGACATGCCACCAAATCTCTCTTTCTCTCTCACACACACACTCCACGTGGCTCCATGAGGGCACAGAGCTGTGTAAAACTCTGCTATACAAGAGCTTCACATACACTAAAACGTTTTATCTTGTTATCAACCGCATGGTGCTAGGAACTATCATTGTTCCCACTTTCCTGATGGCGATACTAACATTGCATAGCCAGTAAGTGGAAGATCCAATATTCACATCCAGACAGTGTAGCCCCACACCCTGGACTTTCGTAGTTGTGTAGAACCTTAGCAGAGTGGAGTATGCCTCTCTCTGCCTTCTCAGACTGAGAGCAGTAACCTAGCTGATATTAAATTGCAAAGAATAAATTTCCCACTAGATGGGCCCCAGATTGCTCTTCTCATGGAGTTCTTTCTAATTTTTATAGCTCTTGTATTTATTTCTTACGCTACCTTCTGTGAGTTCCTGTGGCTATCAGTCTATATAATATTATTTATGACCTTGTTTGATAAATAATCATCTGGCCCTGTATCTCCACAAGATTCTCTTGCCCTCTAACAATTTGTGAAAACAATATGTTTCTTAGGATATGTGAGTATGTGAGTGTGTATGAGAGAGACAGAGAGAGATCCGGTGGCATGACCCAGCTCCACGTGGCTCTGTGTGGCTCCAGTGTGTAAGACTCTGCTGTCCGCACTCCTTGACTCTGAGCCACGGGAGGGAAGCTCTCTGGAGCATTTTTACTGGAAGAAGCAGCCACACACACAAACATCGCATTGTCAAGCTCTCTGGAATGCAGTCACCTCATGACTGTGGCATGTCCCTCCTCCCCAAGCCCCAAGGATGACAGCCGCTGAAACTTTCACAGACAGAGGAGCTGAGACTCCCACAGAAGAAAGGCGGCAGAACCAGTGTTGACACAGACTTTTGACACTTCAACTTGGGCAACGTTTTTGGTTACAACCATGTTGCTGAAAACCACATTTCCCAGGGCCAGCCTGAACTTTGACCTGGGGCCTAAATTGCCAGCAGAGGCATGGCTGGCCTGAGGTTCCCCCTGGCAGGAGCTCAGTTCTCACCACCTGGCATGGAGATCTGCTGCCTCCCAGGTGCGGGTTCCCGGCCCTGGGTCCACAGCCACCAGGTGCTTCTCTCCATCACTGGGTCACCAGAGCAGCAGTTCCCAAGGTGGGGTCCCCTGACAGGCTACAGCAGCATCACTGGGGATCTGTTAGAAGTGCAGATTCCCCCACTGAACCCGACGCTCTGTCTCTGTGGTCCAGTAGGCTATGGTTCCACAAGTGCTGCAGTACCCGTGAGTTTGAGAACCACTGCAGTAAAAAACAGGAAATTCAGACAAATGACCCAAACAAAATGAACTAAGGAACAAAGAGAAGATGCAACCCCAGTGTGCAACTCTGTCATCGGAGGGCAGAGGCAGGTGACCCAAGAGAGCTTCATGGTGCGTGACGATGTGCCCGGCCTCATCTCATGAGCCAAGCCAGTGCCCCGGAAGTGGCTGTCCAGATACTGTGTTGAGAGCCACTTGGAGGCTGTGTCTCAGAAGGAGACCACACAGAGACAAGTCAGCAAGGCTGTGTGGGCGAGGAGGGGCCCAGGACAACAAGCAATACGCCCCTGAATATAAGAAGTGGAATCAGAGATTACACAGGATCTTGGGTGGAGCCACATAGCCATCCTCACCAAGTGGGTCTTCTCGTGACGGGAGAACCTGAGCACAGAATTCTCCAAACACTTGGCAAATTGACTGAGTCCAGCTCCTAGCCACCTGCTCAGTGCAGTTCCACGGAGAAGCCCCTGGCAATGGAAGCCCCCTTCTCCCACAGCTGAGGATTTCATCTTTAGAGAAAGATGGCCCTGAAATACTTCCTCAGAAACCCTGAAGACTCCTGGAAGATTTGCCCTGTGGGGAGCATAACACGTGATATAATGTTAGGAGAGTCTCATGCACATAGTATGAGGTTGGACAATGAAGTTCACTAACTCATTCTAGGAAAGACACTACATACTTCATTTCTGAGTATCACTATAACCACCTTCAAAGTACCCTGGGAAGCTGTGCCCCAATGCCACTGCCAAGTCCTCCCTTCAAAGCACTTTTTCTAGGACGAGTTCACAGACATAACCGTCAGACCTTGCACAATACTGGCTATGATGGTCATTCCAGAAAAAGAGTTCTAAAATTGCTTTTGGAACGTTGTAATTTTTCTAGGATGCGCTCACAACTTTAGTTATCAGACCTTACAGCTCTTAGTGACATGACTGGAGATCGGTCCTCCCTCCAGGGTGCCCAGCACACCTTCTTTACTCTAATCCAGCAGTTCTCAACCTGTGGGTTGTGACCAATGAAAACACATCCTGCACACCAGATATTTACATTATGATTCATAACAGTAGCAAAATTACAGTTATAAAGTAGCAACAAAAATAATTTTATGGTTGGGGGTCATGACAACATGAGGAACTGTACTAAAGGGTGGCAGCATTAGGAAAGTTGAGAACCACTGCTCTAATCTCACTGGCCCTACATAGGGCACCTAAGACGCCCTGCTGGTGAAAAACCCATCAGGCAGCCCCCTTTCTGGGAAGTTCGCCTAATGGGAGAGTCAGATACTAAATGGCTAGAAAAATAAATATAAACTTTTAAGTGTGACAAGTACATGAAAGAACACCCAGAAGAAATCCAGCCAACTTCCTTCCCATCAAAAGAGCAACCAGCTTGACTCGCCAGTGTCTCTGCGCAGCCGAGAATTTTGACCCATTATTCGTTTATCCTTTTACTTTGTCCATCCCTTCCTTCCACAGTTTATCCTTACCCCATAGAGAAATCCCACCACTGCATACTACAAAAGGCGGAGGAACAGAAATAGGTGACCACCGTCTCATGGAACTTACGATCCACTACTAAAAGAACTGAGAGAGACTGAATTGAACGGATAAAAGCCCTGGGAAGAGTAGCAAGGAAAATCTCCACTTGGATAATTACTGGTGCTCTGTTTAGTCTTTTGTGTCTGTGGGATCAAGAGAATCAAGTCTAGGTCAAGGATCAGAACCCGGTCCCCTTCAAACCAAGGTAGAAAGGACTTTACGCCATCATCCTGCCCACACGCATGGTAGCGAAGGTGGAAGGAATCCTCTCCTGGATTCATCACAGGTGGCTCAATAGAGCTTCACTGCCCCAAGGGAAGCAAAGGTAATTTTTAAGATGGTCAATGTGCCCTATTCCAGCCACATACTGGGAGATGGCCTCAATACACAGCTGAAGCCTGAGGAAACTCCTCAAGGGACTTGTCTTAATTGGATATTGGACTTTGGGAAAAGGGGAGGAGGGATGGGACACAGGGACAAGTGAAAACTC
>NW_003852417.1:550635-561864 GCF_000181295.1 Otolemur garnettii
CGGTGCTGCAGCAGAAGGAGCTGGGAAAGAAACCATAGGGCAGATCAGAAACACTTCTGTGCCTTAGATTTTATAGAAAAGGACATAAAATCAAATATGAAAAGCGATTAATATCAGCACCTACGGAAGCAAACTGATATTGAGATCCCAAATTAAGATATACATGGAGTCTCAAAAGGAGGGGATAAGAGAGGATACCCAAGAAGGCTGAGCCTAGGAGAACAGGTCTTCTCAAGGAGACCACAAGGATACACCTGCAGGGTCCTCTCCATGGTGACTCAGCTCTTGGGAATTTGTAGACTTAACTTCCTGGAACTTGGTAATTTCCACTTCTGTGAAATCCTGTAGTTCTGTGGGGGCCGAACAGCATCTCCCGCTTGATTCAACTGACCAATGAAAAAGGTACCTGTGGGTTGGAACTTTTTGACTGGAGATAAAAAGAGAAAGGCCAAGCCAGTCGGGGAGTGTGGCCATTTGGAATTCTTCTATGTCGTAATCTCCTGGCCAGTGAATGAAGCCCTTCCTCCTATAAAAAATAAATAAATAAATACCAAAGCGAAGTGAAAATAAAGGCCAACAGTAAGAGAAGGCTGTGGAGAAAATGATCACTGTATAGGAAAGTTCACACACAGGGCTTTGTTGTAATTCCTGACTCTGCTCCCGTGTTCTGTCAAAGCCCCTAGGAAGCAAAGCCACAGGACCACACACCTGGACTTAGACGGGCACCACCCACAGGGTCACTGGAAACTCCAGCAGCACTGGTCACGTTCCTCTGTGACAAGGACTTGGCTGTGACAAATGCAATACACCTCTGCACTTGTCACAGTCCCTGTCCCAAAGCTGGTGCTCAAAAGACTCACACAGAAGAGATTAAACAATCAGTAAGTGATGATTAATCTTCTGTGTCAATGTCACTGGACCACAGGGCGACACACATTTGGTCTAACGACATTCTGGGTGTGCCTGAGGGTGTCTCTGGGTGAGATTACCGTCTGAGTGGGGAGACTCAGGAAAGCAGACTGTGCTCCCCAGTGCCGGGGCCTTGTCCTACCCCGCAGGGCTGAGGAGAACAGAAGGCTGAGCCCGCCCTGGGAAGGAAGGGTCCTCAGGCCTGGCTGCCTTGGCCAGGACGTGAGCCTCGTCCGTGCCTTTGCTTCCTGGTTCTCACCCTGCAGTCCTGGGACGTCCAGTCCCCACACATGTGAGCCAATTCCTCCTCATCAGTCAGTCCTGAGATCAGTAGATACACAGATACGTGGATGGATACATCCTGCTGGCTCACTTTCTCTGAAGAAACCTCCGTGATACAGGAAGTTCATTCCCTTTTAGCACCCAACTTTGAGGGAAATTTCTCTTATAAGTCAAAAGAAACACATAATGACGTGGTGACATGCATGTGACCAACAGTGTTAAAATAAAGTGTCAGTAAGCACCTGTCTCCATGTTTAATGTGGGCATGACCTGCCCGTGGCCCTGGTTACCTTTAGGATGGGGATTCAGTAGTGTCGGCAGGAGCCCCCCGAGCTGCTGCTGGGCCACCGCTGAGCAGTGAGCACTCCAGCCTCTGTCATCAACCCTGGGGGGAAGGATGAGCACCCACTAGCTACCTCTGCAGTGCGTCCCGGAACCCTGCCTGGGGGGCCACAGGCGCTGGGGCTCTGCTGTGTGCTTCTCTCCAGCCCCCACCAAATCCTACAGTTCCTATCCCTAACAGACTGTCGACTGTAGAGAAAAAGACTGGCGATTTAGTGAGGTGGCCAAAGCCACTGCCTTCAGCTTCCTGTGACCTGAATTTGAGGGGTGAAGCCCGGGCTAGATGAGCTGGCTGCTCTGAATGGAGTTCTTGACTCTCCTATACCACCCTGTACCATGTCCATGCCTCATTCTGCTCACTGTGTACTGTGGCTCTAAGTCTGAGGCTCCGCTGGGGCCACCTGGACAGGGACGCTCTCACCTCTAGTGGTAGGCTGCAATCTCTAATTCTTTCTTCTTTTTTTTTTTCTTTCATCAATCCAATCCAATCTGCTTTCTATCTCCCAAGATAACTCAAAATATCTGGTCTCCTGCCGGCTCCCTTCCTTATGTTTAAGCGTTTAAGCAAAGTTATATATTTTCTGCCAATTCAATGGGTAATTGGGGAAAGAGAAGTTGTTACAATGTTCAGTCCACTTTCTTGATCCAGAAATCTGGGCCGTTTTCAAAGGCTCTGCATGTGGTTCTTAAATATTATGCTGAATCAACAAAGAACGTGTTGCCAAACTGAAAATC
This sequence comes from Otolemur garnettii, assembly GCF_000181295.1. Lineage (NCBI taxonomy): Eukaryota > Metazoa > Chordata > Mammalia > Primates > Galagidae > Otolemur > Otolemur garnettii. The sequence goes on from NW_003852417.1 coordinate 552,904, forward strand.
TCGTGCAGTTGGCTGCTTCTCCACCATAGCTCGGAACAAGGGTACACAATATAATGATGTGACATATAGAACGTTTTAAAGTCTTCTTTATTGAAGTATAACATGCATTTAGAAAAGTGAACAAAGTCAGCCGGGCTCAGCTCAGTTAATTTCACTGCAGCAGAACTCATCCATGTAACCAGCGCCCAGATTAAGAAATTGAATATTAGGAGCAGATCAGAAGGTCACCCTGGGCGGGGCCTACCCCTTCCCTCCTCCCAAGGATGACCTCTGTCCCTACTGCCTTCTGACAGATTACTGTATTTATGTCAACAGAATCACCCTTCCTTGTCTGTCTCACTCAACAGTATCCGTGTATCTTCCACGTATCATGCATAAATTTGTTCATTGTCATATCTGTACAGTATTTAATGTGCATTTGAGCCACAATTAATCCATGGTAGTCTTTTTTTACACAGCATTGAGATATAATTCACATGCCATATGATTATCCGTTTATAGTTCCTGTGTGGCCGTATGCTTTCAGTTTTCTTAGGTAGATACCTAGCAGTGAAATTACTGGGACATATGGTAACTCCATGACAAACTTTTTGAGGCGCCGCCAAACTGTTTTTCAAAGTGGTTGAACTATTTTACATCCCCAGCCGCGATGTTTGAGTTCTGATTTCCCCACTTTCTCATCAGCACTTAGCATTGTCGGTCATTTTAACTACAACTGTTCTGGAGGGTCCAGGATGGTCTCTCCTTGTGAGTTTGTGTCTCCCCAGTGTCCACGATGAGGAACACGTTTCCTTTCATGGGCTTCTTGGCCACTTGTACGTCCTTCCTGCAGAAATGTCTATTAAAATACTACGTCCATCTCTAAACTGTGGGGGGCTTTCACATCGGATCGGGAGTGTTCCTAACATATTTTAGATGGAAGCCTCTTAACAATTATAGGATTAAATTTGTCCTCTATTAACATGGCATTCCACACTAATTTTTTGGATGTCCACCTAACTTCTCATCCCTGCGATCAGTTCCACATAATGCACAATATTTTCGTATATGGCTCTGGATTCACTCTGCCGATATTTTCCTCAACATTTTTGCATCTCTGTGCATAAGGGGTATTAGCTCTGGTTCCTTTATTATGTTCTCATCTGGTTTTGGTAAAGAGGTAATATTGGCCTCATGGAATGAGTTGTGTTTTTTGTTTTTCTCATTTGTTGAAGAATTTGTGAAAAATTTGTACTAAACTTGTATTAACTATTTAGTAAAATTCACTTTTCTATGTGGCAAGTTTGGGGGGCTTTGTTTTGTTAACCTACTAATTTAATCTCTATTTGTTTTAGTCTTTTTTTTTTTTTTCTAGCTCTTCTATTTCTTCCTAAGACCATTTGGGTTTCGGGTATTCATTTCATCTGAGCTATCTAACATATTACCGTAGAATTGTTTATCATATTCTCACAATCCATGTTAATATTGTGAGGGCAGTAGTGAGGTTGTTGCTTTTATTAATTTAAGACTTGTATTTCTTGGTTAACTTCCAGCTTCAGTTTTGTCATGCTTATTGACCTTTTCAAATAACTTTTGGTTTCACTGATTTTCTTGATTGCCTTTTTTTTTTTTTTGCAGTTTTTGGCTGGGGCTGGGTTTGAACCTGCCACCTCCAGTATATGGGGCTGGCGCCCTACTCCTTGAGCCACAGGCACAGCACTCGATTGCTTTTCTATTCTCTATTTAAATTATTCTCTACATTTATTCCATTTATTCTACACACATTAGTTTTCTTTTGTCTAGTTTCTCAATGCAAAAAATTAGGCTATTTGAGATATGTTTTTTTTGTTGTTGTTGTTAATATAGGCCTTTGCAGCTACATAAATTTCTCCCTGCACAATTTTCATTGCATTTCACAAGTTTCATTTTCATTCATCTTAAAGTATTTTCTAATTTTCCTTATGAGTTCTTCTTTGTCTTGTTGGTTTAGTTAGAAGTATGTTGTGTAATTTCCACATAATTGTAAATGTTTTAAATTTAATTATAAAATTGATTTCTACTTTAATGCCATTGCAATCAAATAGCATACCTTGTTGATTTTTATCCTTTCAAATTTACGTCCTATGGCCCATCCCAGAAAATGTTCCAGGTGCTCACTAACAGAATGCCATCAGCTTCTGTCGTCAGAGTGCTCTGTAGACGTCTGCAGGTATAGCTGGTCCATGGTGAGTTTAAGTCTTCCACTTCTGTGATGATCTTCTGCTGAGTTTCTCTGTGGTTGGAAGTGGAGTATTAGAGTCTCCAAGCATCCCTCACTTCAATTGTCTGATTCTCTCTTCAGTTTTGTCAGTTATTTCTTTATGTATTTGGGGGTTCTGATGTTAGATGCACCCATGTTTAGCATTACTATATCTTTGACAGATTAACCCTGACATCTTTTCAAAATCTCTCTATATATCTGGTATTAGTATAGCCATTCTAGCTCTTTTATGTTACTTATACAATGATACAACTTTATTCAGCCTTTTACTTCCAATTGATTTGTATCTTTGAATCTTAATCATGTCTCCTATGAAGTGCACAGAGTGTTTACTCATTCAATCTGACAATCTCTAGATTTGGATTCATGCTTCATGTTATTGTTGGTAATTGTGGGACCTGCATACAGATTTATTTTCTATATGCCTTGTCTTTTTTATTTGTTTTAGGGTAATATTTTCTTTGTTAAATCTTAATTCTTTTACAATTTCTAAAAAACATATTTTTGAGTTAGTGGCTGCTCTAGAATTTACAATGTGCATTTTATAGGAATCTGATTCTTATGTATATGATTTAGTTCCAGTGCATATTAGTTTCTTAGGGTTTTTGTAATAAAGTATTAAAATCACAGTTCTGGAAGCCAGTGTGGAAACAAAATGTGGGCAGGGCTGTACTCCCTTCCTAAGCCTTAGGGAAGGATCCTTTCTTGCCCCTTCCAGCTTCTAGTGGTTGCTGGCTGTGCCTGGTGCTCCTTGGTTTATGGCCGCAAAACTCTGATCTGCATCTTTGTCTTCCCAAGGCTGCCTTCCTTCCCCTGTCTCTGTGTCTATGCTGCTTCTTCCAAGGACACGAGTCATTGCAGTAGAGCCCACCCTAGTTCAGGATGACCTCATCCCACCTGATATCATTCATGAGAACTTTATTTCCAAACAAGATCACATTCACAGGTACTGACCACTAGGACTTCAGAATACCTTAATGAGGGGGTACATTTTAACCCACAATATTGCAAAGGAAATAGCCTGGGCGGGGAGTGAAATGGCAAAGATATTTTCTCTCTCCCCAAATCTTTGGGAACTGAAACCTGCATCACTGCCTCAGGCCAGTGTTTGGGAGGGACAGAGGAATGTCCCTTATTCTTTGTGCCATAGGAGATAGCTCAAGGGAATCATATGGCCAGAAGCTGCTAGACTATTTTAGCCCAAGATAGGATTATAAGATTAATCAAAACTTTTAAAAGCTCTGTGCTTCAGCCTTGAAGCAGGAATTTGGATTTTGAGATTATAGTCTGCCATTTTCCTCCTTTGCCAGCAAAGTAATACATTCCTCTTTCCTTCTCACACTGATCGTCTGGTGTTCTGATGCACCTTTGGGGACAAGTCCTGAGTTTTCACTAACACTAACAAGGACACTGTTAAATATAGAAACTGAACTCCTATATTGTTCTACTTACTTCCTCCTTCCTACCACTATTGTTATATATATTATGTCTACTATATTACAAAGCCAACAATACATTACCATAGTCATTAGTTTATGTTACCTGTTTGGACAGTGTCATTATAGTTTAATTTATAAAGCATGGGTTTTAATTCTTTTAACATATAATAATAGGTGCTTTGAATTCTTCCTCTGCTAAACTTTATTTACTTTTAAGACAATTTTCTAATGCATATGTACCTGCTATGTGTGTTTGTTTCCTGTGTGTAGTTCACACATTCCTATTTATTTTCATGTCTTATAATTTTGGGTATAAACTGATAATTTTAGGTAATGTTTAAAGAGGCGGCCTTGCAAAAACAACAGGATAATAGCTAATCTTGCAATTTCCTAGTAACAGTTAAAGAGCAATCCCATAAGTTCTCTTGCTAACAGGCACCCTGAAAAAGAGATGTAAATCTTTCTCTTTCAAAATTGTTTTTGAGAATCTGCTTTTACAGAGATCCTGAGTGAATAGCCAGACACCAAGCTATAGGCTTCAGCGAAATCTCCAGGGCAGAGTCACAGCTCCTGTGATAATCCAGCCCCCACTGAAAGGCGGGAGCCAATTCTTGAAGTTTGACATCTATGCCTTGGTTTCTGTTGTCAGTTGACAGCAATCACTGTGTCTCTTTGTCACCATTAAAATCATCTAACCACTGGCTTCAGGGATGGCATTCCCCCTTCTTTCTTTGGGATGCCACACCATCTCCCTGCTCTTTTCCCTACTCTTTCACTCTCTTGCTCATCTCCTTCTAAGAAGATAAAATGAATTTTATGCTTTCATATCTTAATTTTTTGAGGAAAGCTTTCTTCCCCATGCCGTGAGCACCAGAGAACTTTCCACCCTAATTAATATAGTATACCAAATCTTGATGCCAATCTCGTACCAGTAGTTTTGGTGGTTATCTCCATCTTGTGTGTGTGTGTGAGAGAGAGAGAGAGAGAGAGAGAGAGAGAGAGAGACTTGGCTAAAGCTAAATCTATTACTTTGCAATGTACAGCTTCTCCTGTCCCTGCTCAGATTTTTTCCCTCCAAATTTTTATCTTTTAGCTTTGCTTCCTAGGAGTCACCCCGGGGCCAGCCTAGGTTACTTATTAGACAGATGATGTGCTTAATCCCCCTCAGCCAGATAGATTTTTACCCTTTATCATCGGATAAGTATTATCTTTTAGGCTTCGATCGTAGTTTATGGAGCTTACATTCATCTGCACCATTTTCAACCAGGGAGTAGCAGCTTGGTGCATTTACTCTTGAGAGAGAACAGCCCAGTGCACACATAGCCTTCCACACCACCAGGGATAAGTATGACTATTTTTAAGCCTGACTGCCCAGGAGTAGCCTCTGACTCAGAATAGTTTATGGTTCTATCGGTGTTTGGCTTAAGGTTGTGTCCAAGCCCCTCCTGCCAATGACCTTAAACTCTATGTTGACGGGTCTGTGTGCCTTTTGGGGCTCATTCCTGTCCTCCTCACCCCCTGCTCTGGGTGCCCCTATGTGAGTGCAGTCTAGCACCTGCTCACAACTCTCCTGACCCCCAGGGCTCCCTGTGATCCCAGGAGGGCTCTTCTTACCCATCAAGTTTCATGGTTCTCTTTGTTAACATTTCTGGCTGTTCTGGCATTTTGCATGAAAGCTGCAACAACCAGCCTGCTCTTCATTACTCCCCACCAAGGTCTGCATTCTTTTCAAGAACACTCTTGGGCACAGATTTTTCCAAATCTGTTCTGAATCTTATACTCAGCCACCCAGGCACAGCTGTGGAGCTCTTCATCCTCATGGCCCATCTTTCCCTTAGGCAGAGTCCCCATCCCACTGTACCCACCTTATAGGTGTGGGGTCTCCCTTCCCCACAATGACCTCTCTCTCTGTGGTAGGCACTAAGAAAGGGGGAGCCCTGGTTTTCTTGCCTTGCCAGGTGTGGCATGTACAAGCAAGCTCAGGTGGGAGACACAGAGACCCCACACTTTCACCTGTGTCACCTATAGTGGAGCTTCTGCCCCAGGAGTAGGCACTGAGAGGGTGGAGAGAGACAGGTTCTCTCTGGCCCACCTGGCTGGAATGGAGCCCCTGCAACACGGGGCTTGGAGGAGGGTGATAAACATTGCTGCCTGCCCTTCCTGGGGTGAAACTATAGTCCCAGACTCAGAGCTGGACAAGGAGGCGGCCTGTGTACATCCACAGAGCTGGAGGAGGTCCTGGCTCAAATGGCACAGACTCTGGCTAATTTTATAGAGATGCAATAGATTTTCTTGAATGAATATTTCTCCACTAGCTATACTATGTGTGGATAGGACAATTTCCAGAGACTTTTTAAATATAATTTTACCAGATAATTTTTACTTTGCAGGGAACAAAATCTGCCAGATAAGAAAGCCGCAGTCCAGAGATCATTCCCTGACCAACGACAAACAGATTGGTTGTGCTGGGGGAGATTTAACCACGTAGACCTCAAACCAGGGGCATGGCACTGAGCTGCTAGAGGATGGGGTCTTTCATTTGTGGTGAAAAGATACAACTTCCTCTGATAGCCATCTGATAGCTATCAGACTGACAACCAGTACACTTCCACCTCCCCCTCCTCACTGTAAAACAGGGACTAGAGAGCACCCTGAGCCTTTCCCCAATTTCCCTGTGCATCAGACACTGAGGATGACATGCACAACACAGAACCTTGAGCTTCATTCAGCCAGTCCACAAGCATCCCAACAGATGCAGAAATGGGTATAGGGAGTGAAACCTCTGGCTCAAGGTCAACAAAGACAGTCAGGACTTGCCTCTGGGCAGCCTGGACTCAGGGCCTGTGCTCTGCACAGCCAAGCCAGGAATCCCAAGAGGTTCTTCCCCCAGGCCTCACTGATCTCACAGGCCTCCAGGGCAATCACCTGGTCTTACTGAACTTGATCATTTTCATTCTGATGTTGCCCTATTTTTCAGACTGTCTGGTACATAATCAGTGCTCATTTTTTTTTGTTGTTATTTTTATTTAAGAAGTAGAATAGCAAAGATTCATTGAGTTGTAGCATCACCACATAAGTTTGAGATTCTCTAGCTGTAAACGCCCAAGGGTTCAAATTGGCTCTTCTCACTCAGCCAGAGGTCTCTGGTGTCCAGTGAGGTAGTAAAAATTGTTCAACAGAAAACAGTCACCCTGTTATAATGCTTAAGAAATAAAAAATGTAGTCTGTACTGTCTTCTTTGACATTGGCTAAATAAATGATACTCATGGTCCATCCACCAGTGCACACTCAGGTCTTGGATACCTAACAACAAATTAATTCTTAGCAACAGCCTCATTCAAACCTCCCTATAGAATGATCTCATAGGACATAAGAAGGATGTGAATTTGCCTCTAAGATTCTAACTTAACAGTCATTCTAGGATTGAGAGGAAAGACAGGGAAAGAGGGAGGGGAAGACAAATAGCTGTAGGAAAGGGAGAGGTAGAGCTCCCTGGCTCTGCCCAGGCACAAGAGGAGCTAACTTTACAGTGAAGAGTGGGACACACAGTCACAGGAGCTAAGTGTACAGTGGAGAGGAGTGTCACAGTCCAGAGGCTCAGGCCCTGCGTGAAGGAGGTGAGTGTGTAGGAGGCCGCATCGGTGACTTAGGTTTAACTCTACAAAGCCCACTTAAGGAGAGAGTGGATTCCCAAACCTGAATGTGCTTGCTCTGACCAAATCTTTGTCTCCCCTGTGAACTCTGAATTTAGTGATTTTAAAAACACATGGACCTTAGGAGGCTTTGAGCTGGGCCAAACATGGGCTGTCGTGTTTGAAGGCTTTTGCATATACATTAATTTATTCTGACTCATAGATGTATAAACACTCAAGAGGTCTAACTGGTCTATCTCACCCGGTTAGGGCCTGCCAGGCCCTTGGAATTCAAGTAACCCAGTCTCTCATCTCTATATGGAATGGATTCCAAACCATTCAGGGTTGAACAGCTTCAAACATTACTGAAAGACAGACAGGACTAAATCCTCAGACTTGGAACCTTTTCCATTTCCTTCAAGAATATCATGGCTGTGCTGCAATCACTGTATTCAACTCCTGAGAAGTGAGTGAATTTCCTCAAGACAGGCCCCCTCTGGGATCACGCCCTGCCTCTGACAGGTCCTTCCAGCCCTGAGTGCTGTGTCTCCACACATCTGCTGTCTTTATTTCTGCTCAGTCTTCACTCAATTACTCTGTACCTGATACAAAGGGGGGAAAGGGTCTTAACACAATAATTAAGAAAGTGCAGTGATGGCTATGTTAACCAGTATGTTATAAGTATTTCAAATTCTGTATAAAACCAGCACATTGTACCCCATAAATGCATTATTGTACACAGCTATGATTTAATAAAAAATGAAAAAAAATAATAATCTTTCCCAAATTATTTTTCTGTTTAATTAGATAAGGGCAGTAAGCTCAAGTCAATAAATATTTGTGGAGTCACGGCTAAGTGTCTAATACTAGGAAAATTTAGGAAAAAATAAAAGAGAGAGAGAGGGCACAGCCCCTGCATGAAGCCTAAAGAGCTAAACCAAGCACATAGCAGCGATGGAGAGATCAGAGGCCACCAAGAGTTCCAGTGGGACAAAACCCATAAACTCTGGCTTGTGATCTCCACAGCCTGCTTCATGCACCTTCTGTGTCAGAGTCAAATATTGTTAAAACAGATGTTTTAGGGGTCCACTCCAGGCCCAGGGAATCAGAATCTCTATAGACAGGACTCAGAAATTTGCATTTTAATCAGCACACACAAAACCAAATGTTTTGTTCTCTGAATGACTCAGAGAGTCAGAGATCTTGACTGAGAGGAAGTAGAATTAAAGATGGTTACAGTTTAAAAAATAGGAATAGTAGTTCATGGTGTATGGCACACCTCTTGAGGGTGGGACGCAATTATAAGAGGGACTAGCTAACAAATGCAATCAATGTAACCTAATTCTTTGTACCCTTAATGAATCTCACACAATAAAAAAAAAAAAAGATTTAAAAAATAAGAAATACAAAAGTCATCTCGTGTAGAAAGAACAGTCAAGCCAAGCACTGACAAAAATCCCTGGGAGTCTCGCGGACTCGCGGAACCAGAGTCCACACTGGCTGGAACACAGCACATGTGCAGGAGGGTAGGAGAGAGAGGCTGAGTGTGAACTTGAGTCTACTGACCTATGTGATACAGGAGGGTAGGAGAGAGGGGCTGAGCGTGAACTTGAGTCTCCTGACCTATGTGATGCAGGAGGGTAGGAGAGAG
>NW_003852417.1:564348-576264 GCF_000181295.1 Otolemur garnettii
TGTGATGCAGGAGGGTAGGAGAGAGAGGCTGAGTGTGAACTTGAATCTCCTGACCTATGTGAGGGTAATGTTTTTTTCACAGACTGCTGAAAGAGAACTCCACACTTCTGTTAACTTTTGTTAAGCCTCTTACCTCATGAGAATATTTTTTTCACTTTCTTTGGATACCCACATGGTATTGTAAAAATAATTTTAGGTTTTGTTTGGTTTTTAATTAACCAAACTTGGTTTAAATTCTAGCTGCATCACACAATAGAACTGTCATCAGTGCTAAATCACCTAGCACCTGAGAGCCTCAGTTTGCACACCAACGAAATGGACACAACTACCACCAGTTGTCCTCAGGTGTCACAGCAATGCACAGTGGAAACCCTGTACACAGCAGGTGCTCAATAAGGAGAGGCTGCTATTAAAGAACCACTGACTTCCAGGCCGCTGGGAAATGAGCTAGCTTGTCCTTGACTCCTCCTTGGATCTAACAGATCACCCTCTGATTTTAATCTTCAGAGTCAACCTTCTACCTGGCTTATTATGATCTCCCTGCAGTTTAACTCCTGAAGCTCTTTTAAAGGCATGTCAGCCTGGGACAGCACTGAGTCCTTGTGTGGGGATGGCCTGATGCCAAGGCAAATGTTCAGGCTTAGCTGGGGGCTTGACAAGTTGCACTGAGTGAACATCATTCTATGCTTTAAAGAAAACAAAAACCAGAGAGCTTTTGGGGGAACAGAAGGGTTGGCTCTTCAGCTGGTGTGTAATAGCCACACAGGTGCACTGTCTCCTGGTGACACAGGGTGAACATTTGACCCACAGAGCCTGACGGAGCCATCCCTGGGAGAGCCTGAAGCAAACGCCACTCAGAGTGTGTGCAGCCCTGTTTGGCTTGGCTGTGCTCTCTGCAAACCTGGCGGTGGAGACAGCCCAGAGGAAAACAGTCTTGAGGCTGACTCTGGTCACTGCTATGCTCTGGGCCACCTGTGAGTTGCATAACCTACCTTCTCTTGCCCACAGCATCGAGCCAGTTAGTTTGTGTTCCCAGAAAAGAAAGCTCCCATTGCTCTCCTGCTCCAAAGCTCAGTATCTGCTCAGGGTCGGCGCCTAAAGGCACTCACCTGTGTACACCTCTGAGCACAGGCGCTGGGCCAGCTGCACCCTCAGAAGCCTTTGTTACCTCTGGTCTCCCTCCTAGTTCCAAGCATCTATAAATACACACATTCTATTGCAATGAGGAAGAAACGAACGTTCTGTAAGCACCTGCCTTGGGCCAGGTGCTTTTACAGGCTGTACCTTGTTTAATCCTCTATGCAACCCCCATGAGAAAGGAGTTAATATCATTATTTGATAAAGATGGTGAGGTTTCCAAGGCTTAAGTAACCTAAAGTAGCCAAGATTTGGACTCCGAGTCCATGATGTTTGCATTCCCCCTACCCGTTGGGTTCCTCCCAAGTTCTAACAGGGGCTGGCAAGAGTGAGTCACCCCGATTCAATGTCTCTGACTCTATTTGTAAAACACAAGAGGTGGATAAGCCGTGTCTAAGGACTGCTCCTGTTACAATGTGTGATATGTCGTGGGCTTGCACACCAACACCAGAAACATCCCCACCAGAAAGAGCTCTGACATGCACTAAGGGACAAGCAGAGCAGGTCTGGACGGGATCCTGTCGGGTCTATGGCGGGAGGAAGACTCTCTGACATGAGCGGGCCCTTTCCTACAAAGACAGCACAGCCTTACTGTAGGTCATTTAGACAGTGAACAGGACAGCTGCAACACACGAACGTAGGCAGGCTGCAGTAGGTGACGTGTGGGCGCACGCTGCCACGGGCGCCCCACCTGCCAGGCGCCTCTGTGAGCTATGTGTCCCCCTGAGCCAGCTCACCTTCACAACAGCCCGAGCAGAGAAGTGGAGCTATTGCTCCCACTTTGCACATGCAGGAGGAAACTGAAGCTGACAGTTCCTGCAACCGCTGGGAAGGGAGGGGCTGGTCTCTTCAACCGTGGTGACAAAAGCAGACACCTGGGACCTGCTCCTAAAGAAACACGCTCTCTAGTTTGCAAACTGAATGGAAGCAGTGGTGGTGCAGAGGGAGGACGTGCTGGCCACCCTGCCACTCAGTGCTCACAGCAACACTGCACCTAGTGGGGGCTCCAGGGACCCACGGCCCAGAAGTTAGAAAAGATCTGCGTGGGGGGAGGTTTTCACTCCTGTGCGCTCTCTGCCGCCAGGCTCTGTGAACAGGGCAGTGCCTGCATTTATAACTATGCATTTCACTTATTTCTCTACATATCCACAACCCCATTCATCTGTGGGAGTTACGTGAAGGAAACACACCTTCGTTTCTGCCCTCCAGACCCTACTGTAGGTCAAGGCACAAAGCAAAGGGTCCCGTTGCCCTTCCTTCTGTGCTGAGCAGGCATGAGGACTGCCTGGGTACCAGGTAAATGCGCAAAACAAAAGTAGGTTCCACTGCCACGGGAGGCTCTGGATCTTGATTCTTTGTCCAAAGGCGTCAGAATGGAGCTGAGTCTTTGCCCACAGGACCATCAGGAAAATTTTAGAGCTAAAGGATTAGTTGGCTGCTTTAAAATGCATTAATGTACCAGAAAGAGAGTCAGTTTCTGAGCACACATTCAGGCAGCATTTCAGCATGGACTTTATTTAAAGAATCATCTTACTAATAAAACCAAACTGACTTAAGCAACACAACTGCAGCTTATATTTTCAAGTGGGACAGAGAGAGAGAGGATAGAGGTGGAGGGAAGCAGAGAGGATGTTGAAAACATTGGGACTCGTTGCTCGGCATTCTGGCTTTCCTGCCCAGAAGAACCAGTACCCTTCTGGTGTTGAGACCTCTTTTCCCACCTGAGTCTGAACTCCAGCCTCACTCCACGGAAGCACCTGTGTCTCTAACCTCTACTTACTTACCAAAATGCATGACAATCTGTTCAAGGAAACACAAGTTAATCTTGTTTGAAAATTAGGCAATTGCCAAATTGTTTCAACCTGGTAGAGAACCACGGCCAGACCTTCTGGGCTGTCTTGAATCCCTTGAAATAATATACTAAATTTGATCAGAAATCACTCACTTTCTTCTGAAAACATCGAGAAATTTAAAAACCAAATGGAAAACGCCAAGCACCAGGGTGGAAAGTGAGCCGTCACGTTGCTTGCTGATTTCAGAAAGCACAGTGTGCTTCTGGAAGTTGTCTGAACACAGGTGCACAGGGAACCTGGTGGTGCCCACACGCCTTTTGGCTCCATCCCAGGCCGTGTGTCAGCAGGGACAGAGGCCGCCCAACAATTGAGGATGCGTCTGATTTTAGTGAAATCTGGCCACTGAGACAAGTTTGAGGTAGGTGTCTCCTAGAATGCCAAGTATTGTCAGGAAACATCAGTTTAATTAAAAATGTCTCTTTTCTCCCCATGATATGGAAACACAGGGTATCAGAAAAGAGGAAGCATAGTGGCTTGTGGTGTTTCTCCAGTAACAGACACAGATAGTAGGACAAGAGTCAGACAATGCCTAGTACGTGTAGGGGCTGGGCTGGGGCTCTGGATCTAACGTTACTGAATTGGAAGGAATAGCATAGGCGCCGATGGGGAGGCTCCTGTACGCCAGCCCGCAAATTAACCCAAACGGACAGCTTAGCACTAGCCTGGCTTGCTTCTTAAAAAGTCATACTCCTGGGTGCCATTTCAGACGTGGGCACTTAGAATCTCTAAGGAGGCATTTGAGGATCAATGGTTCTAAAGGGCTACCCAGGTTATTCTAACATGCCATGGCTTAGATACTCTTTATTTAAATGTCTTATTTTACAAATGAGAAAAGCGAGACCCAGAGACATTGGCCAAAGTTGCTCAAGGCCACCCATCTGGTGATCCAGCTCCCTCCAGCCCCCCACTCCTGCCACAGCTTTCAAAAGAGGCTGCAGAGGGCACGTGCATCACTGGCCTGCCTCAGGTTTCACTTTGAAACCCTTTTGTTTAAAGAGAAGGAATCTCTTCTCTCTTGGCACTCTGCTTTCTTTTCCACCACAAATAATTCTTTCTTTCAAACAAAGCTAAGCTTTTCTAAAGCTTGGAAAATCCATCCTAATCACAGTGTAGTTTCCCCGTTTTCTCCTCACTGGCCTGTGGAAAAGGGACGTTGTCTCACACCCTGAAGCCATCATGAAAAAGCAGATGGAGTCATTTTATGGGCATTAATCCATTCAATTCTTTTCATTTGTCTAAAAATGTAAAGAATGTTTACTAGGACCTAGGGCAGGGTTTGGAAAACTTGTTGGCCACAGGGTCTCCGTCACAACTGCCATGGGTGGGCAACCTGCCAACAAATGGAGGTGGCAATGTTACAATAAAACTTTATTTATAAAACAAACGAATCATTTTAGGGACACAGTCTAACCCAAGACAAGCTTCCTGGCTTTTTAAATTTTGCTGTTATCTATACAAAACTGGAGGACAATCAGAACCCCCTGCAGTTTCAGTTTCATTCTTACCTACTCAACCTCACAGCCTGGTTGGGAGCTGGCATGACGGGAAACCAAGCCGGGGGTTGCTAGGATCCTTAGTAGAGAAAGTCAATGAGCTCTGGTGCTAGTTAGCTCAGTGGGGGGGGGGAGTACTAAGAGGCTACCCCACTGGAAGAGTCCATAGACCAAGTGAGGTGGTGCCAGACTCTTAGAGAGGTGCGCAACATCCACAGGACAGGAATCTGCTGGGCAGGTGAGGACACATGGACCAGTAGTGTCTGGCTTGAAGGATGCTCTTATGGTGTGAGATTCATTTCCTTTCTAAAGAGGTTGCTTAATAATTGGCCACAGATCAATAAGTGCATGCTCTCCGTTCCAGGATGGGAGCCATCCGCATAGCAATCACCAGAAGCAATAATCTCTAAACGCAGCAAGGACTAGAGGAGCTGGGCTGTGGGAGCACCAGCATCACCTGCACTGCCTGTTTTCATCTGAAATAGAACGTCAGACTCTGATGTAAAGATCTGGGAAACAGGCCTACAAGAGGAAGTTGGAGTGAAGGTCCTTGAGGATGGCTTAAGGCAAGAAAATTGTTGGAACCAAGAAAATTTTTAGAAAGAAAGAAAAAAAAAAAAGGAGCCTTCCAGGAAATTTTGAGTTCCCCTTAATTTGGGGCAATTCTGGTGGGTTTGGACAGAGTTTTGTAAGCTTTGTAGCCTTAGGAAAAGGGTGAGCTTGGCAGGCAACCGTTACAATGAATGGGCCCTGGGATATTCTCCTGGGTCAGAAGCAAACAATACGTCTAATTTCCCAATTTTCCATTGTTTATAAACATGTAATGAATATGATTTCTCATAGACTTTTTGCAACAATGCTATTGTCTCTTAGAATAATTTCCTAGATAGAATTGCTGATTCAAATAGCATGAAACTTTTTAAATAATACTATTGTCTATTCAAACTTGAGAGGTTTATCCATTTATGCCCCAACAGTGATAGAGAAGATCTCTATTTCTATCTATTTCTTTGATCCCTCACTCAAACCATTTCTATTCAATGTTTCTGAAATTTCATTTAAGTACAGAAGAAATTTCTTTCTTCTTCACTTTCTGGTTATTGGCATTTCCAATTTTAAATCCGGCATCTCTGTGTCATTGACCATTTTCAATGCTGTGCTTTATTGTTTTTGATTTGTGTTAGTTTTTGATAGAAGAGAAATGTCATCCTCTTGCAAACGCATTTTCCTTTTGTTTTTTATATTAATTTTCATTTTGTGAGGGTTTTGCCATTCTGAATTTCTTTTTGTATATGCTCAACTGTTTTACTTTTTAATTTTTTCTTTATAGATCTTTAATTTTGCAGGGTTTTTTTGGCCAGGGCTGGGTTTGAACCTGCCACCTCTGACGTATGGGGCTGGTGCCCTACTCCTTTGAGCCACAGGCGCCACCCGTAGATCTTTCATTTTGTATAATATTGAGAGAGACTACCACTCCTAATTGCCTATGCTTTCTTTATTTTTAATTCATTAATCACTTATTTTGATTTAAGAACCAAGATGGCAGCTCACTTTTCCTGACAATTTTCTCATGATTATAACATCTACGAGGTGTTCCCAAAGCCACCCCTAAAGTCACCATCTAGAGAGAAAAGGGAAAATTGCAACTAAATGTACAGTTACAAAATATTCATTGCAAAATTTTACAAAGAAGTGGCCAACGTGTAGAGAATATTTTGTAAACTATTTTGTAAAATTTTGTAATGAGTATTTTATAAATAAAGGCCCATTTAGCTACAATCTCCTATTTTCCCTGTACATGGTGAATTTAAGGGTGGCTTTCAGAGCAAGCTGCACTTCTACAGGACTTGAATCTCACCCTGTCAGTCAGAACTAGTAGCAAATAGATAGATAGGAAGAGACGCACTGGAAGGAACTGGCTTATGCAATTCCAGAGCCCATAAGCAGGCCCTGGGGGAGGCCCGGCTGCAGCTCTGGACATGAGCTGAGGGCACAATGGACAGACCGTCTTCTTTGGGGGCCTCAGGTCTGCTCTGCACACCTTTCAACTGCTCAGATGAGACCCACCCAGATCGGGAGGGCAGCCTCCCTGAATAATGTTAGCTGAGGACAGCATCAGCCATGTCTACACCATACCTTCAGTGCAACACCTGAGTGGGTGTCTGAAAAACCGGGACTGTACTCAACACAAGGTGACACATAAAATTGTGGCTCACACTGATCTCTGTTATTTCTCAACAGACCGCCATTTGTTATGATTTCTATTTAATATCCTTGTGTCAATATTTGCAAGTAAGATATTCTATTGGGGGTTTTTCCTGGATTTATTTTGTCTTTTGTTGCTCCTTTCCTTCAAAGAGCAAACAAACAAAAGCCTTCTGCTTACATAAAAATGGGGTCACCTCGAAGTTGGAGGCTTTTACAAACTTGAACTCTTCATAGTCATCCAGGCCTCATCAGAGATAGAAACCACACAACAGAGAAACAGGGAGTTTATATCAAGAATTATTAACTATAATACTATAAAGAGTAACTGACAGAAG
The DNA here is from genome assembly GCF_000181295.1 of Otolemur garnettii. Lineage (NCBI taxonomy): Eukaryota > Metazoa > Chordata > Mammalia > Primates > Galagidae > Otolemur > Otolemur garnettii. Next base: position 571,375 of record NW_003852417.1, read on the forward strand.
ACATAAGAAAGTCCGATATCCTAGGACCAAAAGGTGCTCAAGAAAGCAAAAATTCAGACAGGGCTCCCCACTCGCTGGGGACAGGCCTGGCTTGTCCTGCGGCTGGTGGAGAAGCTCCAGGGTTAGGCGGGAGCTGTCCGTGGTGTCCAGGGAGCAGGCAGCTACCCTCAGCGCAGGTGGATAGCATCCGAGTCAGCGACAGAAGGGCTGAGGGCTGCACAGGGGCAAGGAGGCAGAGACACTGAGCACCTGCTCCACGTGTGATGCTGGGGACACACGCCACTGTGCACAGGCTGCCCGGGGGCTGGAGGAATTCTCTCGGGCAGCATCAGACTAAGGCTGTCAATGCAGGTGGGGCCTGCAGGCTCCTGACCCCTGGTCAACAGCACCTTGTTAGGTCATCATCCAAGGCTGGGAGGTGCAGAGGGTACCTTCAGGGCCAGAGGCTCCTCACACCCACTGGGGCTTGCCTGGAAGTGCCCGTGTGGAGATCGCTGTGCCACTATGGGGTGGATGGAACTGGTGCATTTGCATCTGATGCCCTGGCAGGGCTCTGGTTTGAAGAATTGTCATTGGTCTTCTTCATAGATGTTATTCTGTTCAAGTTTCCTTTCTCTACTTGAATCTGTTTTGAGACAATTTGGAAAGTTATTAAGCTCATAGGATCTCCAAGTTTATTAAGTCTATAGTTATTGTTTTATTAATAGAATATTAATATGAACATTATTCATATAAATTTCAATAATTCTTGTTTAGTATCATTTTATAATTCAATTAACTTTTGCTGAAGCTACCTGCTCACAAACTACCTTTTTTCACCAGGAGCCACGGTCAACTGGGCTCTCTTCCCAGTGTCCCGGCCACACTGGCCTCCTTGTGTGCAGACTGCCTAGCAGCTGGAGCCCCAGTGACCGGAATTAGTGCCCTCATAAGAGAGACCCCGGGGAGCTCCTGTACCCTTTTTTTTGGCCCTATGAGGATAAAATAAGGCTGCAGTGACTGCAACCCGGGTAAAATCCTCACCAGAACCCAACAGGGAGGGCACTCTAGTCTCAAACTTCCCCCCTCCAGAACTGTGAGGGATATATTTCTGTCATCTGTAAGTCACCCAGTGTTCAGTATTTTGTTATAGCGTCCTGAGCAGACTGAGATGGGCCACCAGCAAAGGAACATGGATCCTCTGTTCCTAAGCACACTTCGTGTTGGGAAAATCCTCATGGCCAAAGCTGCTGTAATCTCCCCTTTCCTGGGTCATTTCCTGACCTTTCCAGCCTATAACACAAGTTCCTAAAGCACAGTGAGTTAAAAATAAGTCCAATGGGCTGTGTAACCCAATAGCTTCAGGAAAATTCACTGGAACATTCCTCCTGCCTTCCCTCTTCAACCACCCGAGGCTTTAACTCATGTGAATTTGGAAGACACTCTTGTTTCACAGTCCAAAACACTTGAAAAAAGACATAAAATTGACTTGGTGGCTTTTTTTTTCCCTATGAGATTCCTCTTTAAAAACTTACATATGTTCCATTTTATTGTTTTACTTATAAAAAAGTGAATTTGAACCTGCATAGTTATTATAACTGTAACCCCTAAAATGCCCAAGTCATAGAATGGTTTTGTGCATATAATTAAACTAACTTACCCACTGCAAGGTCCTGACCAATGGGCTTCCAGCGTGGCTCATAGAAAAATTCATTTTTCCCACTTCAATTCTCTTCTCATCCAAATATTCCTGTTTCTGTTTAAGAAAATAAAATCTGAAGGAAATAGAAATATTATTTCCAAAACCTTACTAATGAAGCATACCTAATTTTGCTATATTAATTTCCATTTTTACAGGAACATTGTAAAGGTATGGAATGCCCGTCCCACAGGATTGCACAGTGGATGCAATATGATCTGAGTTAAGCAGCCACGAGTCTCCCCTAGGTGAGAGGCAGTACTGGGGTTTATGTGGTGCTACAGGACTCTGGAACTCAGAGATTACTGCAAATGGGACTTGGGAGAGTATCTGACTTGACCTTCCATTTTATTCTAACAAGACTGGGTCCATCTAGATAGATCACACACTTCCATGTTTCCATCCCAGTGGGCATGAGTTTGGATCTGGAAGGGCTCCCAGGACCTGAGTTGGTCAGGAGCTGGGGGAGGTGCATGAGAGGCAGGAAGGTTCAGAGTCCTGCAGGATGCCAGGAGGATGGGACCTGGCCCATACCTGCTCAAGAACTGCAGGGAACCTCTGCCTGGAGCCCTTGTAGTGAAGCTTGATGAGTTATTATTTGGCACCAGGCAGTGAGAATACCGTCATGGCTCAGGTCTCCACCGGACACCCTTGCTGAACACACACACACACAGGAGCCCCTATTTTGCTCCCCATGACATGCCCAACCTCTCTCCAGAGGCTGCTTTCTGGTCTGCTAAGTTGCTGGAAAGAAAGATGGTGACCAGAGCTATGGAGATTTATTAACCTGGTATCAATGGGCAGAGCACATATTCTGGCGACTTTGACCAGAGGGAACGATACCGTGATCAGGAGACCTAGAATGAGGGTAGAAGAGGACTGCAGGGGTGAGGGGAGGAGGGAACAGCAGTGGGGGCCGTGGCCGTCAGGTCTGCTCATCCAGCCAAATAGCAGGAAGCTGCCCGCCCGGTGGGGTGTACCTGGGTCCTCCAGTCCCCACTCCCTGCAGGATGACAGTGGAAAACACTGGGAATTAAAGACCCTCAGAACCCTGCCTTGTCTTGGAGATAGATCCCTGGGAAAAGCCCTGGAGACTCTGCTGTGCTTGGGACTTCTGGGGTTTGCCCTGGAAAGAGAGCCCCACTTCTAAGTGAAAGGACCCCCCAGGTATGCAAAGCATACCATGAAGGCTGACTCTGGAGAAGGCAGGGCTGGTTGTGCCAGCCTGCTGAAGCTGAAGCCACCAGCCCAGGGACACACACCTGGGAGCTGACCTGGGCTGCACGGACGTAAGAGGTGATGGCAGCAATGGGGCCCCACCCACAAACTGCAGGGCCTGTGGCAAGTGTTCACTTAGGGGCCCATTTGCCAAAATACTATTTCAAGGTTTATAAGAGCCAAAACAACTGTTAAATAAAGAAGATTTGATCCACCTACATTGACAAAAAACTTCATAATATTGATTGAAAATTTAACAGTCTTTACATGACTGAAAATCATGTAAAATATTATTTCAGCAAAATATCAAAGATGATTAATGGGATGTTAACTGCACACGTCTGAGTGTTCACAGAGCACAGACGATGTTCGGATCAGTAAGAAGATAAAGGCAGACCATTCACACAAATATTCAAAAAACATTTCCCCTATAATGAATGGTTGCCTCAGTTTCTCTCCCATGCAACAATGATATACTCATTTATCTACACCCTGACTAGTGCTGAATATGTGAGAAAAGATCAGATTAGCCTGGCCTTGTGGCCCACACCTGGAGTCCCAGTTATTCCGGAGACTGAAGCGAGAGGATTGCTGGAGCCCAAGAGTTTGAGGTTGCTGTGAGCTATGATGGCACAGCACTCTACTCAGGGCAACAGAGTGAAACTCTGTCTCAAAAAAAGAAGGAAGAGAGAAAAGGTCAGACGTCAATTAATTTTGTTGTTGTAGGTATTTAAATATTTGATCAATATGCTGATTTTCTTGAATTTAGTTTATTATACTTTTAATCATGCAAAAATTCTTTTTAATTCTAAAAAGGGTGAACAGCACACAATATCAAAGCATGGGCTTTAACAGAGAACCAACAGATAGAGAATTGACAACTTGTTCCTGGGACAGAACGGAGGTGTGAACAGGCTGATGGGGATAAGGTGCCGTGGCAAGCAGTGACCAGGGGACAGGGCACTTGATCCTAAGGTGAGGATAAAGACCCCGAGGGGGAAACAAGGTTGTAGACAACGGGAAGCACAGGGAGAGGAAAGGGCTAATATCTGTAGATAAAGACACTTTGGCTCATTCTCTTGCATTTTTAATGTAGTTTTCTGCTTCCCTAATTGAGGCAGCTCATGACTTTGTGTTAAGTAATGCTGATAAATTTCCTGTTAGAGTTTTCTAGCCAATTAATTGTATCTATAATGATTCTAGTGTTACCCCATGAAGAAAATACTGGTCTTTAGCTTCAAGAATCAGTCATCACTTTAAGACAACACCTATCTACTCCAAGTCGTCAGTGTGTTGATAAGAAATTGTAAGGTTCGTACAATTTTTTTTAGTACGCATGGGAAGTCCCTGTAAATGAGAGTGTTGGGCCTTCAGGTATTTATTTGTGAAACTTTTAAAATTTATTTCCAAATAATCCCCCAGAATCCTTCTGTTAGTTTAGATTCTGTCCAGCGTGTCTGGTGTTTTAGGTTTAGATATGTCTAAGTCTTTTAGAATTCTGAAGTTTATTAAAAAGAATATACTTCAATGTAAATACGTCCTGCGGCTGCCTGCCCACCTGCTACTGAAAAATCTGGGGATTTTCTCAGTGTTTCTTTTTTTTTTTTTTGAGACAGAGTCTCACTATGTCACCCTCGGTAGAGGGCTGTAGTATCACAGCCCACAGCCTCAAACTCTTGGGCTTAAGTGATTCTCTCGCCTCAGCCTCCCAAGTAGCTGGGACTACAGGTGCCTGCCACAATGCCTGGCTATTTTTTGTTGAGGTTGTCATCATGATTGTTTAGCTGGCCGGGGCCGGGTTTGAACACGCTGGCCTCTGTGTATGTGGCTGGTGCTATAACCACTTTGCTACAGGAACCGAGCCCTGTGTATTTCTCAAAGCACAAAAAAGTACAAATTTGTATGTATTTCTACGCCCTGGTACCAGAGAGTTAGATGTGTTTGAAACATTCTTGTGTGTCCCTGTAGAGCATCTTCATTAAATTTTCTTACAG
>NW_003852417.1:576298-597179 GCF_000181295.1 Otolemur garnettii
ATCACAGCACAGCAGTGGCTAAACGCTCCTCACGTATCAATTCACATACGGACAGACTCTGTCAAAAAGGACACGCCAGGACACGCTCCTGCAGAATTGTCCTCCAGAAGGCTTGTGACAAGTAACAATGTTAGAATCCACGTAGACGATGGCCACTGACACATAGACTTATCACCAGTGCTATGAAATGTGTGATACTTATTAATTCCGCCCGTGAAAATGGTACCTGATGCACCATCTTACTCTCCGTGTTCTGAGAGAGGCTGAGCATCTTTTCACCTGCTGGAGGAGCCACTTATGTCCCTCCCCTCCCTTATAAACCGTCCACCGACCCTTTGCTCATGTTTCTTATGTTTTTAGTCATTTTGTTAAAAAATTCCTGAGTTCTCTTTTTGTTACAGATATCACATCTCTTGTAAAAGGATTGATAAATACTTCCCAGTTTTTGCACTTATCTTTTTATTTTGCTTACTTGGTCATTTTTATGCCAAAGTTATTTCTGCAGCTTCTTCGTTTTCCTGAGCCCTGGGTATCATCATTTTCTCTTGTATAGCTGCTTAATTTTAAGCTATGTTAAAATGGCCCTTCTCAATACTGTGTTTCTTTCAGTATGTTCATGGTTTAATTTTCACATTTAAATATTTGATCACTTTGAAATTATGCTGCTATATGGCTTAAGGAATGGCTTCAGCTTTTAAAATTTTTTGTTGAGTTTATGTTGTTTGAGAAATATTTTAAATCAGGTTCACTTTGTTCATTAAGTCTTCTGTATGTGTGTTGGGCACAAAGCCTGTGGGTCTCCTCACTGCCTTTGGCAATGTCTTCTTCTTTCTCCTCTGTCATCATTGTCCCACTTAGCACAATTCTCTCCATCAATTCCAGAATTAGGTGGGATGACGTGTGTGCACGATGACACGGTCACATGACCAGATGCAGAATGCACTGAACTGCAGTGCACACAATGGAAGGCAATGCCCACGGGGGGAGGGCGGTGCACAGGATGAGGGCAGGGCACCTGGGGACACGCAGAGTGCATGAGGACTGGCCATGCACAGGATGAGGGCAGGGTGCCCGAGGACACGCAGAGTGCATGAGGACGGGCAGTGCACAGGATGAGGGCAGGGTGCCTGGGGACACGCAGAGTGCATGAGAACTGGCTGTGCACAGGATGAGGGCAGGGTGTCTGGGGACACGCAGAGTGCATGAGGACTGGCTGTGCACAGGATGAGGGCAGGGCGCCTGGGGACATGCAGAGTGCATGAGGACGGGGAATGCACAGGATGAGGGCAGGGCACCTGGGGACACGCAGAGTGCATGAGGACTGGCTGTGCACAGGATGAGGGCAGGGCGCCTGGGGACAGGCAGAGTGCACGAGGACGGCAGTGCATATGGAATCTAACTTCCTGGGTGGCTCCTGAAAGCATGGATGATGAAACCTGGAAAGTGTGAAGGCTTGAACTCCAGTGGGTGAACTTTGACTATTTGCCACCAGGCAGATGAATCCTGCCTCTTTCCCTCTCTCAGGAATGGTCTGAGACACGCTCTCTTCTTGGGTATCTCCTTGAGAGTTCTCACAACCCCTGAGTGAAAGCGACTGCTAAAACCCTAAGAGACCAGCAGGGCGTCACAGCCTCCTGCAGGGCTGAAAGCACGTCCATCCTTCACTCCTTCCTTTTCCTCATTTTTAACCTTGGCCTTGAAACAATGTCAGCTCCTTAACCTTGCTTCAGGGTCACCCTCGAGAAGACCCCGCTGGGGAACTGGCCTTACTTACTGTTTTCTCCGCCTCATATGTCGTGGGTGGAGTGCGATCAAAGAAAGAGAAGAATTATTATCTCTTAATCCTAATATTTTTCTATATCATTCTGTATCTCTTGTAATTTCTACTTTATACATGGAGCTGGTGTGGTATTTTGTACATTGATTTTAGAAACTCTTCATATATTTATTCACCAAGCATTGACTGAGCAATTACAATGTGTCAGGATATAGTAGCGAACAAAAGTCATTCAAATCCCTGAACTCACCTCTCATTGTGAAATTTATCATTTAGCAACAGAAAATGGTTTTCTTTGGGTGGCTTTATGCAGCTGGAGTAAATTCCATCTTGACCGGCACACAGACCATGACCACTTGTTACAGGATTCTCGTCCTTGCCATTACACCGTCCCCATTCGTTTAATTTCACGTTTCCTCACACGTGAGGCATAGATGTGTTATTTTATACAGTACAGAGGTGGATTTTGTTATTTTTGTCTTGGTGATCCTTTCAGAACATCTTTTCTTATAATAGGAGAAATAAACCATTTACATTTATTGATAACACAAATACGCTTGGGTTTGGTTCTTGTATCAGTTGGGGCTCAATCAGAATAAAATAAAACCAGTAGCTTAGACAGATATTAAAATAGTTTTAGCAAGGAATTGAGTTATATAATTGTTGGAACTGGCTGGGCAAGTCCACAGTCTGTGGGGTCAGCCTTGGATAAAGGTAGGACATAACTCACAGGCAGGACCAAAGCTGAGGTCCATGGGTGGAATCTCTTCAGGGGGCCTCAGCTCTGCTCCCCAGGCCAGTCAACTGATTACATCTGCCCCAACGCAGATCAGGAGGGCAGTCTCCCTAATTAATGCCAACCGCCAGCAGACTTCACTCACATTTATAAAACGCCTACGTAGCAACACCCAGCACACCCGGCGAGTGTTTGAATAACTAGAGACTGTCGCCTAGACAAATTGACGCCTAACCTGCCCCTCACATTTTATGCTCTCTTTTCTGATTGTTGTTCAAAATGTGTGTGGTCCATTGTTTTAAAATTTTTGTCATTTTTCTAATGTTTGGAAAAATGTGTGTTTTTCTTCCCATGTTTGCCTTTAATATTAAACTTTAATATATTACTCGTAGTCTCTGTTTATTTGGACAGGATCTACTGGTCCCTACTGTAAACAGGGTTGAACATAATGTTTACTTTGTCATTCCGGTCACCTCCCTCTGCTCAGTGTCCCTAACTTTGGCCCACAAAGTCTTTGCTAATCCTGACTTTTGTTAAATGTGCTTCTACTTCTATTGCTTGATTTTTCACCTTTAATGATATGGTTTGATAGTCAGCTATCAAAAACTTCACTCTACCTCAACTTTCTTTTCCCTTAACCTCTCAGTTTTGTTATTCCTTAATTTCCAGGGCATATGAGCTTCGTATTTTTAATGATCCAGTAATACTCATAGGAGTTTCTGTTTTATATCTACTGTCTGTGTTCACCACCCATGGGAGTTTCCGCAGTCGCCTCTTGGTTGAAGTATGTCCTCCAGTAATTTCATTCTGAAGAGTGAAAATACTTTCACTTTGAAGAATGAAATATTGGGGCAATATTATAACAATATTCCTAATGTTCTTGTTTCTCATAAAGGCTGTCCATGGTTTTAAACTTTGAAAGAGAGACCGTCTAGATATAAAATCATTTGTCCTCACCTCTCCTGTGGAATCCTGTGGAGGCCGTTTGCCTTTCCTCTGGTTTGAAGGAGGTTTTTGGTGGAGAGGGAGGAATTTAAGACTGATTTTTTTTTCTTCTACTCTGATTGTGCTGTTGGGCCTGGCTGGTCTAAGGATACTGCCAATGGCCTTATAGCGTCTTCTCAGAGTTGACCATTTCACATCAATTTCCCCTAGCACAAAGTGAAGATTTTAATACATAGATTCAAGTTTTGTGGGAATCATTTTCTTGGAAAGTAATGGTTTTTTCTTTATAACATTGAGCATTTCTTATATTCCAGTGTGTGCTACCGCTTCTTTGGAGACTCTAATAATGCGTATGTCAGTTAGTTTAACTTTTCTAGGCTTTCATAGCTATTATTTTCTTTCTTATGCTCTGGGTTTTTTTCCACTTTTTTTTTTTTACTTTATTCTTGACATCTCCCATTTCTTCTGTGTCTTGGTAGATTTCAAGTGTCTATGTTCCCATACTTCATTTTTTATAGTGGTTTTATGTTTTTATTTATTTAATTTTTTTTTTTTTGCAGTTTTTTTTTGTTTTGTTTTTTGGGGGCTGGGGCTGGGTTTGAACCCTCCACCTCCGGCATACGGGGCCGGCACCCTACTCCTTTGAGCCATGGGCATCACCCCAGTTTCATTTCTTTTCTTCCCCTTTTGTCCAGGAGTTATGCCGCCCCCATCCCGTCTCCTGTTACCAGCTTCCTGTTTCTTCCCTCCAGTTTTGAGGCCTGAGCTGCGGTCTTTCCTCTCAGAGTTAACTGCACCAAGGCCTTGTCCTTCCCAGGGAAGCAGCTGGGGACAGTCTTCATTCACTGCACGGCAATCTGGTAAGTGATCAAGTTTTCGTGTTTATAAATTAAGCATTGTTGTGTCATTGTTGTGTCTCCTTTTTAAATGCTTAGCATTGAGGGGGTGGATTTTCCTAGATCCTATGTATAAGAAGTCTAGGGAGGTGGTTGCTGGAGAAGAGACAAGAGCAGTAGGTAACAATCTCAAGTTCAAAACCAAAAGGCTCACTGGTTTTCCCTGCCACAGAAACAAACTACTGTATTTTCTATATCTTTTCCCCAATTCGAAGTAGGTCCAGGGACAATTCTTCCCATCCCTGCTTCTCCATTTCCCAACTCACTGCTGCCATACACCCCCTTGCCCACAGGAAATGTGCTTTGCTGGCCTAGTCTAAGGTCACCACTGGGTCTCTCACTACCCCTGAGCTTTTCCTCTCTCATTTTTTACAGCAGAATTTGTGCATAATCTGGGGAGGGGGAAGTATTTATATGTATTTAATGAATATATGAATTAAATTTAAATTCACAGACCTCTCATGTTTCTAGAGATCTGGAAATTTATATGTTGTCAAGTTCCACTCAAAGTGGAGATGGCATATACACATTTTAACGTTACCTCTGCGGCTTTTATATAATTTCCAAGGGGAAAAAGAAAAACCCCGACTTGTACCGGCGTTCAACCAGGACGCTTCTTAAGTATTTTTGACACAGAATTTTCTTCACTTATATCGTCTTCTGTGTAATGCTCTAGTCATTTAAAAATGTAAGTTGCTCTTGTCCAGAGAGATAGTTTTTAAATTGTCTGATCATAACTTCAGTAAGAAATACAAGTGCATTATGCCCTGGAATTCAGACGTATGCAAATACACATACACATGTCTAACAAACAACATCAGATAATTCTCAACTTTACTGGCATATTGCAGTAATATTTTCTTTTTTTACTCTGTTCTACTTATTTTTTTAGTGGCCCATTAAAGTCAATTCCTGACTACTAATGGTGCTCTAGGGGCTCACTACCCTTTCTTATCTGGGAGCTCTACTTGTCCTGTGCCTAATATTCCCTGCGTGTTTTCAATGGCCCTGTACTGTGCACAGTCAAATATAATTTCTATCCTCATGAAAATTTACAGAAAGACAACTAAATGGTTAAGACTATCAAAAGCTATCATGAAGATATTCGTACTCGACTACCTAACCCTTACATGATCTAGTAGAGTTAATAACTTCATAATTTTATCTATTTCTATTTTTTTAAATCTGTGCCAGTTGAACAGGGATTATGCTATTTTTCAAGTAAAATTTTTTAACGTTCAGCAAATTTGTCACTTACTCAAGATCACACGTTCACAAAACTGGACCAGAATCTTTGTGCTCTGAGTCTTAGTCATTACCCTTCACATCCCATTACATATAGAATCATGTGAACAACTAGCTATCAAGAAAGAGAAAACAGGTAAATATTGATTTGAAAGAGTGAAATATTAGCACTGCATAAAAATAATGTTATTAATAGTCGAACATTACTTCTAGGAAGCATACTTAAAATGTCTGAGTAGGTAAGATGACAGTAATAGCATAACACACACCCAGAACTCAGAGGTGCCATTTGGAATGAAAATCTTGCTGGTGACTGTGTCCTCCAAGGATTGCTACCAACTGATAACACATGTGCTCAAGATCAGTTGAGAAAACTGACCAAATGTTGATTCCATGGATGTGCATTGACAGGAGGCAGCTGGCCGAGGGGAGAAAAGTTGGGGACCTTTGCTAATGTTCAGGGTTTCAGGTCAGCCAGAAGGTGCAGGTTTGACCTCCCTCCTGGTCTTCTGGGAGTGGGGGTCCCTAGCGGAGAACAACTCAGGAAAGCTGACAACTCAAGCCCCTGGAGGGAGACAGACCGACTCTAAAAGTAACAAATGACATCTGGGCAGAGGATCCTTTATGGGAGTAAGACATTTTATACAGGAGAGCTGGACTAGCAGAGCCAAGGTACCTGCTTAATAAATAAAGGGGGCGGAGGCAGTGAGTGTTTACTCATCTGGTGCTGAGCCTTCCCCGGGGGCACTAAACCACACAAGGACATTTGCCCAGCCTTCCCCCAGGCCTTCCAGAGCCTAGCCGTTCCCTAACCTGCTCATGTGGTCACATCAGCAGTCATAGACTGGCCTCTGTCCTATTTTTCCTACACTGGTATCACCCCCTCCAACCAGACACCCTTGAAATTCTCCAGCCGGCATCCTTGGCTGTCACACTCTATCAGGGACAGTCCAAGACAGAGCAGATGCCAGCCACATCTGCAAACGAGCTGAGGGGTTGAAAATAAGGGGATTACGAAAGAAAACAATGAAGGAAAGATTGTAAGGCTCTGCAGAAAGAGAAAAGCGAAAACAAAGGCTGGACACAGGTTGTGTTTTCCTTCAGCGAGCCGCACAATCATCGCAGACTTGAGCAGGGGTGTCCAGCGGCTGCCGTAGCAGAATACATCCAGATGCAGTGCATGAACTTGCTCCCTTTCTCAGCTCTGCTGCAGATGTGACCTGGAATTCAGTCTTAAACTACGGCAGAGTCACTGTCAGGGAAAACATTAGCATTTCGCTCCTGGTCAGCCACGGGAGGACTCGCAGCTTGGGGCAGTGCTGTTGAAGTGGAATCCTGTGTTTAATTAACACCGTCCCAACCCCCTGCAGAGCCCTTTCATTCGTACATTACTCATTTGTGCATTAGCTTATTCTTCCCTCTAAAGGGTGATCCCAGAGACAGGGTCAAGGTCTGGCACGTGGTAGGCATGTGATAAATATTTTGTTAAATGAGTGAACGAACTCAACAGATTATTGTAAAAACTTTTAGGTGAGATAGAGGCGACTCAGAATAATCCATGCCCAGCCTCAAGACAAGGGGGAATGGGAGACCATCACACAAACTGTAGTGCACCCTTTAGACATTTAGATTTAGACTGACCAAAGTGGATGTTCTTTCTATAACATCTGTGGACCAATTACCTGAGCATTGTAACCTTGGAATCACTCAGTGGATTCTGGGTCTTACTTAGGGCTGGGTGCCTAACAAGGTCTGCATCTCTTTAAGGAAAACAAAAGGCGCCCACGGTGAGCCTGCTGTGTGGGATGTAGAAAGTCACACTGACCTCGGTGAGGCTGCCTGGCAGGGTCTGCAGGGGAAGCAGCCTCCTGGTTGCTTTTTCTATTTCTGTTTCTTTTTGAATCACCTTGTTTCATCCTTTGAACTCTCTAGAGGGCTCTGCACGTGTCAAGAGACAGTGAAACCAAGGCTTTGACAAATTTTCTTTTTCAGGCTTGACCTGCAGAGCCTGTGTCTCTGGCTTTATTCCACCCCCCCATCTGCAACTGCTTTGGAGGTGAGAGGGCCCGCCTCCCCGGGCTGCATTTCAAGTGCACACACTCTGCTCTGAGCCTCGGGCTTTGAGGAGGTAGGTTCACATTTCTCGGTGCTATTGCCCTGAGAGAATTGACAGCAGCTCTAGAACCAACAACTTGTGCAGAGAACTCACTTAAGGTCCTGCTTGGAGTTGTTGTGCCATTTAGTGGACAGGGACTTCAGTGCTCCACAGTAGGACATGGCATTTAGTGCACATCTAAGAACGCACTGTGCATTGGGTTTAGCTGAAAAACAAAGGTCAACTTTCAGCTGGGGCCCTGCATCCCTCCTGGATAGGCCAAGAAGACTCCAACAGGGGTCACTAAGGTCACTCCTCGTCCGTGTGCTCTCTGTCCTCCCCCAGACTCCTCTGGTCCTGCCTGCACGTCCCATGTGCACCTGCCACGGTCAGTCTCTGCTTCTCCGCAGCTACTTCATATAAAGCAGACACACGCACTCTTACAGAAGGTGCTAAAATGTACACACATTTTAACAAAGGAAAAGCTGTATTAAAGTCGTAATACCGAAGTCACGTTTGACTTCTTCAACTACAAGAGAGACAAGACACAATATACAAGATAACAGATGTTAGCAGGAGATATGAAGTATTACAACTTTAATACAGTTTTTGCCTTTCCTAAAATGTGTATACACCCTTTGGCACCATCTGTATGTGTAAATACTGGGTAAATACACACACATACATACACATTTAACATTTGTAAAATCTGTATGTGATATGTATTGATATACATGTCAAAAATTATACTTAATGCTAAATTAACCAAAAGTATTGTAAATTTTATCCAATTTTCCACTAAAGCGAAAGTAGACGGAAGTCATTCCTAATGCTTGTTGAGCAGCTACGCTGGGTCATGGATTATGAATAGATACCAGGGATTGAACAGAGGGAAACATCAAGAGGGTCCTCGGTCCCAAATGTGGAAGGACAGAGGTGGGAAGTAAACAAACACCTAAGCAAAGGCATTGCCATGGTGATGAGGGCTCCCAGCAGAGGAAGGGAGGATGTGATGGAGGAGGGAGGAGACCCCTGAGTGCAGCCCTGCACGTTAGAAGAACCAGCCCTGCAAACGCAGAAGGAATGAGGCTCCCACAGAGGCGCTGAGGCAACAGTGAACCAGGTCCATGAATAAGCCTTGCACAGCCTGGAGAGGAGGGGCGGGGCCCGCGAGGAGTTGGAGGTGGGGAGCTGGCCGGTTAAAAGAAGCTTCAGACCTCAGCACAAACTGAGAAAGGGGCTCTAATTCCAGTGGAAACCGTCAGAGGGCAGGGAACCCCAGGACTGGCAGGATCTGACTTTTACTTTCAAGAAACCCTGGTTGCTAATTGATGCATAAAAGTGAGTGGAAGAAGGGACACCACTCCGAGGCTGCGGCATTCTGAGCAAATCTCACACACACATGTGCTTATATGTAAACCATTTTATTTTACTGAACTGCCACGCACCTGGGAGTTGTGGGACTTTGTAAAAGGGTCAGATGGTTTCCAGTTTGATACGGGAAGGTAGTAATTCCACCACTCAACTGGTAAGGGGGCGCTGGCCCTATTCCCCTGATTAGGAAATGACCATGTCCTGGTTCATGGACCCTGCCTGACTTGGGTCACGTTTGCTGAATTGACTTCATTTGCGGTAACATGAAAAAGTCACCTTGCAATTTACAAAGAGCAATTTGGGGGGAAATGTATGTGTGCCAATTCTCCCCAGAAATGTGCTTAAGTATATGGTTTATTCAATAGTATCTTTCTCCCTAGAAAGATTTTAGATAAAAATAAACTTACCGAGCAATTATCAAACACCATTCACAAAGTCTAAATTCATAAGGCTTTCTACAAGAGTGATAGACTCAGCTGGACAGGTCAGGGAGATGGGGCAGCACCCAGAGCTGAGAGATGTGAGGGAAAGGGATCACCTGAGTCCCTGCAGACTGCAGCTCATTTCATGGCAAAGGGACAGAACAGAGGCCATGTGATGCCAGCAAGTCATAGGCACCACCCGTCAAACTGTGTTCCTGGCTGTGTCTCAAAAAAGAGGACACACATGGGTGTGTAAAGCCAGGCTTCCCTGAGACAGAGAGATGGACTGAATATTTATCATCTGAAGAAGGATTAGGTTAATGTACCAATTTTTTTAAGGTTAAAATGGGAGAATGAGCCATTGCAGTTCGTACTTATTTTGACCAAAGAAATATGGCAATGGATGTATTTTCTCTTTGGTAGTAAAGATTTTTATAGTGAATAAATTAGAATCCTGATGTCCAGGTTTAGTTCTGCCTTGGCTAGGGTGAGGGAACACTCAGCTTTCTGTATGCCAATGTTGCGTCTATAGATTGTGCCCCTTTTCTGAAGGTTTTGAAAAAAAGTAAGTTATATAAAGTAGGGAATGACCTATGTACAAATGACTTAATAAAAAAATGAAGTAATGAATACAGCTTGCCTATCATAAAGTACTATGCAAATACAAACCGTGGCTGTGTGCTGCTTCCATTCTTGAGGACTGGACACATCAGTCAGCTCACACTGCCATTGACAGGTGACCACAGACTGCGCTACTTGAACCCAGAAAACTATTTCTCACAGCTTTGGAGGCCAGATGACCAAGATCATTGTTCTGTTAGGGTGGGTTTCTGGCGAGGGTCCTCTCCATGCCTTTTTCTACAGTGTCCTCACATGGTGGGGTGGAGGGAGCACCAGACAGAAACAGAAGGACACACTGACCTCTTGTCCCCTTCCTGTAATGGCACCTGTACCATCTGATCAGGGCCATACCCTGTGACCACATTGAACCTTAGTGACCCCCTTAAAGGTCCTATCTCCAAATACAGTCACATTAGAAGTTAGGGCTTCAGCGTATGACTTTGAGGGGAAAAACTCAGTCCCTAACTCTAACCAGATTGCATCCAATTATAAACATTCCCTGTGGATGGGCAGCTCGACCTACACCACATACCAAGGCTGATGGAGAGGCTCACTCTTTCTTCTCTCCAACTCCACAGCTGCCTTTCCTACCTTGAGTCCATCGTATTGTGAGATAGTCCCTGGATGACTGTTCTGTACGCCTCTCCTTCACAGAACAGAGATTCTGTGGGTGCTGAAGATTACAGCAGCCATGGGGGTAGGGACCCCTGGAGGTCAAGGAGTCAGTGCTTGTTAATGCCGGGAATCAGGTTGTACTCACTCAAACCAGTGAGTAAAACTCCTGTTTTTATAGATGTGGGTCCCAGTCCTACAGCAGCCTATTCCAATTAAAATTAAGGTCTTGATTTCTGGAACCATCTGTGTTTGCGTGTTTCCGCGTTGTCTTTATAGGGGTATATGTTTTAAACCCTAACTAAGTGACCCATACATTAACTGCTCTGAATCATTTCATTGATTTATTTATAATTAGAACTTTTTCACATATGCAGAATGAATGCCACAAATGGGCCCGCTCAGGAGGAAGAACAGGATAGACGGAAGGATCCCATGACCGTGACCTTTACCCTTACTGGTGAGGGGAATACTTGGGTGAGATTTATGCTTGTAAATTCTGAGAATTTTATTCTAGTAGCCATTTCAGCATCTCACTTTTACTCTGGGAGTGCACATATATGCTTAAAAATTCTCTACTAATAAAATAAGTGTTTTGCCACCTCACAATAATTCATTCGGGTAATGAAGTATGATAAATTTCAGATGCCGTTCAGTGCAGCACCGTGCGTGTTTCCCGTAATATGAGTCTGTCATTAATTATATTTAGTTGTCACTCTTTCCTAAGTGGTGACTGCACACACGTCCGTTCATTTAGCTTCTAAGATGAAACGGCAGTAGGGAGAGAGGAGGCTGGCGGCTGAACCACTGCAGACAGGAAGCTTCTCAGGCGTGTGGAGCCACAGTGAACGGCAAGCTCCCACCTTGTATGTGGGCAAACCAACCGGAGCCTGACAGAGGGAGTCCTGGACTGCAGGGTCTCCGTCGTAACAGACCACATACCAAACTTCCACTTAGCCTTCCCTGGCTGGCCTTTGACCTGTCCTGCGACCACAGAAAACTTGTTCTTTTCTCGGGGTCTGAGCAGTTGCTCACACATCCGCTGCTCCCAGCTCCAGTGCCACTGTCTTTTCTGACCACCTCAATCTTGGTCTCGCCCTGTCCTCCTGTATCTCTGTTTCTCCTCTCTCTGTTCTAGTTTCTCCGTAGCACTTGCCGCTAGCCAGTGCTGCATTATTTATTAACTTACTGCACACTGGTCATCTGCTTCCTCCAGGTAGAATACAAGCTCCATGAAAACTAAAATAGTTCCTGGCACATGATGGATGACTCCCATATCTACTGAATGACGGAAGGATAATAAAAGTCGATGAAATGATACAGCTGTGTCCCTTTCTCGAATTCCGTCAGATGGTCCCAGTTACAGCAGAAGTATATATTTCCATGATTGTAATTACTTGATTTTTTTTAAAGAAACCTTTACTCAACAATTAGGAAACATGTATTTTTCTTGAGCGCACTTGAAACAATCGCAAATACCAACCACATGTAGGTTTCTAAACAAGTCTCGAATACCAAAGGATCAGTATCAAACACATACAATACACTGTATCTAAAACACAATTACAGCTCCAAAACATAATTAAAGGACAATAGCGAAAAATAACTTAAAAATGTGTTTAGAAAATGTAAACCACACTCTCAAGTTGATCAAAGAAAGAGAAGTCATAAAATGTTTAGAAGTGAATGATAACAAAATACTCCATTTCAGAATGAGGGGATGTAGTGAAAACAGTAATTAAGGGAAAATGTACAGCCTGAAATACATATGTTAGAAAAAGAAGCCTGAGATTTAATGAAAGAATCAACCCAAAGAAAGCAGTGGTAGGAGCCAGTCAAAATAACTAGTAATGGACAGAATATGCAAATGAACATCAACAGAGCCAAAATTCAAAGCTCCCAAAAAGATAATGCCAGAGAACACTAAGGCTGAATATCTGTCCTGAAACAAGAACTTCCTCAAAAATACTATCACAAGATTGGCTCAAGGAGAAATGAAAACCCAACTGGTTTCATAACACATACTCAGAGAAACTGAATCCTTAGTTAGTGATCTTTCCACAGGAGAAACATTCACCTCGACAGTTTACTACGTGGATTCTACGAAACTTTAAACAGATCATTTCAGTCGTACACAGAGTCTTCAAGACACAAATTAAGAGAATATTCACCCTCTCCATGTATGAGATACAAAATTTCGTTATCTTGCTATCAGACCCTTCATATAAAAATTATACAAAGGACACAAAAGCCAAGTAAATTGCAGTCCAACCCACTCCTGAACAAGAACACAAAAGTTCCTTAGCAAAATATTGGAAAATTGATTCCAAGCAATATACATAAAAAATAGAATGTAGCCTGCCAAAATTGTTATATTCCAGAAATTCAGAATAGAAATAACATTGCAAAAATTTTAATGAACTTAGCATGTACAGAGATTTCAAAAAGAAAATTATTCACAATAGACGCATAAAAACTATAACCCATTGGTAATGAAAACTCTGAGTAATTTAAGAATAGAAAAACTAATAATCTGTAGCAAATACCATGCATAATGGTGAAAATATGGAGAGTGCTGTTTCACTCAGAAATAAGAGAGAGATGCCTGGATCCCTGCTCCCGTTCAGCACTGCTCAGAAGGTGCTAAAACCAAAACTGGAAAAGTTTGTGCCCATAATTCTACCTGCGCACCCAGGTCTGGGTCACGGCTCTGAAGGTCACAGTGACTCGAGCCCAACCCCCAAGTCACACAGTTCCAGGATCTGATTCCTCCAGGTCCCAGATTCCTCACCCCTGACTGAGCCCAGCAGGTGTACTGGACGTTCACAACTGTATCCTGTCCAAGATTTGCTCACACTATTGCCTCCAGATGAACCAGGCTCCCCAGGTTCCAGGGCATAAACATTGGCAGGTTTGCCATGACCCTGAGCGCTTCTGAGTCCGGGCAGCACCCAGGAGGTCCAAGCCACTGTTCAGCCTTTCCCCATTCTTGCACCTGCACTGATTCTGAACAACAACGGAAGTCCAAGATGTCCAGAAGTCCAAGGCCTGAAGAACCATCCATACTTAGTGTATGTTTGAGGCTACTCTTTCAGCGATGGCCTCTCAAATCCCTTAAAACACTGGACCTACTCAAAGGCGGTTTTCCCGGTCTAGGGGTGTGGCAGTGGCAGCTCTCCTGGACTGCTATGTCCACCTGGAGCCAAGGGGCAGCAGGAGAAATGCCAAGGACTTGACCGCCCTCCAGGGTGACTGCTTATCATTCGTAAAGTGAGAGTCAAGCTTCCTACCTCCTAGAATTGTTGAAATATTAAAAACTGTATGTGCAGGCCAGCTCACAAGGTGTGAGGCTGGATGGAGTGACCCTGGCACAGTGCAGTGCCCGGCTGTGGTACGAAGTCAGGGCAAGGTGAATCTTCCCACCTCCCTACTCCGCTCAGACTGAGGAGTGAGGACCCACCCCATGCCTCCCACCTCTCCTTCATGCACCTTCCCAGGACACAGGACAGCCGTCCAGCAAGACAATTCCCTGCCGCCTTCCACATTGATTTTCCTTTGTGAAACCCCACTCCATCACTCGCTCTTTGAGGACAGTGTCCTCCAAGGGCCACATGTCTCTGGTGGTGATATTGGCAAGTTGCTTGCACTTAGAGTTTGTTGTATGAAAGGAGGAGCCAACACCTCCTACCTTTTGGTGAGGAAAACATTTTATGATGGAAAAAATTTAAGTCTTCGTGCTGCTGGCAAAAATAACTAATACATTTACCCGTAAAGAGTATTTTGTGGTTTAAGATGACAGAGTGGGTTAAAAGTTTTATAATTACTGGCTGTTTTTCCCCAAGATGTCCAATTTTGGAAGAGATGTTACACTTGGCAGCAGTTCACGAGTCGATATAGGAATGTCGTGAACCTGAGTTGGAGCAAAGGAAACACGGCCGTCGTCAAAGAGCAAGAACTGGGGGGAGTGTGTGCAGCGTCTCCGGAAGCCGGGCGCTCACTCTCACGGGGTGCACGCGGTGGGGAGAAACGCACTGCTATGGAAACCACGGAAGGGAAGAGAAAATTCTTTGTAACTAGGAGCTTGGGCCTCTAGCTTTGCAAATTATGCCAAAATACCACTTATCCATCTGCAGCCTTGAAGAGTACAAAGATAGTAAAATATCGCACCTTCTCCTCAACTTGCTTCTGCAGATGGGGAGAGTCTGAGTGTGGTGGAGACAGTGAGGGAGTTTCTCCTGGACGCCGGGGTCTGGAGGGAGACCTGCTGTGAAGGGCAGAGCTGGCCGGCGCTGCATTCACGTGACTCAACTTCCCCAAAGAGTCTCTGCAGTGTGGAGAGTGTGCTGGGTGTCTTTTACAGCCCCGGTCTGTGACCAGCCTTTTCCCCATCAAGCAGAAATCCGAACCAACCTTTTCGTCCCTTGCATTTTTGTGTGAGGCAACTTCACATGCCTCTTAGCACAACCTCTAGAATAAAGGAAAGTGATGTTGATTATAGCTTTTTGAGACATAGAAAAATACCAGTCCCAGCATTTGTCTCCTCCCTGGAATGTATATTGCTATTTTTGTGTTCCTGGCACATTGCCTAGTGCATTTTTTTTTAAAGACTATAGTTCATGAATACCTGAATGGGGAACATAAAGATGAGTGCTCATGGCTTTGTCAACCAAATGGATTAATATTCTTGCAAACACAGACCTACATATGACCAAAAACTGTCCTGCCTAGTTAGACAAATTCCCCTTCAATTTATAAGTATCAGTTGAATTCAGTGTGATTATTTTTATTCCACAGTTTATAAAACAACTTCTTTCCTTAACTTCTGCAAACATGCCCTTAATCTAAAGTGTCCAGAAAGGGAAAAATGGGGGGCAGTGGGATCCTTTCATGGATGAGTGGGAAGACAGGAGCGTCAGGGCCTGCTGTGGTTTCAACGTGTCCCCTGCAAAATTCAAGTGTTCAAACTTACTGGTCAAAGGGTAGCATTGCAAGGTGGGACCTGTAAGAGGTGATTAAGCCTCCCTGGAAATGGGATCCAGGCCCTTGTAGAAGAGAATTCAGGGTGTTCAGCCCAATGGCCACGGGGTTCCTCCCCTGGATGGGGAAATAAGGAGGTGCCTCTTAGGAGCCGAGAGCAGCCCTCACCAGGCAGCACCTGCCAGCACCTTGGGTATAGACTTAATCTCCAAAACTGTGAGAAATAAATTTCTGTTCTTTATAAATTACCCATAAGATATTCTGTGACAGCAGCACCAACAGACAGGACAACACTACCCTTTCTCCTTGTCCCTTGTGGAGGGAGGCAGGGTCTCTGCGGGGAAACCAGATGCATCTCCACCCATCGCTGAGCCTCTTTCAGACCTGGGGCAGGTGCAGGAGAGGACACGAGCCCTTTTCCAGAATGGCCTGACATGGGTCAGTAGGACCTTTGTCTCTCCCTCTGTGAGGGAGCTGACTGACGGGGGGGAGAGATGCTGTGGGACGTTCAGCTCCTCTTCTGGGCAGCCGTCACATGATGGACAAGTGGTCCCACAGGTACCAGGGCCACACTCTGGATGTCAGGCCCTGGGGCACTCACTAACTCCAACACATACCCTCTGATTCATTCCTAGCAATTCTTCATGCAAAATAAGCTGAGGAAAGTACCTCTGAGATGAACAAACCAAGAATTCTAGAAACTCATTTTCCTGTCTAATGCCAAGTCATATGTGCTGAGTGTACCCACCCCGAGGAGCACACGTGTGTGTGGGCACTGCCCCTGTGCTCTGGGTGTTCTCAGCTTTTAGAGAGGACATCCAGGAACACAGGTTCTCATCACAGCTGATAAAGAAGGTCCTCCTATTTTTATTTATTTATTTATTGTAGTTTAGCTACTTTATAATTGGAACCATTCTTTTCTTTGATGTTTTTTCTCTTTGAGTTCCAGAAAGAAAAAAATAGACTTTGGTTTGAGCTTTTATCATTGACCAGTTAGCTTTATTTTTGTTAAGGTAGCACTTGCCTTAATGGACTAGTGAATAAAATTAAAAGCTGCCAGATGCCAAGCGGCACAGCCGCAGGGACTGTGTCTGTGTGCGTGCGCGTCTGTGTGTCTGTACAGTAGTAACAGCTACTGTTTATTAAGTGCTTCTTGTGTCCCCAACACTGTGGCAATCTTTTCTTACACATTATCTCAAACTGTAGTGATTACTCTGAATGGCGTTGTGGTAACCACATCGGAGAGATGAAAAAGTTACGCTATCTAGTAATGAGCTTGCCCACTGGCTCAGGCTTTTAAGTGGCCCAGAGATTTGGTAATCAAACCCCACGGGCTATCCAAGTTGAGAAGTGGTCCTTTACTAAGCACGTAGAATGTTTGATATTCGAGGTAGATACTCCTTATCATAAAAAGTATCTACCTATTAATATTTTAGGAAGGTTTTGTATTTATTCCTTCAGACTGTTATAAATTCTTACAGTAAATTGGAGTTTAAAATAACAGAAATACATTCTTTCATATCCTGGAGGCCAGAAGTTCAAAGTCAAGGTGTTACTTTAGTTCCTCTAAAGTGATGAAGGCTTTTATCCTTTGCCTTTTCCAGATTGTGGGGGTTCCAAGGGG
Source organism: Otolemur garnettii (assembly GCF_000181295.1). Lineage (NCBI taxonomy): Eukaryota > Metazoa > Chordata > Mammalia > Primates > Galagidae > Otolemur > Otolemur garnettii. Next base: position 593,623 of record NW_003852417.1, read on the forward strand.
GGTCTTTGGACTGGGGCTAAGTCATCCCGATCTCTGCCTCTGTAGTCACGTTGCCTCCCTCCCTGTGCCCATCTCTTCTCTGTGTGTCTTTCAAAAGGACACTTGTCATTGGATTTAGGAACCACTCAGATAACACAAATGATCTCAGCTTGGGTCCTTAACTTGATTATTCTTGCAAAGATCCTTTTGTTGAATAAGATCACAGGTTCCAGGAAACAGCATGTGGACAAGTCTTTTAATAGTTGGGGGAGGTACAGCGGGGCCACCATTTAACTCCTACATTTTTTAACAGCAGTGAGGACTTACCAAGTATTTTTAGTACTTATGAAGTTTTTTAATGTATATGATCTTCATTGAAGCATATACTATAAACAGCTATACAGTTGTTAATGGGGAAAGATTTTATAATTCCTGAGTTACAAACCCTCTCTGGTTTTAATATTTTATATATTTTGCTATTGAATTTTATTACAGATGAGTATATATTTATATCTTTTATCTAATTTCATTATTGATTTTGTGGATATTAGCTTTCTGTAACTTAGTTTTCAGATTTTAATATTAGGGTTATGCTACCTTCGTAATAAAATAAAATGAGATTTCTTCATCCCCCCCCACCATATTCTAGGGAACGCATTCTAGGTCATGGGATTCATCTGAAACATGAATGCTCACAAAAACATAATTTTAGAATTGTTTTGTTGTAAGGTACTTATTAAGGTAGATTTATTGAATTTTAAATTTTCCCCTTGTTTTTTTGACACGTTCAAAATGTTTACCTGCTTGAATTAATTTTGAATTTATATTTTCTAGGAAAATGATCAGTGTATAGCTTTTTAGAAATAATGGTCAAGAGTCATAGTCACTTTTTCGACTAGTCTGCTGCCCTCGGGATGTGGAGCTGGAGACTCTTCTTACATCTGATCTGTTGTTTTCTCCTCTTTCCAGCATTGCTGGTTAACTCTGTGGATCCATAGTAGAGTTTCCCCTGGATTTACTGCTCTGCCTTTTGTTCTTGTTACTATTTCCTAAATTTAGTTTTATCAAGATACTAAATGTTAATCTAATTACCTTATTTAAAATTACCTTAAATTTAATATTAAAATTAAATATTAAGGTAATTCCCTTTGGAAAAAATGGTTAAATTAGCAGGATATACCATTTCTCTATCATTTTACCCTATTTCTTCTAGTAAAGTTTAGTAAAAATCTGAAACCCTTTATGTTAGAATTTGTAACATATGAAATTTGCATTACCTCCCTTTGAACTTGGAGCCAGCCCACCCCACAGTCACAGTCACGGTCCTCCTCATCTCAGCTTTTCCCTTGTCACTTCCTTAACACTACCAGTGACTTTGCCAGCATCACCATTTAATAATTCCTCTACTAGGTATATATCCAGAAGACCAAAAATCATTTTACAACAAAGATATTTGCACCAGAATGTTTATTGCAGCCCAATTCATAATTGCCAAGTCATGGAAGAAGTCCAAGTGCCCACTGACCTATGAATGGATTAATAAATTGTGCTATATGTATACCATGGAATGTTATGTAGCCTTAAAAAAAAGATGGAGATTTTACCTCTTTTATGTTTACATGGATGGAGCTGGAACATATTCTTCTTAGTAAAGTATCTTAAGAATGGAAGACAAAGTATGCGATGTACTCAGTACCATTATGAAACCAGTATATCATCGCCCACACTTCCATAGGAAAGATAAAACACAACTGTAGCCCATGATGAAGGAGGGAAGAGGAGGGGGAGGGGAGGAGAGGCCAGGTGGAGGGAGTGTGATCATTGGGACCACACCTATGGTGCATGCTGCAAGGGTACATGTCAAATCTATTAGGAGTAGAGCATAAATGTCTTAACACAATAATTAAGTGAGGTGAAGGCTATGTTGACCAGTTTGATGTAAGCATTCCAAATTGTATATAAAATCAGTACATTGTACCCATAAATGCATTAATGTACTCAGTTATGATTTAATAAAAAATGGTTAAGTGAAATAAAATAGTAAATCAATAAATTTTGATTTCAAAAAACAATGAAAAATGTGAATAGAAAAAAAAAATAATCTCACTAAGAACCCAGAACTCCATCAGCATGGTGTGCATGTCCCATCTGCACTGAGCAGGCTCCTCCTCATCAGTCTGAAAGAGAACTTCTATCCAGAAAAATCACGGGGAATAATTCGCATCAAAGGTCAGAAGCCACTCAACAGGAAGCTGTCGCCATCCCTTGGGCATAATTAGTAGGCTGTGCAGGCGAGGCGATGTCTTCTCGATGCAGACCAGAACACACGTGTGGATGAAGACGAGTTTGGGGCTCTGATATGCCAACCTGAGATGAAGACTCACCTGGGAGGGGCTGAGGAAGGGCACAGCCTTGGCAGGAAGGGCAGGCACTGGCCTTGGCTTGGGGTAACCACTCCAGAGCGTCTGCTCAAGGTGCTCTCCTTGGCAGCTCGGGGACCCTCATCCAGAGAAAGAAAGTGACTGAAACTTTGGGAGGTTTTTCCCCAGTGGCTGTTTGTATAGTGCCCAAAACCCTGGAGGCAGAGACACTGTTATATCCTTTGTCCCATAATGCACTGCAGACACCTCTGATCATCCTGGCTGATTCTGTATCTACCTTGTTGACCACTGAAGAATGTGGGCCTCTTGGCTCTTTGACCTTCATGGTGTCAACAGTCTTGCCCTCTTCTCTGTATCTTCCCTCCTCTCCCAGGGCCACTCCTGTGCCCCGGTCACCATTCCAACATGCCCCACCTTCTGCATGTTAATTATTTCTTTATACTTCTTATTTGCTTCCTAATTCATTTATCTTAAATTTTATATTATGCATACTATGCATATAAAATAACACAATGTTTGCATACATATAAAAAACAATAAGCCTGTCTCCCAGCATACCCAAAGAATTTTACGCAAGCTTTGAAGGCCCGTATGTGATTATTGCTACACAAAGCCTCTACTTTTGTTTCAAAAGTAACTGCAGTCTGAGTATTGTATTATTATTCTCCAGCATGCATTATAATCCTCTTATCTCCCTAGTTAATTCAGGGCTGTGTGTTAGAACTGTGTGTGGGGGGGTATCATGCTATTTGTCATCTTCTGCGTTTTGTATTTCTATGCTTTGTGATTTGGCCATGATGATGTTGTCAGTACAAGTGATTCTTTTTCACAGCTGAGTCTTTCATTCTATAAACATATATTAAGTAAAGGTACACAATAGATACATTTTTCAATTGTCCTGTCATTGGACCTTTGTGTGGCTTACAGCTTTTTGCTGTTGTAAACAATGTTGCCATGAACACTCTGCCCCCTCCCCACAACCTCCCCCATCCCCGTGTGCGGTGAGTTTATGCCAGGAAGTGGAATTGCTGGATAGTAGGAACGTGCACCTTCAATTGTATGAGACACGTAGGAACGTGCACCTTCAATTGTATGAGACACGTAGGAACGTGCACCTTCAATTGTATGAGACATGTAGGAACGTGCACCTTCAATTGTATGAGACAATGCCAAACAGCATCCCAGGACTCTTGTACA
>NW_003852417.1:597204-634972 GCF_000181295.1 Otolemur garnettii
GCTCCAGATCATTACCAATACTTGGTTTCATAACTGTTTCATTTATCTTGTAAAATGATATCACAGTGTGGTTTTACTTTGTATTTTCTTGATTGCTCATTAGCAAGTTTTCATTCTTTAGTTGACTGTTTTCTTTTCTATAAATGCCATTCATGTCTTTTGCTCATTTTTCTATGAGTTGTCATTTTCTCTTATATTCACTTTGAACATTTTATTGTTCTATCTTCTGGCATTTGAATATTAGCATTTCTTAAAGCTCAGTTTGGGGTTCTTTTTTCTCCTGAAGCTCCTTTCTACTTACATAATCCCATCTACTTTAAGTTACCATCTAGTCAAACCATCTGTATGCAAATTACTTCTGATTTTATATTTCCAGACGAGATCTAATTTCTAGCTCCACATCTTAAATCCAACTATTTCTCAGTATGCTCACTTGGATGTTTCAAAGGAATCACAATTTTAACTTTAAAATCAAAATTATTATTTTCCTCCACATCTGATATTTTTAGTGTTCCCAATCTCTGAGTGTTGCACAATACAGAAGCCACAAGAGCGTCCTCAGCTTTTGGCTCTCAGCTACGTTAACTTTCAGCGACTTCAGCGACTGCATCAGCCTCTAACCGGGCTCCCCGAATCCACTCTGGACTCTTCTTCTCAGTTCTCTACCCCGAGCTAGAGTGAAATAGCCGGTTCAAGTGCACCTTTGATCATACTGGAAGCATCATCCACTTCCCAGCTCTCTTTGAATAAAATCTAACCATGTTAGCACACAACTCTAGAAGACCCCCCACTTCTGGATTCTGCTGGCTTCGGCTCCTGTTTTCTACCGCTGAATAAAACCTAACCTTGTTAGCACATGACTCTAGAAGACCCCCCACTTCTGGATTCTGCTGGCTTCACCTCCTGTTTTCTGCTGCTCTTTGCACTCAGCCACACTAGGCTCCTTTCAGCTTCCTGCAAACCTGTGTTTCTTTCTGCCCTGGTGATGGAACAGGGCACGCTCTCCCCTTGGAATGGCACCTGCACGGTTGACTGATACTTATCTTAGTCCAAGCTCAATTTTCATGGCATTTCTTGCCCTGATAAGCCTATTTCATATGTTCACCAAGAATTAGTCATTCTGTTTGTATGTATAAGGCACTTATAAATGTGCCTTTATAATTTCCAAGTGTTCCATGAGGATGTATCTAACTTGGGTACCTATTAAACTTAAACCTAATTAATACAGAGCCTCAATCATAATAAGTATTGGCTAAATGAACAAATTATACTCCCGTATCATCTGATTTTTAAAAAGATATATCAGGCATTTTTGTTACTTAGTGTTACTGAGCCATATCCCACAACTCTGCACATGCACATTATAGAATGTTTGGAATAAGATCACAGGAAACAGGTGGAGTGGGAGGGATTTGGTAGGTATTTTGATGTAATTTCTAAAATAGGTCCTGGACAAACACATGGTAAAATAAAATTTAAAGACAACTAGACTACTCACCAAGTCCCTGAGGCAAGAACTTGGAAGGGCGTCTACTATGTGGTTGGTTGAGGTATTTCTAGGTGAAACAAAGTCAGTCCTCGGGGTCCTAGGGATACTTTATAGTTGTTCTTTTGTTAAAATAACCAACCGAGTCCTAAAGCTCTTTTATATATTATTGCGTTTCATTTTGTTTGTTTTCATTCTATCTTATAATTATAGAAGACAATTTAGAAAGACAATACAAAGAGATATCAATTTCATAGTTAGAGTCTTCCAAGAAATATCCAATAATGTTAGCATCTAAATGAGAAATCTAAGAAAAATACACATAAAATAAGGGGATGAGATTTGGAAGCCAGAGGGCCAGACATCGAGATCCGTTCTGGGTTGGAAGAAATGCCTGCGGAATTTCAAGATGTATCAAACGGAAACATAATAAAGTCCTCATGAGCAAAGCAAAAACCATACCAAGTACTGAAGTTACGGAGCCCAATTAGGAAGAGGATTTGAGGCAAAGTATCTGATTGTTAAATGAGTGTCTAAGTTATAAACACTGTGCCCGGCCTAAGGAACGGCTTGGAAACAGGGACACTTATGTGGGTTACCATATTCCATACTCTCCTCAATAAGAAAGATAGAACAGAAATAAGAATAAAATACTCTTTTTTTTTTTTTTAATTGAGACAGTCTTACTTTGTCACCCTCAGTACAGTACCATGATGTCATAGTTCACAGCAACCTCAAACTCTTGGGTTCAAGAGATTCTCTTGCCTCACCCTTCCTAGTAGCTGGGACTACAGGCGCCCACCACAATGCCTGCTATTTGTGTGTGTGTGTGTTTTAGTAGGCCCGGGCCGGGTTCAAACCCACCAGCCCTGGAGCATGTGGCTGGTACCCTAGCATCGTTGGTGAAGTATGGGCTTTACCTCCAATCACAAGTTACAGACTTTGTAATGAAGTTCTATCATTTCAGGGATTTCAGAGGAGGATATATTCATTTCCAGCATAGACCTTTAACTTTTCGAAGACATGTGTTGGCTGTGTCACCGGAAGGACAGAGAAATAATGAAAAAGAATAATCTGTTATCTAAAGGATCCTCTGCACCGCCAAGCAATGTGTGCCAAAGCCACCTCCTCAGGAGAATGTGAAATTGGCTGTTCTCATTAAAGGGCTGGGTTCACACAGAACACACAGGCTGTGCCCTGGGTGGGGCAATTAAATTGTCCCGGTCAGGAGATGAGCTTCCTCTGGGGGAGAGGGTCTGAATTTGGTCCCGGTCCCTGCAGCATGCTGCCCCCACTTCTCACTGACCCCCCAGACTGCATCCTCAGCAAATTCCTGCATGTGAGTCTGTGTATCAAGCTTGGCTTCCGACCAAGGTGACCTATAAAAGTGACCTAGAAGTCTTCCTACTCATAGTAATTAGTGTGTGTGCGTTAAGTCAAAGAAATATATCTCTAAGCTTAGAATCAATGCCCATAACCCCTGAAAGAATCCAATGTCCCAAATCCTTGAGGGGAGGGTGTCAGCACTGGTAGGAAAGCCAGATGGAACAGAGGAAAATATGACAATGGACAGCGTAAACCATGGGATGCTGAGTAGAGAACATGCTGTAGCCGGAACAAGTTAAGGTAGCTGCAAGTTGCCTTGAAGTTTACCTAACAAACTTCTTTGCTGGCTGATTTAAATGTCTGTGCCCCTCACTTGCTCTTCAGCTGTGAGGAGTCAAGGACTGAGGTGTCCACATCAACTAGTAGTGACTCGGCTCTCCAGACTTAGCTTACGACTTTGCCTCCAACTGTCCCCACCATCATTGACCCAGATTTCCAGAGCTTCTGTTGCTGTTGGACGATGTGATTTTGCCCTTCTCCTGACAGTCCCTGCTGCTCTGGCATGGAAGAGACCCAGCCTTCAGGTTTACGGGAACCTGCGTGGGACCCAGAGATATCTGACATACGCTTGGAGTTGTGATTGGTTAAACATTAGGGAGGAAATGTCACACCCTCCTTGGGGAGGGCAGGTCTGGAAATTTCCTTGGTCCTACTGGAAACTTGCAGTTGTGACCTAGAGAGGTGTGGGAGAGTTTGGGGAGACTGCCCTCCTTACGACTTCTAAGTTCCCTGGGGCTGTGGGGGAATGGCTAACACAGAGACGTGGGTCTCGCTGAGGCTCAGGGAGCTCTGGAACCCAGGAACTGGGGAAGTTATCAAAGGGGTCACCTCTCTGGAGACCCACAGCGAGCCAGGATGGCACTAGTATAAGGAGGGACACTGACTCCTGGGGGGACGGGACGGGCAGGGGAACATGACCAATCTGCACCCTCCTCTCTGTTTCAGATGAGGCCTCAGAACAGCATTCCTAGGACACCTGTAGGGTGCACTCTCCAACCCTGGGATCCACTTGGCCCTTAGTCCCTAAGGGCCACATGGTAAGCCAGGAGGTGGGGAGGAGTGGCCTACGAATGGTTCCCTTAACTAGAACTCTCTCCTGCAGGTTGACCTGTTCTGCTGCAGACTAGGAAAGTGGTCAGAGGGGCCGTGTGTCCAGGCCTCCATGGCACTGAGAAATGGCAGGGATCTATATAAGGATTGTTCATTAGACCACTGTCTTAGCAGCGGTCACCATTCCCCATCCAGCTGCCCAGTAGGAGCCCGATCTGCTTCTGGGGGCTGACCTGCTGCTGGGGGCCACCCTCAGCATGCACAGCTGGGTGGAGTACAGGAAGGGACCGTTCCCCCACGGCTGGCTTTCCTGGGCATGGGTGAGATTTGCAAGCCTGGATGAATATACTCTGAGTGGAGCATCATTCCTGCCTCTGCTGGGATTGTGCTCTTGGAGGGAGCTGGCCAGTGGGCATGATGGAACCATAAATGTGCACGTCCTCTTCTCTGTGACTGGCCCTGACCACTTGCAAGCAGAGGCTGGGGAGGTTCTTGGAGGACCCTTCCCATTTTCTAGATGAGTTCTCAAACCTGACCTTATCTTTTAACCTTACGGACATTCACATGATCCTATCAACCTGCTGCCCAGCAGAGGTGAGGCCAGGTTTTCAGCTGGTTCCCATGATGGAGGAGTTCCGGAATGCTTTAGGTCAGCCACACAGCATGTCCCAACACAGGCCTGGACCTCTGATAGGCAACGAGAATTATGGGACCCTGATCCAAATGTGGCCTTGGCCAGCAGGAATTAGCGAACAATGAATCAGTACCAATAACCCCTGAAAGAATTCAGGGTCCCAAATCCTTGAGGAGGGAATGTTAGCATCAGTGTGGAAGTCAGACATGAGCAGAGGACACAGTGTGAAGGAACAGGACTGACTAAGAGAACACGCTGTCACACAGCTAGCAAGAAGGGAGTGACCACAAGTGTCACAAGAAACATCACAGGAACCCAAGGCTCATCACACAGCATCGGGGTCTGCCTCCACTCCCACCCCAACCCCCCACTGGGTGCAGGGAGGCACCACACACCTGGGCCTCATCATATAAGGTGAAAACTCTCCTGCCTGGCAGGGAGGAGACAACATCCTTGCTGGTCAAGAAAAAAGGGGAAGAGACAACATGAGGGAGGAGGCAAGGCCACACGGGAGAGAGAAGGAAGACACTGAGAGCCCGAGGCTACGGAGTTTGGGCCGCGCACCTGCCCCTGCCCCCAGGCAGTGCCCTACTGCTCACTGGTAACCTCTGCTTGGTGATTTCACCCTCTGTGCCAGCTTCCATTCCTTGATTATGGGGGATAAGAACTGAGGTATTCACATCAACCACTGGTAACACCATGAAGAAACACAGGATCCAGGAGAGCCAGCCTAGATGTCCCCGGACGTGGGATAGAACCCCCCGGGGCACAGTCACCTGCCACAGAGGCAGAAGGCAGGCTCCGTCTGAGTAAAGGAGGCTTGAGCAGACTCGGGGCCCATCAGGCAGTCACTCTGTCCCCAGAGGGTTTCGTGTAGCAGAAATGGAGGTGACTGTTAGAAGAACAAATGAAGGAACCTCAAGTAGGGGGTGGTGTGTGTGGCTAAAATCCCAGAGGGTGAATAACAAACCCATTGTCCATCACAAGGATCTAAGGGATCTAGGGATGTAAACGGAACTGATGCCCCACAGGGCTGAGGTGGGAGGATGAGCCAGGGGGCGAGAGGAACATGCCGGGCAGGGCAGGGCTGAGGTGGGAGGGCGCCAGGGGGCGAGAGGAACACGCCGGGCAGGGCAGGGCTGAGGTGCACGACAGCATCACTGAGCAGGAGGCCGCTGCTGAGACGGAGCTGGGAGGACGCCTTAGTGGCCTGCTGGGGAATGGACAAACGCAGGACATCAGGAGACAGCACTCGGCGATGCCGGCTGTAGATGCCCACGACGCGAGGAAGTGGGGCCGTGTCCACTGTCAGGGGCTGGAGCTCCTTCAGCACAGGAATATCAGGACTGGTTGAGTCACTGGGTAAACGGAAATGTGGAAGTTTTAAATGATGGACAAAGAAAATAACTGGGAAAATATTTGTGGTACCATAGTACTTTTCTTAAATTATGCTGTTTTTAAAAAATAAGATTCTCAGATGCCACCAAAAGAACCAGTTTTCATGGGTGTGACTTTCCAGCCCTTAATCCTCACCCCCTATCCATGGGAAATGGGAAGCATAACTTCCCAATTAACTATTCGATGAGAAATTAATTTTCTCTGCTAAGTTGAGGTCTGTAGGTCTTAATGTATGTGAGTCCAGTGTGCACTGACTGGCACCTTATTTGCTGAAACCAGAAGACTTATCTTTTCCTTTCCTCCTCCCCCAGGTGTGAGGGACTGAGTGTTTGCATCTCCCAAAAGTTCATGTGCTGAACTCCCAGCCTCAGTCAGCAGGCAGGGCATTTGGGAGGAAATTAGGTCAGCAGGGTAGAGCCTTTACGAATGGGATGAGGGGACTTATAAAAGGGACCCCAGAGAGCTCCCTTGCCTTTGGGAAATAAAACAAAAATCCTAAGCCTCCCAAGAAAGTGAACAAACTTCTTTTGGGCAAAGGGATTCCAGAGAAACTTTGAAAACTGAGCCAAGACATCATGGGAGCTTGGACAAGCCTTGTTCAGCACCCCCCACTAGTCACCACTGGGCTTTCTTTACTAAGGGTCAATCACGGCCGGCCCATTGGAAAGACTTGCTCACCACTGATTTCAACCACGGTGACTGGTCCTCCCCTCTCCACCTTGCACACAACTGAGCACATAGTCGGGACAAGAGAGCACTCGCCAGGAGACTTCCTGTCCTCTGCCTCTCCTTTCCTTGTATAGACCCTACCTGTAACACAGCTAAATGTGAAGTATGCATGTTAGCCGATTATGCACACACGCACCACCCCTTCATGAATATTCATATAACCTGTTGAATATGCACACTTAGCTAAATCCTTCAGCATTAAGTTCCTCTCATCCTCTCCTCCCTAGAAGTGCTTGCCCTCAGCTTCTGCCCAAGGCTATGCTTCCCAGCCAGCAAAATAACCAACTTGCTGGCTGCAACCATTTATGAGAAAAAAAACCTCTCTTTACAAATTTACAAACCCCGTGATTCTTCAGTTGACTCCTCTTTCTGCTGTGAGAGGATATAATGAGATGTTAGCAGCCTATAACCCAGAAGAGGGTCCTCACCAGAACCCAACCATCCTGGCACCCTGATCTTGGACATTTCAGCCTCCATAATTGCAAAAAATAGAGTTCTGTTGTTTACAAGCCAACCAGTCTATGGTACTTTGATGCAGCAACCCAAACTAAGACAACAGATCATCTTAAATCTCTGCTGGGATGTGTAGCTGAAAACAGCCATGTGGGTCTAGGTGACTGTTTTTCCAATATTGTCTGAAGACCATCTGCACCAGTTACCTGCATGGCTGGAATTGGAAACTCTTGACTCACTTCCCAGACATAATGAATCAGAATCCATCTAGGTGGGTCCAGAAATCTGCATTGTTAAACAGAGCCCGCAGCTGATTTTATACTTTGAGCTTTGAGAATTTCTTGTCCATCTGAGAATTATTACATAGTGTAGAAATTGGCATTTAGATTGCAAACTGCTTAGAGACAATAAATGAATGAATCCACTTCTATTTTCTACATATTATGGAAAGAAACTGTTAACTGCCAAGATACGTATTACTAAAGTGAGGCTGAGTTTACTGCTACCAGCAGCCAGGGGACCTGCTACATCCTATGACAGTGTCTTAGCAGCACCCAACAGAGGGGTGAAGATGTGGGCTAGGACAGGTCTTCTGTTTAGAGATGGGTCTCTTCTTGTTCATGGGGGTGCCAGGTGAGGATCAAGCAAGGTTCACACATCCCAGCTTAGGACTGGTGGACCCAGCAGCAGGAGACTCTGGGGAAAGTCTTAAAGAATAAGCAGTTGTTTGTTGAGGAAAGAGTTGCTTGATGAGACTAGTTAAGCAATTTATTCTCTGGGAAAGGCATAAAGAGTATTGGTTGAAAAGTCTATTCCTCAGATAAAGAGACAGTAGCAAAGTTCCTGATAATATAAATTTATTTGCAATTTAATCCTCCTAGGTAAGGGTGTTCTGGAATAGAGAAGTTGTGTTAACGCTGACAGTCACAGGCTGAGGCTATGCTAATGTAGATGGTGAGCTGTGTGGCACAGATGCCTCATGTCGTCATGTTGGGAGGCAGGGGACCAGTGCTGTGGGAACTGTGGAGTACCCTGGGAGGCTCTGCATCGGCGTGGATGGAAGATGCCCAGACTGCGATTTTTGGAAGGAAAGCAGATGCAGGCCAGGCACTCCGTGATGCTCTTCTAACCCAGGACTGAGCAGAAAGAGATATCAAAGAAATCCGGTGCACCTCGCAGCTCCAATGTCTCCGTCATGATGGGATCAAAGAGACTGAAACACGTGACCTCTAAGTTCTCTGTGGAAAAGGGTGGAGAATAGTTCATTTTTTAAAGCTGTGACATTGGCTTGGCACCTGTGGCTCAAGTGGCTGAGGCGCCAGCCACATACACCTAAGGTGGTGGGTTCGAATCCAGCCTGGGCCCGCCAAACAACAATGATGGCTGCAAACAAAAAATAGCCGGGCGTTGTGGTGGATGCCTGTGGTCCCAGCTACTTGGGAGGCTGAGGCAGGAGACTCGCTTGAGCCCAGGAGTTGGAGGTTGCTGTGAGCTGCCATGCCACGGCACTCTACCCAGGGGGACAGCTTGAGGCTCTGTCTCAAAAAAAAAAAAAAAAAAAGCTGTGACATGGGTAAGGGACTTTGTCTCATTACTAGTATGGCTGCAAATTTCAGGTTGACATATTTTTTAAACAACATCATCACCTAAATCTGGTGCCCTTTATGTATCACGACCTGCACACTTGGATATGGACTTTGGTGTTGCTATACAGGGATGCCTGGGGCTGGGGTATCTGTAAAGAGGAGGAGGTTATTTAGCTCATGGTTCTGCAGTCTGCACAGGAGCCTGGAACCAGCACCCACCTCGCTTTTCCTCGGGGGCTTTTGTGCTGCATCAAAACATGGCAGAGAAGGTCAAAGGAGAACTGGGCACTTGTGAGGGGCCCACACTTGCGGGGCTTCCCAGCTTCCTAACAGCCCACTCCTCCGGGGACTAATCAGGTGCCCTAGAATCAGCTGAGGCTTGTGAGAGCCAGAACTCACCACTGGGAGCCCAAACTTCTCCACAGCACAGCTCTGGGGGTTAGATTTCAACATGCGATTGAGTGGGGATGTACAGACAATACCCAGCCATAGTTGCAGCTGAGCATATAATGAGAAGAGAAAAAAATAGAAGTAGTTAGTCAAATTTGAGGTGGATTTTATGGCTAAAATTATGCCATTTTGGTTCTTACCTGTTTCATAAATACAAGGCACCAATACCAAAGGGAATTTAATCCACAGAGGCTTGGTCTACACTGGAGTGTTTACAGCAGGGACAGAGACAAGCAGAACATGTGTGGGTGATGTTTCCACGGAGGTGGCTCCAGGATTTTCTGTGTTCTGACCTGCGTGAGGATCGCAATCCCTTGACTAATCCTGGATCTGGCAGCTGAAATAAACGGGGTAACAAAGAAAGAACACACATGCTAGAGAGTGCCTGGTAGGGCAGCGTTCCTCTGGCTAAAACCAGAGGCAGGCCGGGGTCGCCTATGTTGAGAGCAGAGGAGTTCAGTGTTTCCACAACCCTAGAACCATCCCAGAACTCAGGCTGGAACAACACTCTGCTCTCAGAGAAAGCAAATCTCTAGATCTGCTCCCCTGCTCCAAGGAGAGAGGAGAGGACACAGGAGCTCGTCAGGTTTGAGGACATTCACCAAGCCCCCCTGGAGGTGAAAACAGTAGCTTGAGGGGTTTGAGACCACCGTTGTCAGAGGAAAGACTCTTTGCTTCCCACTGGCTGCCTTGCTCTTCCGTCAGGGTTCAACAGGGTGCCTGGACATTAGGTTAAACGTTATTCCAGATGTGTCTGTGAAGGTATTTCTGGGTGAGACTGACATTGGAATTGGTGGACTGGGTGAAGATGTTTGTCCTCCATAATGTAGATCAGCGTCATCAATCAATCCAAGATCTGAAAAAAAAAAAAAAAATACTGAGTAAGAGACAATTTTCCCCCGCCTGACGGGATGAGCTATGATATTTTTTTCCCCTTCCCATCAGACTTAAATTGAAAAATCATCTTTTCTGGGATCTCAAACCTGCTATCTGTTGGACTAGAACTCAGGGCATCAGAATACTCTCCTTATCCTCAAAACTTTGGATTCACATGAGGCCTATACCACGTGCTGTCCTGGGCCGTCAGCATGAGCCAGTTTCATGTGTATATATCTCCCATTGGTGCTGCTTCACTGCAGAACCCTGAAAAATACAGTGGCTATTATTTTTCCCATTTTAAAGAGGCGAGAACATTTAATTATTTTCAAGTATACTGCAGAGACAAAATGAAATAAATATAATTTGTTGTAATTTGTCATTTACAAACATATTTCAACAAAATTAAGTCAAAATAATATTCCATGGTACTTCAAAGAATTTAGTATCAGCACAGGTTTAAAAAAATAGCTCTATGGCCAAGCTGGAGCCCAGAATGTTCCATAGGTTTTATTATGTGAGAATCTATGGAGAAAAGTAGAAGCTATTCCATCAAAGATGCTTAAAAAGATAACTACCAATTTAGAAAAAAGTCCTAAGTTGTATTCCTACCTCATACCATTCACAATAGTGTGAGAACCGAAATAAATAAATAACTATAGAAACGTTAGGAAAACATAAAAATGTGTTAGTTGTTATTTTATGAAAGAGCTTCATAATGGAAGTCAAAAGACAATGTCCACAAGTAATAACTCATCTGTGTGTCTACATTAAAATGTAAAATTCTGTGCAACCAAAGATGTCATGAAATATTTAAGTCGGGGGAAAGCGCAGGAAGAGGAAATAAAGAGGATTCAGTAATCAACAAGAAATGCACAAAAGAAATGGGGAGAAAAAGAGCAAACAACTGTCAGAGGAGAAGGACGAAGGCATACAGATAGACAGCAAAGAGATGAAAGGGTATCAGTCTCGGAAGTAAACAGGAAATTTACGTGAAAAACAGGAACAGTGATAGATCCAAAGAATTGGCGATTTTAAAACACCCGCAATGCTGAATGTTGACAATGAAAAAAGTCATTATTCTCATGCATTACAGGTCAAAATGGAAATTCGTCTTTAGAGAACGTGGGGTGGATTGTATTAACATTTTAAGTGCCCATCACCTATGGCCCACAGTCGTAACTCTGTGTGTCACAAGCTGCATGAGACTGTCTTTGTAGCACTGTTTGGGGAGCAGTATAAACTACCTAGGTATTGGCCTTATGGAGAATAAGCTGACGATTATGATACGTAAAACCAATGAGCATTGTTTCCACAGAAAGTTTCTCACTCAGGACTGTCCTGTCCTGGTAGATGCTTGGTCAGTAGGTTGACAGTTCTGCTTTTGTCATTTGACCCCTTTTATTTCATGACCCTGCCAACCTGTGGAGCATTCTTAGAGTTTGCGTCCAGCTGAGGGAGAGAAAAGACCATGAACAAACCCCAGGGAGGTTTACAGGGACGGGGCCCGGAAGAGGCTCCATGAACTCCCTGCAATGGGTTGGCTGGAAGCCACTGCAAAGCATGCTGGGAAAGGTGCCCATGCCCAGGGAGTGTGGTCCTGCCAGCTCTCAGCACCTGCACCTCAGTGCCCTACAGTGGAGAGATGTCCATGACAGCGTCTCTGTACATAGGGACCGAGGTGGATGTCCAAAGTCAGAAATGAAAATGCAGGTGTGTAGAGAAGACAATGTCATTTATTGTAAAGCAGCAACCTCACCGTCACGTGTATTTAGAGGCACCAAATGCACAGGCCAGAGGGAGCGGGACATACCTACAGGTAGCAGCAACTGTCTCAGGCGGGGCTCAAACTGTGGCCAAAGGGGACAGGGAAGTATAGACCTATGTATGATGCTGGAACCTTCTAATACATGAGAGTGTTTGTTCATTACCAACACAATCAGAAATAGCAAATACCCTTTCTCACTGATGGCTGGTCACGAGGCTGCCGTTCAGATTTGGGAGTCATTTGGGAAGTGAGGTGTAGGGATTTTTTCTTTCTTTTTTTCTTTTTCTGTGTCTCCCTTTCCTCCTATACACAGACTGTTGACAAGTGCCTCAAGGATAAATTTTACTTTTCTTCTACACAACACCATTGCTCAAAATATTGTTCATGGGACTTGTGTGGCATTTTAGAGCTGAGGTTCTCAAATGTCAGTGTGCCTGGGAACCCTCGGCATGGCTTATTAAAGCAGACTTTGGGGTCCCACCCCAAAGTTTTGGATTAAGTAGTCAGGTTGCACCTGGGAATCTGCGAGGCTAACGAGCTGTTGGGAAGTCACCAGCCGCTGATCGGGGAGCTCCCACTTGCTGAGCTGCTTCTCTGCAGGAATTCGTGTGCTCTCTGCTGCAGGTGGAGTGAGCCTGCACCACCACCTGTGCGTTTAAGGAGGCTTTCTCTTCCGTCACACCTGTACCGTGTAAACACCTGCTGACTGTTTCCGAGTAGCTTTCCCCCACACCCTGCTATGTGCCAACACCATGGTAGCTTGACACCTACCAGGGCAGGGCATTTAAATTTGCATCGAGATCAACAAAGGCTACAAAATCAGGGTTCCCCCACCACCTCCCGTGAGAGCCAGTTAGTATAGATTTAGTGATTAAATAAAACCACCATTGCTGCAAAACTCTTTCACATATATGGGTGGGTGGGTCTTAAAATATCAGGCTACCCACAGGGGTTCTGGCTTTCTGGCATAGATGCCCTCCAGTCTCCCTTACCCAGAAAGGAGGCTGCTGTCTGGCTACATTTGTGGTTTGGAGCTTTGTAATGCAAACTCCCATGGGAAGGGGAAGGAAGGTAAGGACACCCACTTAGTTCACTAGGGAATTCTTTCTCTGCACAGTGTGGACAGAAGGGCAGTGGGGACAGAGACATCTGTTGTGTGGTCCACACTTCTTCCTTGCCATATTGTAGAAGTGTAACGGAACCACCAGCAAGGCCTCTCATCTCAGAGCCTCCAGGCTCTTCCCAGGTAAAACCATCTCTCTGCTGGTTTTCCTTGGCTTACTCCACTTAATAATTGCTGAGCACAAATGCATTGCTCTAATACCAGCACAGATGTTTCTGGCCCTCTGGCTAAGTAAGTAAGACTATCAAAGGTTTTTTAAGGTCCAGGAGAAAGAGCCTGGCTGGGTGTGGGAAGAACATTCTAAGGAATGAATTAGGATGTCCCTAATTGCTTCTGAAACCTGTATTTTTCTATCCCATTAGAGTATCTGAATGGCCCTGTTGCGTTCCTGTGTGGTTATTAACTTTCCATGTGTAAAATTAGAAAAGAGAACTCCTCAGTTAACACTTCTTTGTGTCTGAGCACTGGCACCTGTTAGCATCAACAAGCACTCTGTGTACCAGCATTGCCAAAGGACAGACCAGAAGAGAAATGCCAGAAAGTTTGCTCTCCTTGGGAAGACAGAGGGGTGCCTTCTAGTATTTGGAAAGTTTAATTACATGGTGATGTATTATTATCCAGCTAAAGCACTTCCTGCTCTTCCTGCTTGGATGCCAGCGCAAACGCCCGCTGAATACCAGTGGAGTGGGGGCATCAAGTTGCCCTGGGTGTCCAGTCCAATTCAGGGTTTGAGCCCCTGACGGCATTTTTCCTTAGGCATCGTAAACTCCAGTTTAGAATCCAAGAGTCAAAATATTTTAGAGCTGGCACAGACAATAGAAATTATTCAGCCAAATCAGATCATTTTAAGGAGACAGGAGCAAGCAGAGTACAGGGTAACACGTCACCCCAAGCCAGAGCTAGTGAGTAGTAGAGCCAGCCTGTTATGCCAGAAATCTTAATGGTAGTAAGCTTCAAAATTTTGGCATCCTAGATTTGAGATCTCCAGAAATGAATATTGGAGTATTTTACACTAAATCAAGCACAGTGTCAGACTGATTAAAAGCTAAGACAAATGTCAAAAACCACAAAGATCTGACAAATATTATAAACTAGGCAGAGCTGCACGAGCACACGTAATAGTCATCCTTATACTAGCTGATCACAGGCCTATGTGCTACGGACGGTATGTACCGAGCAGTATTATGTTTACACTTGCCTGGGTTCATTCTCCACGTTGTTGCACTTTAATTTTCACAATACATAAGCTGAGTATGATTATCCCTGTTTCATGGAGGAAAAGACAGACATGTATAAAGTTTGAGTAATAAGCAAATCCATGTGAGGGCAGGATTTGAACTTGGCGTTTGTTTAATGCCAGACCCGTTCCTGCGTCATTTCTTGTGAGGAATCAAGCTTTCTATGCCTCACCTCACATCTCCACTCAGGTTGAGACCTGTCTCCAGGGATGCTGATCATTTCTTTTGACTCTCCTCCGGCCCCCTTACCTTTCAGCAACTGTCAACATCCATGGACATCCATGTTATGCACAGACCTGGCTTTGCAGTACATTAAAATCTCTCAAGCTCTTCTGATGCATGCAAGATATTTCTGTTTAAAAGATTTTATGCCTAATCACTTCCATTAGGCTGGGATGTCGTGCAGAGGCCACGCTGGCTGCAGTGAGAACTCCGACAAAACCTCAGAAACCAGAGCCAGCATCTCGGGGGACCAACGTGTGGAGTGAGGAATTGGACCGCAAAGGAGTGTTCGGAACATTCCAGAACCTCTCCACGCAGATGTTCTACACCTTGATTATGTTGGTGGTCACATGACTATTTATACGTGTCAAAACGAATCAAATGGTACACTTAAAAGTAATGAAGTTTATTGTATGTAAATCATATACAATGACCAATTCATTAAAAACAATCTTTAAATTTATAATTCCTAAGCTATAGTTCTTACCTCCCTTAGAAGATTTAAAAAGTATGCCTCCGTCTCAGTCACAGTCCCTGCAGAAAGAAAACATACCCCTAAATTAGATCATTTTAGTATAATTCAGTAAGATACAAAGCCTTTGTGAGGAAGTGGGAGGCACAGGGCCGTCTCAGCAATGGCTCATGTTGCCAAGCCTGGAAGGGTCTAAAAGCCTTGACTGTTCTGCTCAGGGCTGGTGGGAGCAGAAGCCATGGTGCAGGGAGAGGGCAGGGGCCACACCTCACCTGCTCATGTCAGGGCCACTCTGTACCAAGTTCAAGCTGAAGCCAGACTTCCCTGATGCCCTCCCTTGGGCATTGTCCTGGGCCACAGTGTGGGACTCAGGGCCCTGTCCTGGGCCACAGTGTGGGACTCAGGGCCCTTCTGATGGGACACTGTCCTGGGCCACAGTGCAGAACTCAGGGGGAGGCAGAGAGGGCTGGAAGACAAGCTGAGCACCAGCCATCACTCTGGTTTCTGATGCTCTGGGGCAACTGTCCTTTCCACCTTCTCTGTCCCTTTAGAGAGAAGCATGGGAGTGCTGGCTACTGTGATGGAGTCTTCCCTGAACTGAAGAGGTTATCATGACAACATGGTCCCCAGGCCCCTTGCAGCCCTTGGAGGCTTGTTCCAGGCCCTGAGCTGCTCCCCAGCCTCCTCAGGAAGGCAGCTGAGACTGCGATTTCTGAACCAAAGGAGATTGTTTTTGCCAGGAGAATCAGTGTCACACTCCCTTCTTTCCTTTCTGTGACACTCATTACCTCTCCATCAACAGTCCTGGTGGATCTCTGAAACTGTCCCAGAAAAGACATCTTGTCTCCTCCACAGATATGACTCCAATCCTCATTGCCCCTTACCATAGTTACTGCTATTGCCTCTGACCAGTCTCTGAGCATCTGAGCATCTGTGCCCTGCTGGGTTCACTCCATCCGCACCAGGACAGTGTGGAAGTCTTTTGGAATGACATCAGTCATGTCACTTCTGGGCTCAGAGGCTTCCCCAGGCTTCCCACACACTCCAGCACAGAAGTGACGTCCTGGCAGTGCTGCCCACCGTAAGCCTCCCCCATGTCCTCGTTGCACTCTCCCCCCGACTTCCTGCCGGGGACTTGCCTCCACACACGTGTGCTTCCAGCCACGCCGCCCTCCCGGCTGATTCTGGGGCATCTCCGGGCACGCCTGGCCCAGGGCTCTGCATGCTGTTCACTCCAACCTCGCAGCGCCCACCCAGCTCCCACAGGTGTTTTCTCCAGTGACTTAAGTGGGAATGCTTTGTATATTCATTTGTGCCTTTCATTAAAGCTATGGCTTCTCTCACCAGGACATTTTAAAAAAGCACAGATGTAATATACAAAGTCATTGACTTTAAGAGACCTCCAGAAACTTCTTCATGTATTCCCCGAGTTTGAAACAGTTACAGTAAAGTACAAAATTGTAACGACATTAAAGAGTACACCCTCCCAGAAGCACACACGGTCTCTCCAGGAAGCTGTCTGAAGCCCTGGCCCAGCCTCCACCACTCTCGTCTTCACAAGGAAAGTCGACGGGAAATACCCAGCTCCACTACAGACGCTCTTTCCAGGAGACTTTTCAGAAATACCTGCATCAACAGCAGCCTCACCTACTGGGTCGTGTTTCTCAGTATAAATCTACCCTGTTACCAAAGAAACTTTTTTCCTCAGTATCTGTCTGCAGCTGAACAAATGCTAAAAACCATTGGTGAAACCCATTACCTGATGCTAATGGGTTTGGGAAGGAAGCCGGCGCTGTTACTAATATCCTCATTCTGGACTCTGCGATAAGAGCGCTTTCTATGCCTGGTTTTGTTATAAGTGAAATTTCTCATCCTTACTGCAGATAAAATGTCTCGGGTGTTGAAAGCATTCCCCAGCTTCTATTTAACAAGCTGTGAATGGAGCCCGAGTGCTGTGAGAAGCTCTTTATCCCTCCCCTGACTCCTTACCTCCGCTTCTCTTCTTCCCTGGGTCCTGCAACCCCAAGAGTGAGAGCTGCCCCTTCTCTGTCCATGCACCCACCCTGCAGGTTGGGACATACATCTGAAAGGTGCCCCACTTGGGACCATTAAGACAGAAACCCTTCCCTGGTTGGTCCACGGGAGGGTCTGACACCGGCCTCCACAAAACACAACATTCTCTCATGATGCTGAGAGCTGGGACGAGGACCACAAACTAAACGTTAAATGACTATTGTATTTGTAAGCTGGGACGAGGATCACAAACTAAAGCATTAAATGACTACAAGACATCACATGGCCTACTCAAACAGTTGAAATGGCACGCACCCCCCCCCACACACACACACACACTGGGCACCCTCCAATTCATGCTGACCAGGAGAATTAGTTTGATACTCATAAAAACACATCCTAGTAAGTAACTCTGTCAAAATGAGTGGTCATCTTTTCTGTAGTTCCCACACACCACACCACCCCATATCCTACCTAGCTCATCTCTGCTTCCCTCTCGGTTCCTTCAAAAGCACCCCCTTCTCCCCCCTCCAGGGTCCATCTAACTGGATGTCTCACATCGCAGGGGGAATGGACACCCTGGCACATGCCCTCAAGGGTAGGGGCTGTGGCTACCAGCCACCTAGTTGGTGACTTTCATCTTTCTCAGTGGCAATTTTTAATGTGCCTGTCCCTTTATCACAGCCCTTGTCCTGTGGAGCTTCATGTAGCTGTTACATCAACCCCTGACATTCCACTGAGACTCTCCCGGTGAGAGGTCATTTAAATCTTTTTCTCCACAGGACACACCTCCTCTGGACGGTGTGTCATCTGTAAGAGTTGCTGGCTAAGTATTTACTGTAAGGATGGATGTGAATCTCGTTTATTAAGTGGGCTAAACTCAGTAAGGGAGCAAATATAAAAGGCTTGATTTCTTTCTCCAGCTTCTGCCAGATCTCAATTATGTATAATTATTTTAGATAATTAAGAGTCATAGTCAGCTATTTTAAAAGACTAGTACTGTTTAAATCGGACCTTCCCGTTCAGGGAGTCTCTCCCCTTCCCAGGCTCAGAGGAAGGGAGAGAGTGGTCTCTTCTCCCCTCTTCTCTCCAGCTCCTTACGCTCTCAGATGGCTCAGAGGTGACAGGGCGCAGGGGAACAGGCATAGAGGCAGGCCGTGGCTTAGCCGCTGCAGTGGGTGGTCCTCTCTCCCCACCCTGGGTGGAGCCTGGAGCCACCTCCAGGGCAGGCACCAGGCTGCAGCTTCTATGTCCCCACCTCCCAGGGAAACACACTTCCCAGCACGTGAGAGGCAGGGCAGGCTGCCCACTACGGCCACTTCCCTGCCCTGCCCTTGGTGACTCTGCCCAGCTGACTCCTGTACTCCCTAGGCAAGCAACAGAGACAGCCAGGCATCATTCTGGACACCACATGGGCTGTGTTAAAATACACAAGTCCTGGGTTTACAGTGTTTTTGCTTGGTTGAGGGTGCCAGGTACATGGAGAGGACATTATAACAGAATGTGATCCCTGCCATGGTGGATAGAAACGCCTGCTGCACAGCGGGTACCAAGCAGTGCATTGACCAGGGGGAAATCCAGCCGGACGCTTTGGCTGCTAAGACCCCGAAATGCACGCTCTGTGCTGGCTGACAAATCTCCACTTCTCCAAGCTCCCCAGAATCCTCCTCCTCATCCCAACA
The DNA here is from genome assembly GCF_000181295.1 of Otolemur garnettii. Classification (NCBI taxonomy): domain Eukaryota; kingdom Metazoa; phylum Chordata; class Mammalia; order Primates; family Galagidae; genus Otolemur; species Otolemur garnettii. The sequence continues at coordinate 615,771 of NW_003852417.1, forward strand.
GCTCCTTGTTTTTCTCTTCTGCCTCCTGAGGACCCCATGTATCCCCCCAATTAACCAACTAAAAGGCATCTCCCTGGTACTGCACGGGCCTCCAGCACCACATTCCAGGGCGAAAGCCACAGTCTGTTCCAGTTATTTAGTTCCTAGGCCTCAGGGGCTATTCAATATTTTGAATATCATCCTTGAATGGGACCCTATTTTGAGGGGTTTGAGGGTGTTACTATTGCCATAACAAATGACCACGTATTTATCAGCATAAAACAACCCTTGTTTACTCCCAAAGTTTCTGTAGGGGAAATCCAGACTAGCTGGCCCAGGGTTGGAGGGTCTGCTCAGAGTCTCATGAACTGAATCAAGGTGGTGGCAGGTGGTGGCAGGCTCCAGGCTTGCTCAGGTGATTGGCAGAATCCTGTTCTCTGCAGTTGCAGGACTGAGGTCCTATACTCTTGCTGGCTGTCCCCTGAGTGTGCAGGACTGAAGTCCCATTCCCTTGGTGGTTGGCTGAGGGGGCCATTATCTGTCCTCAGTGTCACCCATGCTTCTTGCCCCCCCCCCATCTTCAAAGCCAGAAGGAGCAGCTGAGTCCTTCTCCAACCTTAGATCTCTCTCTGGCGCACTGCCACACCTGCCTCCAGCCGGAGCCCTCACTCTGCACGGGCGCTCCAGGTTACCCTCCCTCTGGCTCTACCCTGACCCAGGCATACCTGCAGAGGCCCTGGCAGCACCACCTAAGTAGTGCTTGAGCACAGGGATCACAGGGAACAGCGGGATTTTTTGAATCCTGCCTACAACAGGAAGTGCTTTCTAGAGGAGTTTAAGTCTAAATTGAGATTCCAGGGCAGGAAAATGAGAGGGGATCCCGGAAGAGGGTGCTTGGGAAGGAGCTGGCGATTCGCAGCCCAAGGACAACCTGGTACATTTGCTTTGCGAGGTTGAAATGAAGGGGGCAGGGGAGAGGAGGCCAGGACGGGGAGGGCAGATCGAATACACCCTTATCAGGAGCCCGGTGCCCAGCCGGGGGCTTCTCAGGGACTCTGCCCTCATTGCCCACTCGGCACTGGGCTCACTTCCTCTAGCTGTGTGGTTTCATCTCTCAGGTTCCCAAGTAGAAATACGTTTCTATCTCTAAGTTTCAAAACTTTTTTTTTTTCTTAAATTAGCAGGGCTTCTGCTTATTTTCCAGATGCCCGAGAAACCCTGGCAAGGACACGCCTCAAGTACCCCGACAAGCTGTCCTCAATCTAAGAGGCCGTGACCACAGCAGTTGCTTCTGACCCATGGGCCAGGTCCAGCCGCTTACTCACCTTGTGGGTGGCAGCCCGGGAAGGGAGAGGCCTGCCTGCATGTTCACAGGAAGAAAATAGTGGGGTTCTGGTCCCAGTGCTCACTCACTATTTGAGAGAAAAAGAAGGGCAGAAAATGACAGGTACAATTTTCTGACAGACTTTAAAAATAAGGCTGATTCATCATAAAATTTGGAAAGCACACAAGAAACAAAAAATATTGAGTTAGAGACTGAGAGTATCAAGATATATATTTAAAAGATACAGGTATTAAAGAGATACATAGTTGTTGAGGTATGGATTTAAAACACTTTAAAGAGTTTAATTTTTTAATCTATTTTCTGCTTTGCAGTTCACACATCCTTCTAGTCTTATGCCTATTTGAATTTACTTATGTTTTCTATTTATTTTACTTAATTAGATCTGTTTGTGTTTATATATTTTATCGCTTTTCTTAAAGAGACAACTCTTGATATTTATGTATTTCATATTTCATTTTTTAATTTATTAATACTCAATATTGTCTTAAATATATCATTCCACTTCCTTTTCATTCATTTGAGATTTTTCTCTTATTAATCATTTGAATGAAAATGTTTCATTCATCACCGGTATGGCTTGTAATAAAAATTATCTTGTATTATAACTTTTACTTGAAATAGAATATTTATTCTTCTCAAATGTTCATACATAATGCCCTCAGTGCTATTATTTTTAAACAGTCTATCACTAATTATTTTAAAATTCTCTGTTTGATCTGAGGGTTATGGAAGGGATTATGTCCATGTGTTAAACATTTCTCATGATTAAGACTTTTGTTTGCTTTTCTGTTAAGATTTTAATTTACCCACTTTTGAAATGTTCATTGCTCTTCATATTTTAGTTAATTAGGATTTTTTTAGTTCTTAAAAATAATTTCTGAATGCTTTAACTCCTGGATGTTGATTTCTGCCGTTTTATTTGTACTTTCTGGTGTTGGATTTCTATTATTACATAAGAAATGACCACAAATTTAGCAGCTGACCCTGAGAAACATTTATCACATTATAGTTTCTGCAGTGTAGGGGTCAGAGTGGGCACAGCTCAGCTGAGTTTCTTATTCAGGAGCCCAGAGGCTGCATTTCAGGTACCTACAGGGGCTGGGGCCTCGTGGGAGGCTGGAGGTCTCCAAGTTCACATGGCCATTGGCAGAATTTGCTTCCCATGTCTGTAGGACTTATCACAGCCTGCCTACCCAAGGCCAGTGGGAGATACTCTTGGATAAAGATCTTTGCTCAATTACATCAGACCCACCCAAGATAATCTCTCTTTTGATTAAGCCAAAAACAATTGATTAGGAACCTATCGTTGCAATTTGCAGTTTACAGCTGCAAAATTCCTTCCCTTTGCTGGGTGGAGGCTGGATAACGTGACACAGTCCCAGATGCCATCCCATCATATGCGCACCCCCCAATACACACACCTGAGGGCGTACTTATCTTTCTCATTTCCATTGTCATATGTCTTTGTCTTCTCATGTCAGCTTTTCCTCTTTCCTTGGCATTTTACACCAGTTCTACAGACTCCACACACTTCCCTACGTGTTGAGGAGAATCCTTAACCCAGCAAAGAGAGAAGAAAAAGACTCTTTCCTGGCCCTGGCTGCCCTCCTCCCTCTCTCTCAATACCCCAGTCTCCTACCATATTTCCTCCACTATTTTCCTCCAAATCTGCCTTTGGGAGGAGAATCCTTCATGTTTTAGACTGCATTTTACTATTTCCAGATAATCATTGAATATTGATAACATACTACACAAAGATCTCTTTAAATGCTATTGCAAGCTTGCCAATTTGGTCGTACACAAGAATGAGGTCCTTTTTTGTAGGTGTTATCTGACGAGTTATCTCTACTGCTGTAAACTCTTCCCTGAGTTATCAGGGAAGGGAAGCGTATCAGAACATAAGCAAAGGTTTGTTGTGTGAATGCTCACAGCAACATCACCACCTGTGTTCAAACTCAGCTTTATTTTATGCACCACCAGTAGGCTGACTTGAAAGTTCATATAAGACAGAATTATTGCAAAAGCAATAATAATCTAGCAATAGAAATTATCAGACTGTGCAGATGAATTTTGAATTGATGCCTGGACAGATACTTAGGAATGAAACTAAAGGTTTATTTCTACTGATAAAGACCAGCGGGCTCCCTAGTGACGTAAACTGCTCATTAAGGAGTGGAGAGATGTCTCTAAAACACCTTAGACAATTCATTTACCTTGAACCAATGAAACCAATGAAACCAACTTTACCAATGAAACCAATTTTTTGATGTTTGTTTCTAGTAATGGCAGATTTGATCATTTAAATGAACCCATTTACTGTAAAAAACTAGAAAATTTGGAAATAATCTTTTTTATAAATTCTGCTTTTTGACATTGGAAATTTATATGAAAGTAAAATAAAAAATTACTAGGTCAAGATGATGAAGAAGACAGATAGACAAAGCTCAACTTTTCAAGCCTCTTTTCTTTTAACAGTTTGGCCAGTACTGAAAAAGGAGGCTTTGAGGGTGAGAAATGAAACAGCACTTCTGCCCCAAACACGGGACCAGCGGGCAATGACCAGCATGCAGATTATTTAGGTGACAACCAGGAACGGACACAACATAAAAGAATATCCCTTATGAATATAGATGCAAAATCTATACCAACATCCCTTGTGAATATAGATGCAAAAATCTTCAATAACATACTAGCAAACTGAATTCAACAGCACCTCAAAGAAAAATAATCCACCATGACTACGTGGGCTGCGTCTCAAGGATGCAAGGATGGTTCAACATATGGAAATCAACAAATGGGATTCACCACATAAGCAAAAGCAAAAACAAAGACCATATGACCATATTGATGCATGCAGAAAAAGCATTTGACAAATTTCATCACCTTTCATACTAAAATCCCTCAACTGACTACGCATAGAAGGAACATGCCTCAAAATTACAAAAGCCGCATATGACAACCCCCAAACCCACAGCCACTATCGTACTGAATTGGGAGAAGTTTAAACCATTTCCACTAAGACCCATTTGCTTATCACAAGGTTTAAAAGGCCACTATACAGAAATCCTCTGTGTAGAAAAAGAATACCAGCTTCATCTCAAAAAAAATGTATACAAACAATATTTCAGTTTTCACAAAAGGCAAATGAGCAGACAACATGTATGTAGTGTGAGAGCTGAAGGGAGCAATTACAAAACAGCAGAGCTTCCAGATATTAATCAGACACATATTTTAAGATCATTAGGATTATTATGTTCCAAAACGCTAAAACAAACAAACAAATACACAAAAAATAACCGGCTTGGGAATTTTGGTAGAGACACTGAAATACTTTAAGGCGACATAGCGGATTTTTTTTTAAAGAAACAAATAAAAAGTTTAAAAATTAAAAATATTATAACCAAAATTACAAACTCAATGTATATGATTAACAGCTGATTAGACATAGCGAAGAGAGAATTAGTTGATACGGAAAAGAGAATAAGCAACAAATTGGACGAAATGAAATTTAAATTAATCTATGAAGTCAGAATTCCAGAAGACAAGAGAGAACAAGTGACAAACTAAATATTTGAGGAGACAAATTGATGAAAATTTTTCAAAAATAAGACGAGACAGTACGCGATCTAAGACTCCATAAGAACCACCACTAGAATAAATGAAAAGAATATACCCTGATGACTTTCATGGCACTCTGTTAAAAACTCAAAGCCAAAGAGACTCTTAAAAATAAACAAAAAAAGGAGAAATTATGTTTAAATGACTTAGAAATTTGACTGACAGTTGACTTTTTAGTTTAAAAAAGTGGAAATCAGAAGGGAGGAGAATGGTATCTTTACATCACTGAAAACAGTAACTCCAAACCTGAAATTATTTATCATGTGAAAATTATCCTTCTAGAATTGAAGAAAACTTAAAAAAAATAACTTCAGACACACTATATCTGAACGAACTTATTATTAGCAAACTTAAAACAAAGTATTAAAGGTGTTCTTAAGGTAAAAGAAAACCATCATAATGGAGAGTCAAAGATGCAAACAGGCCTGAGGAAACTCAAACACTATATATGGAGATGAATTTCTCCACAAAGAAAAGGGTGCCAAAAATGTTGTTACGGAAATCTTTCTACAGAACAGACTGATTGAAAGGGCACCTCAACTTGTCTTAGGAGCCACCATAACTTTAATTCCAAAATGAGGCTATAGCAAGAAAGAAACATTATAGTTCAATTGCACTGTCGAATAAAGATTCAAAAATTATAAATTAATAATATGAAATAAATTCAATGATGTATAAAAATGATACTCCATCACTACTAAGTTAGCTTTATTCAAAATGCAAGATTGGTTTAATGTAGGAAAATCAACTATTGTAATTCATCACATTAAGGTAGTCTACGAGAAAAATCATGATCATTTCAAGAGATGTAAAAAATTGATCAAATTTAACAGCCTCATAAGATAAATAAGGAAATAAAAATGAGTAAACAAGGAAAAACACCTGAGCAAGCCAGGGGCAACCCTGATGAAGGGTGATGGGAAAATAGAATGAATATTGTCCTTATTAATTATTTGCAGAAAGCTGCCTTTTCTGATCTGAGGGAAGTTTTATTCAACTTTTTCCTGGAGGTCCTGGAAGGGGAAAAATAATTTAAACTATTTAGAAAAACAACCATTAAAACATCATTTTTCAGGGCCAACTTAAATACATATGTAGGAAATTCAAAAGAGTCTATAGATATAAAAAAAACTTAATGATATGTTGGATATAAAGTAGAAACATAAAATTAATTTATTTCTGCATATCAGAAACCAGGTGGTAAAAATAAAAATTAAAAAGAAAGGCTATAATTTATAATAGAATAAATGTTTTATTTATTCTATTCATATATTTTATTTATATATTCTATTTATTCTAGTCTGTAAATAGAATAACTTATAATAGAATAAATTTATAAGCACAAATTTATATAATAATAATCATAAAATAAATATATATATATTCTCCACACACTGAAACACAGCATAGTAAATGAATTCTACTGGGGGAATATAACATATTTCTAGAATTGGAGAGCTGATGTTTTAAATACATATGGCAGTCCTCCCCCAAATATCTGAAAATTCAATGCAATTTCAACAAAAATTCAAACAGGGCTCTTTTGTGGAACTTGAAAATGTGGATCCTAAAATGCATATGGCAATGAACTAGACCAAGATAATGAATTCTTGAAGAAGAACTAAATGGAAAGACTTACTCTAATGGCTAGTGCAGTTTATTACAAATTCACAAGCCAGGGTGGTGTTGGCACACGGGGTAGATGAAAGACCAGCAGAAGAGAGAGACACACCCAGAATTAGCCCGCACTTACACTGGGCGCTTGATTTATGTTAGAGGTGGGACGACTGAGCAGGCAAAAAAGAAAGGTCTTTTCAGTAAACAAGGTTGAGATTATTCATAAAAATAAACAACTCTTGATTCCCTCCCTTCCCATAATAAGATAAGTAGATTCAAAGGTAAGAAGCAAAACAGTCTTCTAGAAGACAACACAGTGTATAGGATACTATCTTCATGTCCTTTCGGTAAAGAATACTTTTTAAAATTAGAACACAAAAGGCACTAATCTTAAAAAACAAGAATGAATGATAAATCAACCTACACTAAAATTAAATTTTTATGGTAAGCAAGAGAAACTGTAAGAAGAATTCAAAAGGGTGCTTGCTTCGTTATATACTCAACAGAGGATTCATACCCACTGTCTGTAGAGGGTTCTTAAGATGGGGAAGAAAAGTAAAGACAGTGTTGGAGCAAAGTGGTCAAGGGAGTAGCGGGTACGGCTGGGCCCACCTGCTCTTTTTGGAGACAGTATTGTACAGGTGTCCATTGATGGGGATTTTAAGTTTTCCACTGTTCTTATTACAATTTTTCTGTGCTCCAGAACCTTCTTTTTGAGACTGTTCTGATTGATCTGCCTTCTTAGCAGCCTGTGACCCATTCAGAGCCCCACTAGGTTCCAGCAGTGCTCTCCACGCCTGACCGGATGTGTGAGCCCTGGGAGGGTGGCCTCCCATCTGCTCACTAGGCCTCAGCCGTGGCTGGCCACACCCCTCCCACCACCTGCTGGCCCTGGTCCCAGATCCATCTCCCTCCAACACCCATTAGGCAGAAGATGGATGTGCAGGTGTCATCTCACCTTCTTCCTCCTTCCTCCCTCACCTCCGTCCCTGCAGGCTTTTCTGTGATATCCTTCAATAGCTTTGAGCCCAGACAGGCAGAACTCCAGCTTTAACAGTTTCTAGCTAAACGTGCTTCCCTCTTGAAATATTATTGTCTTGCTACAGAATTCTAAAAGTCTAGTATGAAATTCAAGGCTGAGTAAAGGCTTTGGGTTCTTGCTGGTCTGGCCTATCCAGGGCACCAAGCCAAGACTTTCAGTTTAGCCCTCCTGACAAAATGGGTTGGGAAGGGAGGACTGATCAATGCCAAGGGGAAATAATGGAGTGATTATTATTGGTCTCAGATTACCACACTTTCTGGGCATGTTCTACAACGGACACTTAGCTGGCTTTACTTCCAGCTTCACAAAGTCTGAGACTTCTCTCTAATTGATAGGAAACAGGTAAACTCAGTACATTTTTCTAGATCAGTGGTTCTCAACCTTCCTAAGGCCACGACCCTTTAATACAGTTCCTGTGGGTTGCGACCCACAGGTTGAGAACCACTGTACAATGCTCAGGTGCATGTTAACTTGTAAATGTTAGAGATATAAATGAAGTTTACCTGGAGGAACCTGTAGCTCCTGAGGCTTAAGGCTCTGGTGGGCATTAGCCAGCTTTATGCCCTGGCTGGGTATGTATTCTTACCAGCTTCTAACAGCTCTTTGAACCAAGTATAGAACCTTCCTGGTTCATCCATTCATTAATGGGTTAAACAGAATCTTTGACCTGAGATTCTTCTACATTTACTTGAGAATAATGACTTTAACTACTTGAAATTATATATTAATATCCCTTCATATTAAATTACCTTGACATTAGCCTTACCACCTCCATTCTTAAAATCTAGTTCCTCAGCCACTCTTGTTTTTAAAAGTTGTCTTGTAAGAATTATTGATTCCAGCTCTTTGAGGGGAGGACTTCAGGGATCCTATAATTAAGGGGGAAAAAGTTTTCTCCTGATTATTGTCCTATACTCTCTGTCATCTTTGAGTATTACCCCGTGACATCGAAAGGTCTTGACTTTCTAACCCCCTTTTCCCTGTGCTTACTGCCCATCTATGTCCTTTTCTTGTCTAATCTGAGATGGTTGCATTTAATTGTCTTAGTTTTTGACATTACACATTGCCAGGTGTCCTTGGTGGCTCAGAGGGCCACTCATCTTATGTTGAAGACAATGAGCCCTATGCTTGGTCTGTAATGAAGTAATCCAAGATCCTGACTCCCAACTGACCGTGATCCAATTCCATATGAAAGTGCCCAATGACAGTCAATGGCTTCCACAAAAAGGACCCAAATTCATGGAATAGTTAATTATCTGAGGGAATTGTCCTACCCTAGACTGTGCTTATGTGCCTGGGTGTGTGTGTGTGTGTATGTGTGTGTGTACGTGTGCAACCTGGGGCTGGAGTGGGGATAAAATGAGTTTTTTGTGTGTGGATCAGTCTATTTCTTCAAACATTCTGAATGAGAATTAGCTTTGATTTTTACATCTATTCATAATGATAGCAGAGGGCAACGCACAACAGAGAGGGGGTTGCAAGCTTTCCACTTAGCAATTAATTCTATTATTAAATGCTAAGAAAAAAATAAGTGCCTGCCAGCTGTAGCTTTATTATGTTTTCCTAGAAATAATAATGAGAAGGCTGAAAGTATATTATTTATTTCTCCTTTTCTCCCACACCCTTGTAGGAGAATTTAAAAAAAAATCCACGGGTGGTTGTTTCTTCCATGTGAAAATAAAATGATTAATTCTGCCATGAGAAAGGGGTCTGGGAAAAGCCTAAAGAAGGGTGGTAGGTGTTCCATGGAATGCTTATTTTTTTTTTATTTGTTTTTAAAATTAGGCATCTATGCTGAGCCCCAACCTACATGGAATCCTTGATTGCTGCGACGTGACATGTACACACCTGAATTAAACTAAAACATGGCAAGTTTCACAGTAGTAAAATAAACAACACCCTGGGGCACAAAAGAGGGGTGCCCGGTTGGTGGTAATACCCAACTTTTGGTGGTAGCGTCAGTCATCAGTTGGAAAATAGCTACTGATTCCTTCTGCTGGCACCACGCCTGGGAAGAGCCGGGCTCTCAGTAACATGAATTGAACCAGAATCAGACCTCATGCCTCTTCCCATCCAGCTTCTCTTCAACAGGGAAGGAGGCCGCCCCGCCCTGCTGAATTCAACCATCATCTTGGCTACAGGGAGGGAGCAGTGCTCAGCTGGGACCTGCACATCAGTGTTTGCAAAATCTCAGAGGCAGAGTTCTTGCTAATCTGGACCAAAATCCAAGAGAGTTAGAATAACTCAGATTATTTTCTTGGGACATAAATATGAAACTGTAACATGTTGGGACTAGTGTTGGATGTGAGCTGTTTGAAATCTGACATCTTGCATTAACTAGCTGTGTAAGCTCAAGTATATATTATACACCCCTCTAAGCCTCAGTTTTATTCTTTATAAAATGAGTGTAGTGATATATCTCCCTTTTATAGAGATATGATGAAAAGGAAGTCATATGTGGAACAATGTCTGGCATATTTTAAGTTTCCAGCAACTATTTTTATTTTCTGAAGGTTTGTATTGCTATTATTGTTTAAAAATCTGGTTTATGTCAATAGAAACTGGGCATTTCTTTCCTCTCTCTCCTACAACACCAGGTAAGTGGGTGTTGCCAAGAAATTGTACTCAGTGAGAGGAACACAGGCATCCACGATCACATCCCCTAACTGGGAGTGTCTCTTCTGGTTGGCCCGATTCAATGCCAACCATGAAAGCTTGTGAGTGAGTCAAGAGTATCTAATCCTCTCTGATTCCAGTTCAGGCTGTGGGAGTACAAACCTCTGTGTCCCTGCATGGCCTGTGTCACTGTGTCCCTTTAAGTAGATGGTTACTCTACAATCTTGAGGTTGAAATTGGTAGCTCTTGGGCACAATTAGTCCTGAAGATCCTTCCTGGTAGCACAGGGTCTTAAGTGGCTTTTAATTAAATTTGCAGGTCTCTGTTGGAGGAGGGGATGCACCCTTCACTTTTCTGCAGCCCCTACCCCTGTGGCTCCCTAGATGGCTTGATTCCCTCCTGAAATGTGAGCACCACATCCTCCTCTAGACACATCTAGCTATGATACAAAAGCCTACCCCTGTGCCTTTGGGAGAGGACTGATCTATTGGTAATGCCAAGGCAATCATCTACAAATTAATCTCCTGCTCCAAGCCTCTCTCCCTTTCATGCCTCCCCCTCACTGAAAGAAATGAGAAATGAATCAATCAGTTATATTACTCCTCGACTTAAAAGTGCTTCAAGAGTTTTCTATCACCCACATTTCCAAACTCCCTGTCCGCGCTCAGACATTGCTAATCTCAGAGTCAGCCTTTCCAAACGTACCCTAGACATTCACAAGTGCATACCTTTCCACTGCTCGGAAGCCCTCTCAGAATTTTCCAATCAGCAAGCTTTCTGTAAGAAAGGATCACAAGCGTTGTAAAACGTTTCCAGATTGATGGCCCCAGAGGCTGATAACTCCTTCTGGCTTCTCAGAAGAGTTTTATTTTCCTTATGATGGTGATTTTTACTCTCCTCCCTCTTCTAGTCTATGTTCCTTGAGAGAAGAGAGCTCTGAGGCATCTCGTGGTGCTTGGGGCAGACGTGACTGATTGTTCAGCACTTTCCCCCTCCCTCCCCTCCCTCCTAACAGAGCATAAGTGAGCTTCAGCTACAAACGTGCTCAGCTAGAGTTTGTACTAACTAAATGCAGACAGAAATCCTTTGCCAAATAAAAGGCCAAACCCTCCCTGGAGGAAGACCTTTTCCTTTAGTCTAGAAAGAGCTGCCCTCCATGGATATGCAGCACTGGGGGCTACATCCCTGGGACAAAAGCCACAGCCACAGATTGTGGTGCAGAAAAAGGAGTCAGGATCCCTAGTGACGCCTGAGCAGCTGCACTAAGCTTAGTCTTTTACCTCCAGATTTTTTTAATTCATGAGAAAAATATATACCATAATGTGCCTAAACCAGTGTGAGTTGAGTTTTCAGTTATTTTCAGTAATATCCTTTCAGTTATTAATTATATAATGGTCAGCAACTGTTAGTGAATAAATGATTATTGGATCACGTGTTTAACAACTATATATTAATTTTTGGAGCAATGATCAAGACCAAGTTCCAGCCCTTATCAAGTGTACACTCCAGCAGAGGAGACAAGCAGCACTTCAACCCGTGAGTCAGTGCGTAGCACAGGGGATGTAATGTGAGTCATCACGCGAGGAGTGAAAAACATGAGCAGGACAGGCAAGGAGACCGGCAGGAGAGGAGGGTGGGCAGAAGGACACTCTGAAGAGCTGGCACCTGAAGGCAGAGAAGGACCTCTGTATCCCCCTTTGGAAATGCTGAGTAGGATCTGGTTCCAGGAAGAACCAAGAGGGCAGGTAGAGAATAGAGAGCAGAGGGTGGGATGGGTGCAGGGGGGACAGCATCAGGGAGGAGCACGCAGCCCGCCGGGCTGCACACCCCACATGAGTCTTTCTTTCCATGCAGGGAGAAGGTAGGGATGGTGTGATGGGCCACAGTCTAATGCATGGTCCCCAACATGCTTGGCACCAGGACGAATTTCATAGATGACAATTTTCCCCATGGACCTCGGTGGTGAAGGATGGTTTTGGTATCAGTCTGTAGGCACTTGCTGTATCGTGGTCTCTATGCCGTCAAACCTCTCTGCTGATGATCTTCCGTATTTGCAGCCCCTCCCCTGTGCTAGCATCACCGCCTCGGGTCCACCGCAGATCATCGGGCATTAGATTCTCATCAGGATTGTGCAAGCTCTCTCTCACATGAGGTTTACGGTAGGGTTTGATTGGGATTGTGCAACCTAGCTCCCTCGCACGCAGTTTACAGCAGGGTTTGCACTCCTGAGAAAATCCAATGTGGCACTGATCTGACAGGAGGCAGAGCTCAGGGGGTGAAGTGAGTGAGGGGAATGGCTGGAAATACAGATAAACTTTGGGCACTCTCCCCTCTTGTTGCAGCCTAATTCCTAACAGGCCACGAACAGTATTGCTCTGTGTGGCCCAAGGGTGGGGGCGACAGGTTTAGTGAGTTGACTCATTTTATTTTTTTTTTTTTTAGAGACAGTCTCACTTTATCACCCTCGGTAGAGTGCTGTGGCATCACAGCTCACAGCAACCTCCAACTCCTGGGCTCAGGTGATTCTCTTGCCTCAGCCTCCTGAGTAGCTGGGACTACAGGTGCCCACTACAATGCCTGGCTATTTTTTGTTGCAGTTTGGACAGGGCTGGGTTTGAACCTGCCACCCTTGGTATATGGGGCCAGTGCCCTACCCACTGAGCCACAGGTGCCGCCCCAACTCATATTTTTTAATGGTTATGCTGCTGTGGGAAAAGAAATGTCTAAGGGAGGCAAGATTAAGAGCAGGAGACAATAGGGTGGAGTAAGGCAGCCCAATTTGAGCAGCACTTTGGCGTTAACACCAGGGACACTCATTTGGAGTTGGAGGAAAATAGGGGCATCAAAAACGATGCCCAGATTTTGGTGTGACTACTTCGCTGAATGTTGGTGACACTTTTATGTTAGGGGAGAAATAAAGAAATCAGAAGTTATTTTGGACATACTAGATTTGAAATATCACTTATTAGTCAAATAGAGACCTAGGGTGGGAAATTAAAGATCAGGGGACCATTGAGAGCTAGAGATGGAATTTGGGGAGTCATCAACCCACAGAAACATGATAAGGTCACCTACAGAGTTCATTCTTCTCTTAAAGAAGAGAAGAATGAGGTGAGTCTTGAGGCACAAAAGTCTTCGGGCATCCAGGACAGAAAAATAAGCTAAGAAAGGAAACTGATGAGGAAAGAGCAGTGAGGGCAGAAATGAGTGAGCACAGTGAGGCGGGACGTAAATCCTGTTGTCAGTTCAAATGGGAGAAAAGTGAGAGTTAATCCTGACTTCCTGGCAAAAGTACTTTCTATAGAGTCCTGACCACCAGAAATCAGTTGAGAGGACAATGAAAGGCAGGCCACAGAGAGGCAAGCCCAGAGGACGCTCTCGGACGCACCGTCAAGGAGAGAAGAGACGCAGAGAGGAGCTCAGAGAAATGCCTGGGGACTAAGTGCTTTTCTTTTTAATTGAAAAGTACTAAAAATGTTTCCTACTGATAGAATTACTCCAGTAGAAAAGGTAGTAATGATGCAGAAGAGAGGGGTGGTTTCAGGAGCAAGGTCTCAACTGCAGAAGGAGGGAGAGGAAACGCAGGTGAGCGAGGTCTGTTACTCAGCGCAAGGAGGGCGCACAGATGGGGCACAGGTGGAGGCCCACGTCTGACGATGGATGGCGGGGAGGGCCCGCACAGTGATGGGCGGTGGACAGATGGAAGGAAGACAAGAAGGAAGGGTAGAAGGAGGAAGGGAGATTCTGCTGTATTTCCTAACTCTCAAAAGCGTGTCTGAGAATTTGTCTCAGTGGAGCAAATGACTTTGTCAGTTATGAATCCCCAAATTATCAAACTGTGTTTTCAAACAAAGAAGTTTTGAAAAAAGAGTCTTCTTAAGAGATTTCTAAAACAAACAGACAAATGTTCTGCGTTTCCTGGGGTCTCAGCTTCATCTCCTCCAACAGGGGCTATAAAAACCTAGGTGAGAAGGAGAGGGGAAGTGATGGGAATGGAGTTATAAACACAATAAAAGTCTTTAAAAAAGAGAGAGAGAAATGTGTTGAGACTTCAGGGCTAGGTGATTTTTTTTAATTGTTGTTCTGAATGGAATTTTATGCAGTTAGATGTAGTGTTAATATGTTTCCCAACTAGAACTTAGAAAAAAAATTATAGAGTAAAATTGACCAAATTAGCATTTTATGATTTTTCCAAGAGGGAGAAAAATTGTGCTGTATGGTTTTGTGGAATATGTTTTAGAAATGTTTATTGAGTTTAAGGAGATTTGTGTTTCAAAGTAACTTCAAGTTCATGGACAAGTTGGGAAATATAAAGTTTGTTTGCAGGAAAATTCATTTCCATTAATCAATAGCAAGAGTAAGCTAAGGGGAATTTCTCAAACTTTTAATGATGTTTTTGAAAAAAACGAAAATAAAGTCAACATAATGAACTTTAAACAACAGGCTATCATCAGAATCTAGTCCTAATTACCCAGTATGAATTCAAGCATCAACTCTGCTTCTTCTTAATTGAATATTCCTCAACACTCTGAACTTTAGGTTACTTATTGCAAAGTGGGATGAATCCTGGCAGAGTAAATTTTTATGAAGGTTTGAAGAGTTGACCTACATAAAGCACCACACAGACAGGGGTATGTTATAGATTAAAACCCGCTTCTTCAGCTATTTTTTATTTATCTTTTTCTTTACGTCTTTGTTTTAATTCTACAATCCCACACCTTGCAGGTCAGGAGAAATATTGATATAAATAAAATGCAAATAAGAAATATTTTCATCAATACCTTTCTCTGATGATCTTTATGTACATTCCACACGCATCTGTGTGCTCGTATGCACGCACGCATGCGTGCAGGCAAGCACACACGCACGCACACATGCAGGCAGGCACACAGGCGCACACACATGCAGGCAGGCACACACACATGTATGTAGGCACGCACACACGCAGGCAGGCACACACACATGCACACACGCAGGTAGGCACGCACACACGCACGCACGCACGCACAGAGGCACTACTTAAGGCCCTCCAAGTGTTCCACTTCATTTTAGGTAATAGCTTTGGCAGCAGGATAAATATTTTTTTTTCTGTTTTAGACCGTTTGACTTTAACTTATGGAAGCAGAAGCATTCCATCCTTGTGATAATTAACTTAGGTTGTACAGTGTTCCGCTAAAATTATGAAAAATTACTCTGTGGAAACTCCGACCTATGGAATAAAGAGAAATACGATCTGTGATGACCAGGGACAGCGTTCAGGTCCTGCCCCTCTGCTTTCCTTGTTGCCCCCGTGTTGGGGCAGCCTCATGGGAACCTGTGCCCTTCGGTCAGAGACCCTGCCACCCTCCCCCTACATACGAACCCCAAACCTGCCTGTCCCCCTCATTCTCCTCGGGAAAGCCCTTTGCCGTTCGCGATGTGAACACTAAACCTATCGGCCCCCTGGCACCTCTGTGTCGTGTGTCCAGCCACCCCCCGGGCTGCCCAGCAAACTGCAGGGGATGCTTGTTTCTCCCTTTCCAAAAAATCCAACCCCAAACCTGATATCCACGTTGTCAGGTGTTAATTAATTAATTGATTGATTCTGCTGCCCCAGCTTTTACATGGGCTGTTCTTCTGTCTTCATTACTGTCCCCAAACCTTACTGCTCCTGAATCATCTTCCAGACAAACTCGAGCCTTACTTTTTTTTTTCTTAATTGTTTGGGATTCATTGAGGGTATAAAAAATTAGGTTACACTGATTGCGGTTGTTAGGTAATCGTGTCCCTCCTGCAGTTGTGTCCCATCCCCAAGAAGTGTGCTGTGCATCCGTGCACCAGAACCCCACCCGCCTCCCGCCTCCCCTCGCCCCAATCCCTCATTCTACTACCCACACCCACCCCCGTATTAGCTCATCTACTGCCTTCATATTAGAATTGAGTACGTTGGATTCTTGCTCCTCCATTCTTGTGATGGTTTACAAAACTTGTGTGGCTTCCCTGGCCTAGGTGATATTCCTCTGTCACAAACTCTTAAATTTCTCTGTTGTTCTAAGATTACGGGTAGCTGAATTATAATTACACTTTTATTACAATGAGCATTTGATTAATTTTTCCCTCTCATTTGATTACAAGCTCTGAGTAGTAATGGCCATCTTTGATCAGGGTCTCCATTATTTACCGAGTGCCTGACACAGTACTGGGCCTGTGGACAAATGAGCAAAGACTTTTTGCTAATGGCATTAGAATGCATCAATGCCAGGAAGACATTGCCCCTGTTTTATGCATGTGGCGTGTGTGTGTGTGTGTGCATATGGATACACACACATACATGTACACACAGGAAATCATGGTCCACCTAGTATATCTCACAGTCTTGCATGGAAATCACACACTTCCCTCCAATGAGCATAAAGTTGGTTTCGGGGGGGGATTAAAAATCTCATGTTTCAGAGGCATATAGTTCATGTGCTTCTTCATTTATTCATTTACAGGTTGTGTGATTTGGGGGCAAGTTGCTTAACCTTAAGAACCAATTTCCTCTCCTACAAAATAGGGATTATAAAAGTAGAATAATGGACATAATAATAACAACAATAATAATAGACCTTGCAGGACTATTGTGGGGACTTGAAATTATAGATGTGACACGCCCTCCACTAGAACTGTAAATCATATATTTAATAAATATTTCCTATTTTAATTAAGTGTCCTGTAGCTGGGGCAATTCTCACAGCAGCCCTGAGCTGAGCCATAAATAACAAATCAGACAGTAACAAATAGGTTTTAAGGGAATGGAAGGAATCAAAAGATTTACCATCTTTGAATTCAGACTTCCTTACATAATTCTTTCTAACTTATATGTAAAATATTTTTAAGGTTCCTTTTTCTTTTATAACCATAAAAGTATATGTGAAATTTAAGTAAAGTCAAACTGTTAAACTATAGATAACCCAGAAATTTAGGTACGTTTTTCCCTGTGATCTGACGCTCTTCCTTCTCCTCTCCCAGAGTCTCTGCTTTTGATGGACAATGCTTTTCAGCAGTGACCTTCTCCAGCTGTGCACCAGTGCAGAGAGGGGCAGAGACAGCCTGGCTGAAGATTCTGAGGATGCCCTGTGCTGATACACAGATCTCTGGAACGTAGTCCCCCCTCACTCGCTTGCTCACCCTTGACACCCACAGTTCCTCCACTGACAGTTCTGAGTCCTTCTCTTATTCTACTTTCCTGTTACCTGGTGTCTGGAAGAGTCAAGCTGGCCTGGAAGCCTTTTCATCCTTCCTGAGGACACAGCAGAGTGAGGCCATCTCTCCATGATGGTCTGGTGAGTCTGTGGGTTGAACCCCCCCTCCCTGGGAGCCTGGAGCAGGGGGATGTGATGACTGTCCCCTGCTTGACTCAGCTAAGCTGGAACTTTGTTCCCAGAGTTGATGTCTCTGAATTTTCCAGTTTACTATAAAGGAAATCTACAC
This sequence comes from Otolemur garnettii, assembly GCF_000181295.1. Taxonomy (NCBI): domain Eukaryota; kingdom Metazoa; phylum Chordata; class Mammalia; order Primates; family Galagidae; genus Otolemur; species Otolemur garnettii. The sequence goes on from NW_003852417.1 coordinate 633,440, forward strand.
ATGAACTGGAATCCGGAAGGGAAGCAGCATCCATGTTTCCAGCTGGAGGGTTCCCTGAGGACTCACCCTTTGGGGATGGGGAAACAGCCCCCAGCTCCTGCCTGACCTTCTCCTCCAACTTCCAAGGCCTGAGCCAGGTGTGTGTGTGTGGCTCCATGGTCAAGGGCATGGGACAGTCTTCCCCTATCACTGAGATTAGAGGAGGTGTGAGGCACATGTGGGTCTGAGTTTGTCCTACAGATTTCAGTGTGTCCTCTCTCTCACCCATTTCATATTCATCTTCCCTTTGCAGCTACCAGTCCTGAGGACTTCAAACTCCACACTTGCCCAGAGGGGACCTTCTTAAGCGAACTGCTTAACCAGCTCAGACAGTGGTATAAGGTAAGGTGACCAGATGTCCTGCTTTTGGCGGGACAATCCTGATTTTTAACAATTTGTCCTGTATCCCGTGGCATTTTTTAAAAGTCCCAATTTGGGGGGGGGGATGCTCCAAGACCCTTTTCTTAATTACCCTTCTCAGCTCTCTGCATCTCACATTTGCAGACTTCTGGAATGATGTGACCATTTCTTGATTATTGAATTTGATAGGAGAAGCAGAATCACTGTGGGTGTCATAAAGGATTTATTTACCTCATGCAGGCTTAGATCTAGAGCTTGTTACTGACCTTACACTAAGGTGACCAGATTTTAACATTGGTAAAGTGGGACACCATTGACGGGGGGGGGAGGGGGGGGCGTGGTTCTTCATTAAAAATTTGGTCTATATGGAGCAACAAAAATTTTCATAGAATGCAAAAAATAGTATTGTAATATATATATTTTTAATTTCAACATAAGTGCAATTTACAAATATAATACATTAAGAAAAATTATGTATAGGGCGGCACCTGTGGCTCAAAGGAATGGGCACCGGTCCACCTGGGCGACCTTGCCCAGGAGAGGAGTAGGGAGTTTACATTTCCAAATGAATTGACATTAACTTCTTCATTCCCAAATGGAGTTACATTAACCTTTTCAGCAGCTGAAAAACCAGGGCATGTGTTGTTGACTATCAGGGTTGTCTGCAGACCAGGGGTGCTCAACCTTTTCTTTTCTCCTGCACGTTGGAAGAATAAGAGTAGTCTTGGTCTGCACATTAAATACACAAACACTATCAAAAGCCGATTACCTAAGGGGGAAAAAAGGTAGCATAGTTTTTGTGATATCCAACATCATGGATAAGCAGAAAAAGTTCTCACAAAACTGACATGTTGCCCACAGGCTAGAGGTTGTTTACTCTGCAACATCAGGACTTCTCTTACCTCCTCCTTCCTTACCCTCCATTGCCCTCCATCCCATAAGCACTAGTCAGTTCCGCCCTCCCCCTCCCCTGACGAACACAGTCAGACAGCAGAGCCTGACTTCAAATGCCAAAGCACTTGATTGGGCCTGTAACATTTTACTTCCCACATTGTGTGGCAACTCATGTCTGTTAGTTACGCATAACGCTCATCATTATCAAGAAATATTAACATGCCAGGGACTTCCAGACTA
>NW_003852417.1:638750-651072 GCF_000181295.1 Otolemur garnettii
CTGGAGGAAAAAGTGGTAGCATTGTGGGTGAACCTTCCCTGAGTAGACCCTTCATTAACAAACCTCTTTTCAACTCATCCTCATTCCTTGGACACAAATCAGCCTCAAGTATATCTCGTTTTGCCCCACAAAGCCCAAGTTGCCTACAGAAAGTATTCTGGGGTGTGTCACAGCTCAAGGGAGTGGAGATATTTTATGTATCATGTTTGACCTTAGAAAAATGTGCAAAGAGAAACCCAAAGAGTGTTAGGGGAATACTGAAGAAATCAGTACACAGTTTGCTTTCCTTGAAGACACATCCCAAGAGTGTCATTCGTATGAATAATCAATCCTGAGAGGACATTGGGGGGGATTGAAAATACATGTTCAGGTCCTAAACCACAAACATGACCTGATTTGGAAGTAGGTGTGGTTTTGAAGAGGTGATTCGTTATGGTGAGGTGATCCTGCAGCTGCCTGGGCCCTGAACTCAACACTAGTGATTTCTTTATGAGAAGAGCAGGAGAGACAGAGGGACAGACACACAGAAGGTGTCCTGTGAAGAAGGGAGCAAATATTGGAGTGACATGTCTACAGGCTGTCCCCAAAGTGGCCCAGAAAGCCTCCATATATAGGGGAAATGGGAAGTGGTGAGCTAAACGTACCTCTATTTACAAAAGGAAAAATTGCAAAATATTATGAAGGGTTGGCCAGCACATAGAGAACATTGTCTAAAATTTTGTAATGAATATTTTGTAAATAAAAGCACATTTAGCTTCCATTTCCCACTTTTCCTGTGTGTGGCGACTTTATGGGTAATTCTACAACCCGGTAGAAGCCAATTAACACCAAGGTTTGCCAGGACCATCAGAAGCTGCAGGTGGCCAGGAGGCATCCCCCCTCCAGCCTCCAGATGAAGCCTGGCTCTGCTGACACCTTGATTTCAAACTCCTGGCCTCCAGATCTGTGAGGGAATAAAATCCTGTTGTTTTAAGCCACCAGACCTCGGTAATTTGTTACAGTGGCCACAGGCACTAATACAAACATTGGATATGAAATATCACCTTGGCATGCTCAGACCTCAGTTAACTGCAATGAGGCCGTGTCATTGCATCACTGTGTAACGTCTCAGCTGGTGTCACAAATGGGAATGCCTCCTTTCTTTCCCCTGAAGAGCATCTAGCCATGGAGAAAAGTGCAGTCCTGTCCCTCAGCACTCCAGAAACTTACTTACTCTTTGACTTATTCAAAAAATACTTAGTGAGCATACACTTCGTACCAGCACTACCGTGAGCACTAGAGATGCATTCGTGCATAGACGAGAAGGAAGATGCCTGCTGTGAAGAAGTCTTCATTCTACTGGACTTGATGGAAAACTTTTATTTTTAGGAATGTTCAAACTGACAGACCAAGTGTTTTATCTAATTTTATTTCTGTTCAATTATAACATTGAATGTTAAACAGATGATTTAAGAAATTTTCTAATAATTTACAGGCAGGTTGGATCTAGCCATATAGAGTATAATAGGTTTCCACTGGTTATGGGCAAAGTGGGGTCGATGGGGGCTTCAAAACTGTGTCCAAGGCATTGTCTGGCAGAAGAAGCCCCTTCAGGAAATGGTCTCTAACTGCCTCTGAGTTTTTCCTGTTCTTCCCCTGAGGTTGAAAATTGTTTAATATGCTCTTTCTGGCCAAACACCTGTCAAATTCCTATTTTTACTTGATTTTAATTAGGATCAAGATCTAATTCCCTTTTAATTAATTGCACGTCTTCTCTCCCCAATCCCTCTGCTGCTGCGCCTTCCACTGGGTGACCCCCAACCAGAGCTGCTGCAGGACGAGGGGTCTATTAGTCCGAGACCACGAGGATAATAAATACGGAGCCTCTCACGGACACTTAGACATTCAAATTTATTCACATATTCTTAATTAGCAATAATCCTAATTTAGTTTGCGTCAGCTCTCTTGAAAAACACGCAATTTGTTCCGCAAGTGTCCACCTGTCTCCTTCAGTGCTTTTCTTGCAGATGAATCATTGAGACAAGAGAAGCACATCTCCCTTTCCCATCACATTCTTCATTCCCTGGGGACTGTGACGAGCATCCCTCCTGGGCCGGGTCCTTCCCGGAGGACTAAGCTCTAGGCGCTAAAAGGTACTCTGAGCAGCCCCGTATTTCTTCATTACATCAGACAAAGTTTTCTTTGTTTACTAATCTCTGTACTTCTGTCCTTCCCCCTCATTGAGCACAAATAATTAGCCACTCATTTTTAATTCTTTTACCTTCTAAACAACAACAAAAAAAACCCTCAAATCTTTGTATCCCCTCTATTCCTTTTCTCAAAATTTTTGAGATTTTGATTTCCAAGCCATCTTCATAATGTTAGAAGGCTCCACACCCAGTGTGGCTGACATGGAGATCCTTCTAAAATGCAAACCTGGCCATTTGGGGGGTGCATTTATTTGTTTGTTTTCTTAAAATGTGTGAATGGCCCCTTGGTTCCTGGGATGGACCCCAGCTTCTGATGTACAGAGCCCCCACTTTTTTTTGATCCAGAATCTCACTCTGTCACGCTGGGTAGAGTACAGTAGCATCACCCCAGCTCACAGCAACTTCAAACTCCTGGGCTTAAGCGATCCTCATGCCTCAGCCTCCCAAATAACTGGGACTACAGGCACCTGCCACCATGTCTGGCTGATGTTTCTATTTTTAGTAGAAATGAAGTCTCACTCTTGCTCAGGCTGGGCTTGAACTCCTGAGCTCAAGTGCTCCTCCCACCCCGGCCTCTTGGAGTAGTAGGATTACAGGCGTGAGCCCCCACCCCCGGCCCAGAGCCCTTTTTGTTCCGATTCTTGACTGTTTTCCCAGCCACCTTTCCTGTCACTTCCAGGCAGGCATCTGCGCCATTTCACACCGCTGGACTTACTGTGTGGGTGCTGTCCTGTGGCCCAGATAGTTTTAAGGCTGAGGCATTCATCCCCCCAAATGTTGTGAGAGTTGGTGGCTGACATTTTTGGTTAAATCTCTGCGCCCCCCCAAATTGTCTCCAGCCACAACGTAAGACCTACCTGGCTTAGAGTAACAGCACGTTGGGCCTGAGGGGAAGCGGGGAGGGGTCTCATGACTGCTCAGTATGGGGCCTAAGCGCATAAGACCCCACACAACACAGAACGATTCTGTGGGGCTGCCCACCTCAGAGCTTTCTCCTGGGATTGGCTCACGCCAGGCCGGCTGCAGATGTCCAGGCTGTCTGCCCATCCTGCTTCCTTCACCCTGACCCAGGCGGTCCTGGGGAATCCTCAAGAAAGGGAAAGAATGCACATGTCCCCTGTGCAAAGCCCTGTGCACTGGCAAACCCAGCCCAAGTCACTTCTGACCCGTCTGACAATGTGCTCTTCGTCCCTTGTAAGTTTATAGATGTTATGCCCCTGGGATGCCTTCCCCTACTTATCTCTGCCTGCCTAAGGGGCTTCCCAGTTCTCTTCTTGGCCCCCTGGAAAGAGGTAGTGTTCGCGTTGGGCCGTGGGCTGTAAGATGTACACACTGCAGGTGACCACTTTGGCCTCGTCCTCCGCAGACTGTAAGCTCCTTCCAGACACAGGCTGCTTTGCTTCTGTGTGTCCCTCAGGCTCAGGTTAACTCGTGTCCCAGAACTCAGTGAATGACTGACCCTCTGGCTGAAAGAATTCAAGCTTTGTGGGAAGTGGAAGCCACGCGGCTCAGGAGGATAGAGCAGAAATCTGCTGTCTCTCCAGGCAGATCAATCCACTGACTAATCCATTGGCCTTGATGGATGCATAAATACCCCAATAACGAGAAAGTCATTCAAACTGGGACACTTCTTTGGTTCAGTGGGAACATGAATTATGGGTCTGTCTTCTTGGAGACCAGAAAGGTTAAAAGTAGGATTGACTTTTTTTTCACCTGAATTAATTTATTGATTTAGTTATTGATTTTAATGGTGATGCCAGGAGCTGTACTAAGTTTTCTGTAAGGTGAAAACTAAAGCTGGTGAAGGTGGTGGGGTGTGAACTCCTGCACTGCCATACCAGACTGAGTGACAAGTTCCACGGGAGGACACGCAAGTCTACAAGTCTACAAGTCCACACGTCTCCTCAGGCAAGTGGCACAGCCTGCCGGGCCCCACGCTAGGAAGCAGCCCTTTCCCACAGTGCGGGGGGTCTGCCTGAGAGTCTCTCCCACTGGTGCGTGTGGCACTCATCCTGGATCAGAGGCTTTCAGAGCTGCACCGTGACACATCTAGGGATGACGGGAGAGCTAGCAGCAGTGACCAGGAAGCAGGATGCTGACAGCCTGGCTAAGGAAAGTGCAGTGGGAGCCCCTGCAGAAGGCTTTCCTTTGGCCGGGTGAGCTGAGGAACCGTTCAGCACTGAATTTGCATAGCGGAGTTACTCACAGGGGGACAGTGGGCTGTATCATCTGTATTGTTACGTCAACGTCTCTGGGAGATTCCAGTCCCAGATCTGCCTTTTATCAAGTTCCGGAGTATTTCTGCACACTAAACTTGAGAATTAAGAATCACTGGTGCGGAGATTTGGGGGAACTGGAAAACGGAGGCAGATTCTTTCTCGTGCTGGTATGTCTGTATGTATACGCACGTGCATGTATGCATATGTGTGCATACATAGGGTGTGCATAGGCGTGTGTGCATATACATGCGTGCATGTGTGTGTGTGTGCATTTAACAACAGCAGTGGAAACTCCGAAGAAGGTGGAAGAACTCCACTAGAATGTTATATAATTGATTTCGAGCACTATTGTGTTACATATGAATGCAACAGTCTGTCCGCTTCTGTTTAAGATTAGTGTTTGGTCTTCCTAATGTAACAATGTAATTATTTTAATAAGACAAAAAAACTTTTATGAGAGGGGAAATAGTATAACAATACACTCTTTTTCAAGTGAAGAATTTGAAAACACCATTCCAAAGAAGAACACAGATGCATTTTTGTGGCTTATTATTCTCCAATATTCCTTCCCTTGAATAGCAGAGGGGAAGTACGCTGGCATCACTGCGGCTGGGTACAGAGCGCATCCCTTTCCTCTGAAAGTCTGCACGGGGACCCAAACTTTCCTCAGCTTCCTTCTAGACTTATGTGAAGGGAAAAACAAACCAATTAGAAAATTTGGTAACATCATGTTGCAGAGAGTTTAAGTCGGGCTAGACTTGAGAAAGAACAGAGCTGGGAAGCCGCAGCCCCAGAGTCCAGCCAGAAACTTGATGAAGCAATTTGTTTATTGAACTGCAGTGTCTTCAAAGGTTATGTTATCCCCTTTCCCGTGAGGCTATGAGGGTGAGGCCCACATATTAAATCCCTTTGTATCTCAGCCCATGGGCATCTCAGAGAGGGGAAGGACTTCATATGTCTTGGAGGCAGAGTTGAGAGGCTGAGGTGGAATTTCTGACTTCCCGGTACATTCTCTTTTTTACTGAAATCATGGGCCCTAATGAACTGCCATTTCCAAAGCCTCATTTCCCATCATTCTTATTTGCATGGGTAAAATATCACCACTACATCCAGATAATTCGGTTGCTTCAAGAAGTGATTTCAGAATCCACAGAAAGAAGCAAGTGGTTCCTGTCTGTCCACGGATCATCCACGGCAGAGGCAGGGAGACCTCCCTGACCGTGCGGTGCCCCCGTGCAGCTGGAGTGCTGCCAGGCTGTGGAGACAGCAGGCCAGTCCTTCCTGCTCCCAAGGCCTGGACAGAAAGGGAGCCCTAAGTGTAAGGTGCAGAGGGTGGCTGCACATGTGCTTCTGAAGCTCTTTCCTTCCATGGCCTGTGCCGTGGTGTAAGAGTCCACCCTGGACGAGCACAGGGCAGGGACATTCAGCACTGGTCAGTGTGGGGACCTCCCATCACCATCAACAGGGGTCACAGGAAAGTAGGGCTGCATCAAAACAGGAAGCCCTGCCCCTGATTCTTGAGTTCAGGGGTGCTGGAGATGGGAAGACAGGTGAGGGCTGACACCCTGGGTAGCACAGATAAGGTAGGAGGCATTTAGGGGAGGGCCAGGGAAGGCTTCCCAGTAACGTTGGTGACAGGGTGGACCTGCAGGAGAGGGCTGGTGTCCTGGGGTGAAGGGCAGTCTTGGACATCCATGTATCTCCACCACCGGCTGTGAGCTCTGAGGACAGGGGGCCAGACTCGGCCCCCTGTGCTATTCCAAACCTAGTGCTAGGGGAGACTGGCCAGTAGGTGTCCAGAAAGTGTCTGAAGTGCTTGGAGCCGGGATAGAGCCGTGACAGCCACACCCACAGGGTCAGATCCAGATTCCCTCCTACAGGAAAACTGGAAACTTGGTTTACACGCACCCAAGTCACAGCTGCCCAGCAGAAGCCAGAGAGGGCGTCCTGCTCCCAGAGCGAATGAGGATGAAGGGCCCCGGGGAGGGAAGGGGACCCTGCCCGTGAGGAGCCGGTGGGACCTGACTGTCTGGAGGAACCACATGGCAAAGTCCTAACACTGCCCCCAGCTGCCTGGGCCCTGGGCCTGGAGGCCTCTCCAGAGGCGTCTTGCTCTCAGATGAGCGAGGTGAGATCCTCCACCTCCTGTTTCTGGATTTGCCACTGAGAAGTCAAGGGTTTCTTGAGCGAGCTCTTAAGACAGTGAAAGGTTCAGGAATGGCCTGGGGGAGAAGATTGTGGTGATAGAATCTCTCCTCCAGGAGCATCAAGCAGAGAGGGAGCTAATTTATTGGTAGTAAGTAACACTCAGGCTTCCCATAAACCAGTCTCTGACCTAAGGTGCACGCGTCATTCCATCACCACTTGAGATGACAGTGGAGATGGTCTGTGTGGTGGGTTGATGGAGTCCCCACCTCCATCCATTTGCTGGTTACATTTAAGAGGAAAATGTCCCCTACACACCTCAGAGCATGAGGGTCTTCACAGGCGTGATCAAGTTGAAATGACAGCAGTGTGATGGGCCCTAATAAAACTTAATTTCCCAGGAGAGGCTGCATATTGGGCTGGGCCCCTGGCAGGGCTCAGCACTTCTGCTGAAAGGAGCCCTCCTCTGCTATCTTTTCCTTTGGGTATGGATCTGTGCTTTGGTGTCAAGAGGAAGAGATGCCACCACTGAATCACAGTATAATCAGATTCTGCCCCATGTCACTAGTTTCCCAGTGGTACACTTGGTTACATCCGAGAGGGAAATAGCAGGAGGTCACCAAAGGAACACAGATCTCCAAGAGGACCTGGGGTAGGGTCCTACACAATCCTCTTCCAGGCATGGGATCTGGGGACACCTCAGGGCCCTGCAGAGATGGAGGTGATGTCGGAACACCTGAGTTGTGCACCCCCAGAGCTGATCATGGAGTGATTCTCATCCTCGTTGCTGGGCTGGCTGGTGTCCACGCTCAGAAGATTAGAAGAGGACAGAGGAGGGCCCTGCTCAGAAGTGTGGCTCTCCCGCTGAGAAGAGTGAGGGTTTGGCTTTCTGTTCTCTTTATCACTCCTGCCCTTCAATGTCCAGAGAAAATAGAGGAGTCCAAGTGTCAAAGACATCTCAGCAGATGAAAGAGAGCAAGGGTTCTGAGCTGCAGTTCCGTGTTCAGATCTTGGCTTGCCTGCTTGCTGGCTGGGTTTCTCATCCTCTTTGCCTTCAGTTTTATTATCCACATTCTGAAGAATAAAAGCACGTATCTCCTAACTGTGCAGTGAAAGGTATGTTAAACAATTTGCACACCGCCTGGAGCAGCGTGTAACTTCCCATAGCATAACCGCTCTTAGGAGAGAGGCTGGTGGGGCAGAGAGGGCAGGCTCTCCACAGAGTACGTGTCTGCTGCAGGATACTATCTTGGGTATTGTTTTGTTGTTGCTCTTAAAGATGACAAAGCAAAAGCTGAATGTCTAAAAAAAGATTAATGTTCAAAAGCCACACCGCTAGGGTGACAGAAACATAATTCAGATCCAGACTTACTGCCCTTAAACCCCGTGCTTCAGTCTTTACAACACAAAGGACCTTGGACCAGTCCTTGGAGCAACCAGAGGCCCTGCCCTTTTCCAGAGTCAAGCTTTAGGGAGAGAAGCGCCCCAATCGTAGAGATGGGCGTGTGGCCCCATTGAGAGAAAGAGGGATTCTCAGCTGAGCAGATCGAGCGTGCAGCTCCCGGCTTGAGACATCTGCAAGAGGAAGGCTCGGGTTCCTTTTCCCTTCTGGGCTCACAGTTCTGATGAGTACAGATTCTCAAGGATCATCGTCATCGCGAGTCATCGTCTATAGCGGTTCCATGTTTTATATCTTCCCAAACATTATGCTGCTGCAAGGGAGAAACGCACATAGGGGAGAAGTGAACTTTAGGAAACGAGATGGATGGTTTTAAATCCAGACACTAATTAAGTTGTAAAATACAAGACACACATATGAAATTAATTAAAGTTACCCCATCTCAGAGGCCATCTTAGAGATGGCAGGGACATCCAGGCTTCCTTTGGTTCTGTGGGATAATGAGACATTCGTGCTGAGGGCACCTTGGAGCAATGCTCAGGGCAAGCATCTCTGATCATCAGGTGTGGCCCGTGATCAGAGCTCCCGTGTGGGGAGGTCACACTGACTTTGATTGGCACACATGGTTCCTCACCTTTGAGGTAATCAAAAAGAGAAATTGTAACCATAATAAAAGTCAAATAAATTTCTATCATGTGCACAAATGAGACCTTAGTCCCCCTCTTTGTTGCTTATTATTATTGCAAAACAAGGTAAGGCCTCTTTACCATTCAAGAGCTGCAACCATTTTAGGCTGCATTGGGTAAGTATATATTGGAACTATGACACATTGAGTCATTCCTGAGTCCCTCTAGACCCCTTTGCTGGGCACCCTGGACGTGCACATCCTACACCTGAAGGAAGGAAGGACACGAAATGCAGCCGTACTAAATCTCTGCCCACAGCACGTTCACAGACGAGTCAGGAGCTGTTAGTATCACCGTGCATTTTCTCCTCTTTGTGGGAAGTTGAGGAAATTCTTAAGCAAGACAAAACACCCCAGTGTCTTGGTGTCCTCTTAAATAGGAGGATGAGTAACTCCAGCTAGCTATTACATCAACCACCAAATCTGCATGGCTTAATCCGCCAAAAAAGGTTTGTTTATTTTCACACTAGAGGCTTTCCTCCATCGTGAAGCCACGGGATCCTGAAAATCTGGACTCCGACTGCTCAGTGGCAGGAAGAAAGAGAGCTACCGGGAGGCTGGTGGACATCACTCCCCCTACATCCCACGGGCGAGAACTTAGTCATACGGCCCCAACCTCACTTCAGGGGAGGCTGGGAGTGCAGTTTTCCTGAACTCTCAGCAAAGTCATGATGTGGGGGACACAATGTCGCCCCTGCCACTCTTGGAAATTGTGCTTGCTTAGTTATTTTTTACAAAAGGTTTATGCTTGATCTTTCCCTTACTTGAAATATAAGATTTGCTTCTGATTCCTGACCAAATCATGATGACTAAAATGACATAGTGATTAAGAGCATGGATTTTGATGTGAAGAGATAAGGCTTTATGTACCAACTCTCCTACAAGGGTGGGAATAATAATTCTACTAAACTCATAGGGCTGTTGTGAGAATTAAATGAGTTAAGGAATAAAATCACATGGCACGCTGTATACAATCAGGGAAAAATGAATATCCCATCTCATAGGAAACTGCCATTGCTGAGGCTGCTTCTCCATGGCCTTAAGAGAATGGCCTTTTTTACACCCTTTCCTCTGGAGTTGATACCTTTAAGAACTTTACCTTTTCATGCGGTCTTAGGAACGCAGATGTTCCAGCTCCTTTTCCTTGTGGTGTCACAGCCTCTCAGGGAGCGACGCAGAGGCCCGAGGCCATGTGAGCTCCCATGGCCCACCCCTCAGTGGGACTTTGGGAACCTAAGAAGACAAAAGGGTCTGGTTACAGTAGGACCTGGTTAGAAGCCTTTTCTTATTTGTTTAGGGTAAAATGAGATTTCCTGAATTTAAAATTTTGTAACTTTGGTTTATACAGCTGAGGTTTCTTATTAACTTCCAAGACTGGTGTGTCCGGGACACACACTACATACCATGACAAAGGGATTAGTTTGACTGCTCTGGAAGGACTCGGTTGTGTCCTCTCCAAGTATCGCTTTCCCCGGGTTTGTCCAGGAAAGCACGGGTGGCCCTCACATGACTGGAACACTGACTGCTTACTGAGGAAAGAAGGGGTCGTAGGAAATGCCTAACTTTCTCCTGAGCTCCTAGTCCTAGATTCCTTACATTATTTTTCACTGCGCCCTGCCTCTCCCCCTCAACCTTCAATATAAACTTTACGCTCATTTGTTTATCTTGGTATCTCATGCACCTAAAACCAATATATTCTTTGAAAAATGCACACTGAGGTCTTGTGGGTTCTTAGTTTAAATTAACGGTATTATACAATAAGTAAAATGACCCCATGATTCATCTTCCAAAAAGACACTTTTGAGATTGAAAGGGTCAACTAGTAATAATAGGCAAAAACTGGGACTGCCCTTGTCAGACTGAGATTTATGATTCCCTTAACTATAAATTAACCCAGTTCTTGAAGTTTTTAGTATACCGTCAAATTTTTTCACATCTTCCTATATTCAGATGACTGAATAGCATCTCATGTTATGTGAATGCATCATTTATGACCTCATGAAAAACTACGAAGAATGATCGCAGGTTCTTTGTAAAATCAGCATTCTTCCATCGTTAGTGAGTCACAAGTTTCGTCTATATACTTGTAAGTGCTCCTACTCCCGGGCCTGTAAATGGACACACACATTCTCTGTCCGTTTTCCCACTGTGCTTTTCCTTCCTCCTTGATTTGCACAAGCTCCTGCACATTCCAGATTACAGAAATGTTGTTCCTTGGTACCCCTGCTTCCAGGTTTGTCTCTGACACTCTTAGTTAAACACATGTCTTTACTTTTGATGTGGTCGCATCTCTTAACTCTCACTCCCTTTGTGACTGTGTTGGGCTCCTGAAACCTGCTGATGGTCTTTCCTCATCTCCACTCTGTTCTGTCTCATTTTTATGAGCTTTAAGCCTTTACATGGCACATGCAGGCTTTTATCACATTTGGAGTTTATTTGGTAGTGTTGTGAGTTAGAAACCCACTTCAGTATTTAAATTTCAGTGACCCAGATTTCAAACGTATTGACTAAACCCATATCCCTCACCTCTGATTCAGGCTGCCACCTCCATCACACGCCACGTCTGCAGGGTTCTAGGTCTGCTCCTGGCCTCTGCTTGTCAACTTCTGTCCAGAAATACTGTTTTTATTAGTATACAATTGTTTGGAAACATGCTATTCCCATATCCCCTGTCTTTGTTCCCAAAGTTTCTTAACTATTGAATGTGTTTCAAATCATTTTGCCAACCTTCCAAAACCCTGCCACTGAGAATTTGCTCAGAATTGTATTCAGTTGATAGACGGATTTGAATGAAACTGATTAGTTATAAAATTAACTGAGCCAAGGGGTGGGGGCAGCAGAAACTGAGGACTTTTGAGAATCCCCTTCTCTAGGAAGGCAAGCAGACTCCTGGCAGAGGTTTTCAGAGTCATCCTTTTTAGGATGCAGGAAATTAGCTAGAGCCATGAAGCAGAGCAGGAGCATTTATTCAAGAAAAGCATCAGCGTCTCAGTAAGAACAAGAAGCTTTGTCTGCCTTCTTTCTCCAGCTCCCCAAGAGGCTTAAAAACCAGCGTCCCTCAATCACGATGAAAACCAGCACCCTGGCAGCCACCAGTGGAGACAAAACTGGGTCAGAGCCCTTCAAAGCCCCCCGTCGGGAGAATTCATCACACGGGAGCTTCCTCAGTAAGACTGATCCCTGATTTCTCCTCAGAAATAAGGGGCCAGAATAGACATTAAGTCGTCTCATTAGGGACTCTGGTCCTGGGCTCCTTTTCTGTGCTTAGAATTATTATACAATTGTTTAGATAGTAGAGTTTGGTTTTTCTTAGTGATTTTCTTCTATGTTGTTGTTTTAATTATTTTCAAATACCATGTCTTGGTTGCTATTATCAATGATATTTCCACTGCTATTTGTCTAAGATTTTCTGATCATTGACTTCTAGTTGGTGTGGAGGACACTGATGACCTTCCTGTATTGATCATCTCTCAGGGAATTTTGCAAAACCTCGTGATGGTGGACGTGGCTCATCCACGGATTGATGAAGCCATTGGATCACACAGCCCCCTCTTGATAATTTCTCTTGAAATGACGATGTTTATCTGCAAATGAGGCCAACTTTACTTCTCATCTACATATGCATTCCGTTCTCTTTTCTGAAGGAGCTGACGTATTCAGTTGACTGTCATTCACAGAACCAATG
>NW_003852417.1:651236-653397 GCF_000181295.1 Otolemur garnettii
ATAAATTCGACTTGAACTTTATCTTATGCTTTTTCTGTGCATCTATTTCTATTAAGATTATGTAGAATTTTGTCCACTTTCGATTCTGTGATGAATTACACAACTCTGACTTCTCAGCCTTCCGCTTCTGCTATGAATACTATCTGGTCAAGACCAAACACGAACTAATGCTCTCACAGAATTAGAAAATTAATATTTTATTTGGGATTTTAAATCTTCATATAAATAAAATTAATGTTGTAATATCTTTATGCAGTTTTGGAATCAATCTTACAAAAGCTTCCTGCAATGTGTTAGTGGATTTAGCACATCCCAACACCTCAGGACACTTCCCAGCCTAACAGAGGAACAAGAAACCAACACCCTCTTCACGGGTGCTCTTTTCCTGTGACCAGGAGATGCCATCATTTGGAATCCTCCCTAAGGAAAAATTTAACTTAACCAAAACTCTACCCTTAGAGGACTGGGTGCAGTGGTTCACACCTGTAATTCTAGCAGAGTGAAAGGCTGAAGTGGGTGGATTGCTTGAGCTCAGGAGTTCAAGACCAGCCTAAACAAGAGCAAGACCACAACTCTACTAAAATAGAAAAACTAGCCAGCTGTTTTACATGACTGTAGTGCCCACTACTTGGAAAGTAGAGGCAAGAGGATCCCTTGAGCCCAGGAGTTTGAGGTTGCTGTGAGCCACGATGCCATGACACTCTACCCCAGGGTGATACAGTGAGACTCTGTCTTAAAAACACAACAATAACAACAAAAGCCTCTACTCAAATGCATTTATTACAGTGTTACCTAAAATAACACAAAATTCCCATCGATAATTTCTTATCCACTATACATGAAAAATATATGTATAAGATTTTCAACTACTAAAAATAAATTTGGTGTATATGGACATAGGAAAGATTTCTCTATGTGTTTTTAAATTTAAAAAGAAAAGAAAAACATTTCTTTGTATAATCAAAAACTATGTCTAGGATAAAATGTGGAAAAAATGAAATTATCTGTTGTATATCTGCTGTGTTTGTTGAGATAAGAGAATATTTAACTTTTGAAAAATTGTTTAATAATGCTGCATCATCTTTTGATTATAAAAAATAAGTGGGGTTCAATAGTAGACAAAGGAATTAGAATTTATCATGATTTAAGCAAGGGATTAAAATCAGTCATCAAGCTTTAAGATAGAATACGGAATGTTTCATGGTTGAAAAACAAGGGCCCTCTGAAATCAGCCATGAGCCACCCAGGTGGGATTTAGATGAAATTGGCTAAAAAATAAAAGAAAATGAAAGAATTCGGCATCCTGCATGTTCATCAGAGCAACCCAATATTCACTATGGAAGTAGAAAAAATGTCCAATCATATATGTTTCTATTGAATTCTGAACGTACCTATAGAATTGCCCACCAATGCAAAATATGTAGGGACTTAAATATGCTAGTTGTAAAAAAGAGTATGAGATCTCACTTATCTGAAGGTTAATTTCAAGACTTGGAAGAGGGAGATTGCATAGTACAGCCAGAAGAAAAAAGAAACACGAGCAATCTCCACGTCACACGTCACACTCTGTCCTTCCTTCCCCTCCTACCCATCCTTCTTTCTTTCCCCACCGTGTCCCCCCCCCTCATAAAATCCATGCCATGTGACTTTTTTCAACATCTGTTTCCTTTCTTTTCTTTCACAGAAAGCACACATGAATAATCAGACCACACTGCTGCTAATTGTAAAAATCATTAGTAAACTTCCAGGTGCTGTTTACTATATAAGCATTGTAATTTTCTATCCTAAAATCAGCAACTCCCCCACATCATTGTCTGCCCCGGGGCCTGAGCACTGCGCAGCTTTAAGGCTGTCAAAGGCAGTTGCAGCCCCGTTGACTGGGACTGAAAGAGATCGATCCACACCTGCGGCGTTTGAGGCACTAATTCCTGATATTAGCCAGACCTCATGAAGAGCAGGCCCTTTTGCCAGGCGCCTCGTGACGCCATACTTTCCAGCCCAAGTGGAATCATTGCAGTGCACTGAGGTTGGCTGACACCCACCCCAAGTTCTTTCTCCTCCCTTTCTACCTCCACCTCTCCCCATTGTCCAGAGATTCTGGAAAGAAACCTGTAAAGGAGAAACAGCCCATCTGGATGCCACTCAACTCTACCGGCAAGCC
>NW_003852417.1:653519-668167 GCF_000181295.1 Otolemur garnettii
CAAAGAGGAAGAAAGTTGCCTGATGCCACACAAATGCTGACTAATGCTTTGGTTACACAAAACAGATTACAACCTCCATCTGTTTCCTTGAAGGCACCTGTGGTTTTCCTCAAGCAATTTAAGATAAAAGGAAACAAAGCTTGAGTTTACATTTTCCCAGGTACTACAGTGGCATCCTCGGATACACCTGCTGTTCTTTCCGTGGGGCTTCCAAGTCCTGCTCTCATCCTCTAGGTAGAACCCCCCACCCCAGGCAGCCTTCCAGTGTCCCTGCAGGAGCTTTGCCCCAGCCACCCAGCTGCCCTCCATTGCCCTCTGTATGGTTAATAGCCCTCGCCATTATCTGCACTGTGTCACCTGCTTGCAAGCCCCCATTTCAAAGATATTTGAATTACCTCTAATAAGAGTGGTTTCCTTTCTTTTCATTTTATATTCTTATATATAAATATGTATTGTAAATATATATATATATATACATCCTATTTTTATAATCTGGGTACAATATATGAATAAATGGGATCCCCATATATATATATATATATATATATATACTCATATATTGGGTACAATATATGAATAAATGAATAAAATTCATTGATAGAGCCTTTCTAATATCTAATGCTTTAATAAATGTTAGAGCTAGGAAGTCCTTAGAGATCATCTTTCCCAACTTCAAAATTAATTTCCTCATTGGAGGTACAAAGAGTGATTCTGCTGAACGAAGCTTTCAATTTGACATTGTTCCCATCCCCTTCACGAGTGTGTGCTACAGGGTGGGCTGTCCCCAAAGCAGCCATACATAAGGGACAATGGGAAATTGCAGCTAAATGTACTTTTGTTTAGACAATATTCATTACAAAATTTTACTAAATGTTCTCTACCTCTTGGTGCAAACTGGAGGTCAATCCCAGAACCACACCTCCCAGAACCCCTTCCCCATATGCTGAGGATGAGAGACAGAAGCCTTCCTTCCCAGCAGCGTCCTGCCCAATGGGCAGAAGTGCAGATGGACGAGGAGAGGAAGTGTGTGAAGAGAGAGGGTACGGACTTCTCAGCACCTCCAGGCACCCCCCGCACCTCCCTGCTTTGACAATGTCTCCACTGCCCTTCGTTCCCCTAGCCCTTTCAAAAGTTTTGTTAGATCTTAATTCCTTGAGCGAAAGTCTTCCTAGGAGAAGAGTTATCTTTTCAATAAATGATGATATATCAATTAGATAGATACTCACGGGGTGGGGGGAAGAGGATGAATCATGACCTCTACTGCATACTATGCATAAAAACCAATCCAGATGGATTTATCAATCTAAAACAATAAAAGAAAACAATAAAAGCTTAAAAGTAAACCTTCAAGACCATCTTTATAAACTTGGGGTGGAAAAACCTTAAACAAGACATTAAAAATGGCCTACCATAAAAGACAAAATGATAAGTAGGACTCTATTAAAGTTAAGATCCTCTAAATATCAAAAGATACTGTTAAGAGAAGTAGAAAGGGAAAAGATAGTTACAAAATATGTATCTAAGAAGACTACCCGGAATATATATATAACAAACTTCTCCAAATCAAGAAGAAAAAAGCCAGACAGCCCCAAACAGGAGAAAGGCTAGAACAGGTATCTCAAAAAATAAAAATATTTAATCAGTCCAAAACATGTTTAAAGTTGCTCAACTTTATTAATCATCAGAAAAACACAAATTAAAGTCACTGTAAAGTCTATAATTTCAAAGACGGACAGACAAAATCAAGTGTTGTGTTTCAAGAAACGCATACTTGTAAGAGAGTAAACAGGTATAATTGTGCTTGCCCATAGTTGGAAACCACCGGCAAACTGACATTATCTACTAAAACTGCACAGACACATTCTATCTCTACAAATATATCAAAGTCAGTGTGTATGTACACTCACAAAAAGACACCCTCAGGAATACTAAAAGCATAAATATTTGGATAGTCCCATAGTAGAAACAACTCAGCCGTCATCAATAGTGAACAGATAACTGTGGTGGATTCATAAATGTAACTCCAGAAAGCAATGATAGTGAAATGACTATAATTTTACCCAGGGAATTTTGAATTTGGTGAATTATAATGGGAAAGAACCCAGATACAAAAGAATATGCACTCAATAATTTCATTAGTATAAAGTTAAAAATCAGAAAAAAATAATCTATGGTTTCAGAAGTTAGGAGACCTGGTTACTCCTGAGAAGGTGATGACCAGAAGGGGCAGTTGGGGAACTTTCTGTTGCTGTCCAATTCTCTGGATTCTTTTGCCAGGCCTGTTCCATTTGTGAGTGTCTTTGAACTGTTGATATTTGTTCATTGTTCTCTATGAATTTTATACTTTAGTGAAAAGTTTAAATTAAAAGATAATTCAGACTTGGGGTACCTAGAGTGGGTTCCATTTTCCTGACCAATTGCTGAAAGTCCATAGGTAATAAGTTTCAGGGCCAGCTCAGAAGGTGATGATACTGTGAAACTGTGATAAGTATTCCAGGTTCGGTGAGCCCATAGTGACTTGCAGGTATTGGGAATGCTTGTGTCGCTGAGCAGGTGACAAAGATCAGCTCTTAGAACAGAGATTTTCAACTGGTGTGCTGTGAGAGGGTCCTGGGTGAGCTGTGAAAATTCTTAAAGATCATTCATTAAATTATTTTCAAAAGAGTTCAAAGCAGAGAAAATACATTCTTTTACTTTTCTGTGGGGATAAACATAATTTAAATGTTTCATGAGATAAAAAAAGATTGACAAACACTGACTTAGAATTTTTCTGTCTTCTTCTCTCTTCCTGGGTCTTAGTAACAACCCTCAATGATGGTCTATAGCTCAAGAGAGGCAAGGTATGTGGATCCCAGAAATGATTCAAATCTCCTTTCTTAGGAAGGACTTAGGCACTAGACAAGGGCAGGAACAGCCCACAGGGCCGCCGGCTGCCTGCAGGGTCTCGTGATTCCAAATGTCTTCTCTTCCCATCATCCTGCTAAATTGAAAATTGTGCCTCCCTGGAATCCAATGAAACAATCCTTTCTCATTTGAAATAAAAGAAACTTTTAGTGCTTCCCTTGTCAAGCACTTTAGTGCTTCCCTTGTCAAGCTACAGAACAAAATTTTAACCCTCACCTCAGGAAATACAAGATAAAAGGATTTTCCTCCAAAACCCCAATCTCTGCGTCACAGACAGGAAGACAGAGTCCAGGCAGGAGGGAAGGGCTTAGACGGAGGAGGCTGCACTGCTGGGGAAGCAGTTAGGCTCCTGTCCCTGGTGGACCTCCTCTCCGATCCTCTCAAGGACAACTCTGAGCACTCACCATGATCCTGGTGTCTGGCTCAGCCTCCGTCACCTCCCCTCCAGCACTGGATATTGCCGTCCCCAGTGCCACTGCCCACACACCTGCCCTGAGACCCTCACCATTCTCATCTCTCCTCTGCCTCAGGTAGAGGAAGGCCTGGGGTCCCTGTAGGACAGTCCCTCCGTCTGTGCCCTCAGTCCTCCCAGCTTCCTTCACAGCTCTAGAAAGCAGTTCATAAGAGGTCTGGCTCTCCAACCCCAGAGTGTGTGTCCCTCTGTCATGGACCATTCCTGAACCCGAATCACCCTCTAAGCCTCCTAAATCTGCTTCACCAGCCACAACCACTTCCATCTCACTTCTTACACTGCTCACAGGGCATGTGGCCATGACCCTCTCCCCTAGGTCTGGACACCCTTCTGGACTCATCGCAGTAGAGCTGGCACTTTGCTGTAGGGGCTCCCAGTAAGCTTGCATGATTTCACAGCCCTGAAGAACTTTCTTCCCCTACTGGCTGACTCTCTAAGCCATAGTGACCTGGTGGATGGCTCCATCTTTCTGGAGGTTTCTCGTGCCTTGGCTCTGTGGCACCCCAATGTTCCCGTGCTCCCCTGACCTGCTGGTTGGGGATCCTCCTCTGCAAGTCTCTGATGCCTTCTGCCCGTGAATGCTCTCAGTCCCTGGCCATTTTCCTTCACACCCTGCTCACACCACTGAGATAATCTAAGCCTTAATTTTTCCTAGACCTTTAAGTTTCTGTCCTCAGCAGTTGGCTAAACATTGTCATGTGAATATCTGGCCCCCAAATGTCAATGAATACCACCACTCGATGGGACAACAATCTATCAACCTGGCAGTTACATTTCTATCCTCCATGCCCAGCAGAGTAGGGGGTCAAGAAATGTTTGCTGAACGCTTGAGTAGCCAAGAGGGCTCAGAAACTCTCAGAGGGGACCTCTCCCTGCTCCATATTGGCCATCACAGTGACTTTCTCCAACCACATCTGGGGACAAAGCCATGCACCTGCCAACCAGGTGCAGAAGGAAAAAATTAGCCCAAGACTGTCATTTGGGATATATATATATACACTTTTCCAAGTTTTCGTTAGTTGGTATCTTTTTCCTCCCTATTATAATGTAGCCTCTTCCTTCCAAAATAAAACCATATTTCGGAAAATGTTCCTGACGAGACCAGGACTGCTCATCAAAGAGCATCTCAGCTGAGCCCCGGTTGGTGGCCAGCACACCGCCTGGCCTGCTGGCACAAGCTGCTGCCCCGTTTATCGTCCCCACCCAACAGTTGCTGTAGACCATTAGGCTGCTGCTCGGGATGAAAATGAGGATTTGCTGTATAATGTGTTTTTGTAAAGAGATTATTTAAGGCACGATTTCTGTTTATGGTCCCAAGATAAATCATAATCACCTTTGTTTACCTCATCTTCCTTTCTTAATTAACTGACAACCTATTAGCATACATTTTTTTATCCCAGGAGTATTAATTATACATAATTTATATCATAAGCACTTATTTTGTATCAGTGGGATGAATAAAACATTTACCTGCTTATAGCTACTTGAGGTTAACATTTTTATACAAAAAACTCACCTGAGACTTCCAATCAAATCATCAGATCTTTAATTTTCTGTTACATAACAATGCTGTACTAGGCAGTAGTCACCGCATTTCATTCAGCTCTCAACTAAAGAGTACTTTAGCGGTGGGCGACGCTGGCAGCGTTAATGAACCAATGACACAAGTTTTTCTGCACAAATAATAAAAATGGAGAACTTGCTAATATGAGAAACGGCCTCCTCCCTGGGACCATGACAGCAGTACCAGCCCCAGTGAGGTATAAAGACCTCCGGGCCCTTCCTTTCATGGCTTGTCAGACTGGAAGGGATCCTAGACATGAACGGGCATGTCCTTTTGTCATTGTAAAGGTGAAAAATATCAGGGTCAGAGAAGGCCAACATCTGGCACGACTCATTGCATCAGCAAGTGGGAGCCAGAGACTGAACAGTGTAAAGGAATTGGGCTCTGCTGGGACAGTCCCATCAACACGGCCGTGTCCTCCCTGTGACAGTCTGGGAAACTTCCAGTGTTTGCAGCAGGTGTGGTTTCATGCCACGTGTTCTACAGGGCTCTGTGCATGAATTAGACTTCAGACAGAAATGTCACAAGCTTCCTCTATGGGGTGGCTTAGGTCACGTTAACAAGAAATTCTTTAATCGTCTCAAAAGATTAAAATATCAGAATGCCATGGCAAGCCCTAGTTCCAGAGTCCAGGCTTAAACCAGGCCCATTTCCCTCTAATTACCTTATCCCTTTGCCACCACACTGTTCACTGAGTCTCTTCTTACTCCAAACGCGTGGATATTGACAACCAGGGATCCTGGTCTCTTTTATCTCTCCGAATATTTCACTTGCCAACTGCAACTACCTAGAAATCAGTGACAAATGTAATTAGAACAGAAGCTCACCTTTCCACCTGAGAAACCATTTGTTACTTAGAGTGAAAGCGGACTTCAGTGGATTCGTGAGAGGAGGAAGGCAGCGTGTGAGCAGGAGACTGAACAGGCTGGCGTGAGTCTGGAGGGGAATGGGTAAGGAGAGAGAGCGTGCTGCGTGACAGGCCCTCTCGACTATCCTCATCATGCAGAGGAGAAAACTGAAGTGTAAAAAGTGTAAGTCATTTGTCCAGAACCACAGCTGTAGGAACTGATGGTGCTGGGGTTTGAACCAAGGTCTCCACGTATTTGTAAAATCCAGGCTCTTTTCAGGACGCCACACTGACGGCAAGGCAGGTGATCACAGGCATTTAGGCAGAAATTCTGCAAACCCCCTTTTGCCCATGTTTTTCATGTCCTGATTTAGAGATACAAATGCTGTTTCTTTAATTTATTCTGCCATCTTGGCTGGGAAGAACAAAGCATATTTCTCTTGAAGAAATCTTTTTACATCACTAACAAGTCAATGTGGAGAGAAAACTCAGTGTCAATGTTGGGAACAGTGAGAGAAATCTGTTTCTTGAATCTCCTCTCATCACGTGTAAATGGCAAAGGAAAAAAGGCTAAAAGAAAACTTATAAAGCAAAATATGGGGTGTCCCAGAGTTCTGTGGTAGACAACACTGCCCGGCCCCAGTGGTCTCCCAAGTGGCTCTCCCAGGCACCTATCTGTGCCTAGTGGGGCTAGACGGGGCAGGCAGGAGCCCTGTTCAAGCTGACACTCATCTCTTGGGCCAGGCTTGCTGTTGGCCTTGAGGGCTGGCTGACACATTTCAGTACAACTACTCTCTTGCTCCCAGCCATGAAATGCTGGAGCTTTTCAAGTAGAAATTTCATCTGTGCCTGTGTCTTCAAACATTGGGGACTACCTCAAGACTCCCCAGTACTCTTCTCCAGCCAGAAGCCCTACTCTGGGAGCCAGCTGAGCTGAGTGCTCAGTAGCTCCATTAGGAAGTCTCAGAACTGCCTAAAGCTAATGCAGAACCCGACCACATTCCTGACAAATCCTCCCGGCAAAAAATATTAACTCAGTAAATGACTTCTTCTATCCATTAGCTTAAACAAAAAGCTGTCTCCTCTCCCATATCCAATAGGGTGCCTGTCTATTTGGCATCCTAAATGCATCTTGAATCCAGCCATTTTTTCTACCCTCACTGCCATCACCATAAGCTTGCCTCAGGACGCATCACTTATCATATAACTTGCACGATGTCGGCAATCGCCCTCTAATCGCTGCCCACAATTTCAGTCTTGTTCTCCCTTCATCCAATTGTTGAACCATAATCAGAATAATCTTTTCAAGATGCAAATCTGATGATATTAAATATCTACTAGAAACACTCAGAAAAACCTTTTTAAGTTTGGGACAGAAACCATAAAGAAAGAATTGATAAAGTAGACCATATAAAAGTTAAATATTTATAACGACGGAGCCACCCTGAACAAAGTAAAAAGATGAAAGACACACTTGGATAATTAGACAAAGTATCAATTGTCTTAAACTAAAAAGATATCCTGAAATTCTCTAAGGTCAAACAACTCCATAGAAAAATGGGCAAAGAACAAGGTAAACCAAACATGCACACACATTTCAATCTCATTTATAATAAGAGATAGGCAAATTAACACCAATAAAATACCACTTTTTCTTTATCAGATTAGCAAAAGGTCAAAAAGTTGGCTACTACATTCTGCTGGTGGTGGTAGAGGGGAAAGTCCCTTTCTTCACTGTGCAACAGAGAAAACTGTTGATTTGAGTTCTATCAACTCTAAATGCCCATGTTCTTTGATCTAGTTACTTTATTTCTGAGAATTTATCCTTCAGATACAATTACACACCCATACACATGCAAAAGGATATAAACTGCAATATCCTTATAGTAAATGAAGATTAGAGATAAAAGAAATTCCCCTCCATTCTTCACTTGGGGTATTAATATAGTGTGTTTCCTTTCTGTGATGGAATATGACACAGGCAGGAAAAAGAATGGGGAATCTCTAGGTCAGTGGTTCTCAACCTTCCTAATGCTGCGGCCCTTTAATACAGTTCCTGTGGGTCATGCCCCACAGGCTGAGAACCGCTGCTCTAGGTATATAGAAATGAAACCAGCTCTTAAATACATCCTTAAATGAAGGCAGCAATGTAAAATGTAGTACATGTAGAAACTATATATATGTGTGTGTGTTTTAATATATATGTGCATATATACTTGTATAAGTTAGCAAATATACACAAAATAATTTCTAGAAATGATTTCAACTAGGAGGGCAGCCAGGTGACTCGTGGCTTCCACTGGGAGAGACCTCACTTGTCTCTGTGTTCACGCACCCTTCAAACCTTTTTGATCCTGTATATACAGTTTGTCGTTTACTTATGTGTGCTGGGGGGAATGAGAAAGGGAGGGGAGCACAGACAACCTGTGAGCTGTGAGTGAGCAGGGAGGTGGGCACAGGGGAGGAACTAGCACCGGGTGAGGGTGAAGCCAAGGTTTCCTAAGATGCAGGCCATAGTGATGGTCTCCAGATACTGCCGAGCAGGACGCGGCAGAGAGAGGGGCTGAAGGTGCAGGAGAGGAAACAACCGTCACACACAGAGAGGGCACATGAGACAAAGACCAGTGGAAGGACTCTCAGGGAGGCTGAACAGATGGAGAAGGAAAAGTCTGAATCTACAATAAACACAATTTGATTCTCGGCACAATCTCTTCTAAATCTCTGCACAAGAAGTCCCTGGTCTGGCAATGACTGATACCCAAAAAGAACAGAATTCCAGCCAGGAAGGAGGGGGTAACTGGGTCCTTACCCGGCACAGTCATGGGCAGGAATTTCAAGCTTGGGATATAACCATTGCCCCTTTCTGCGGGAGGAGAGATGCCTGGAGAACTCAAGACAAAGTGGACTGAAGCCTCTTTCTGAAAGACACGCTGGAGAGCACTAGGCTGGCTTGTCCAGGGCTGAGCCTAACTGTGAAAGTCTCCCAGACAGAAGAAGGCTGCCCTGACCTGCCCTGCCCTCTGGCAGACTGTCAGGACACCATGAGCTGCCACTGTCTTCAGAATTCTGGGTGGCCTGTGGTCCCTTCTTCCCCGTCTCAGAGACTGATGTTCACGCTCAGTCTCAGAGTGAGAGAGTAAATGACTGTGAGGAGTCCGTGTGCTAAGGAGCCCACCCCAGCCCTCCTGCTGAGGCTGGGACTGGGAAGACAGCAGGGCGGGCACAGGCCTCTGCCCCAAACCTCTCCTCTGAAGATAAGAAAAATAAGACCCAGGAGGGCCTCAGAAAGGTGAGTCTAAACTCCAGCCTCTGCTGTCATGGGTGGTCTCAGCTCCACCTTCCACCTAGAGCGGCTCGCCTTCTCTGTGTATTTGAGATTCCCCTCCCCAGCTCTCACTTCCTGGTCCCAGCGGCTTACTGGTAGTGCCACTGGAACTATAAACCCCTCACCATAGCGCCCATCTCAGCCTGGAGTGTCTATACACATCTGCTATTACTTCCATGGCTCAAGGGCCTCTCCCTGCTCCTGTTACATAAAAATGGTCCTGCCCCATCCTGCCCTATCCTGCCCCATTCACTGGTCAGGGACTCCTGCTCTGCACACAGAGGCCACAGTGCCTGAGGAAGGTGTTGGAGGCCCCCAGATCCCCCAGGGTCTGCTGGGCAATGCAGCAGTGGGAGGCAGCAGCTTCAGGGCTAGTATACAGGGGTGGGCCCTCCATCAGCCTGTCTGCAGCTGGAGGTCTGCAAGGCCAATCCCCTGGCCACCACAGGGAGAAGAGAAGGAGAAATCTGTGTGTCTCAGAGTGGTGCCTTTCTGATCCTGTTTTCTGACAGCAAACCCCACAAGGCGGGACAAGTTTCAGCAGGGTTCTCTGCACCCCAGGGGGTCAGAGAAGAATCAGGAAGCTGCAGACAGAGCCAGCACCAAGGGTGTGTGGCCTTTGCTATCCCATGAGCTCAGCATTCAGTCAGGCCAGGCTGGACTAACGCTCTGCTGGGCCATCTTGAGATCCTTAATATCTTTATCTTTAAATGTTTGCCTTGTAACTAAAAGTGGGTAAGTGAATGCAGGTATGGCTGAGCACAGGAGATACCCAGAATGCACATTCCCACAATGCACCCCAGAGCCCAGGACACACAGCATGCACAGTGCCCCATGGAGACAGAACTCTGCTGTGCCCAATGCAGAGGAGGTCAGTGAAGACTCACGTGGTATCAGGGGAACCTACTGCATCCACTCCTTAGTCAGCAAGAAGGCCTGTGACTCACACCAGGGAGGTGGGAATATCCAGAAAGAAAGAAACTCCCAGGATGACAGAGAGGCAGAAATTAAATGGCCAAATTGTCAACAATGACTATTGCTCCTGCTGTCCTTTCCCTTTGAACCTGAGTTTGTTCCAAAGCAGGAAAGAGACAAAAAGTGTACAAAGACACAAACAATCAAGGAAGTCTGCTGTTTCCTTTCTTATTCAGGTTATCTCCCTTACAACCACTCTTACAGAAAATGATGACATACAAGAAAGGGGGAAACCAAGGCAACCCTGTAGTTCCTTCACCTTTCTCTCTTCTTTACTCATCAGCAAACCAAAGGTAGAAAATATTGGTAGAGGTGCAGGTATCAAGACTGACATAAAAACACTTGAGTTGGTTTCCTCCAAACTTTCCACTATCCTGGTAAGAACAAAATACACGTGCATCTACAACCTACAATACACATATTCATAATTTTGGTGATCCTACATAGGAGTCAAATGCCGCTATATTTATATTTAAAATTGGTATTGCACAATATAAAGATGAGTTGTAGAATTCATGCTAATTATTTAGATTTAAAATTTTTCTTCACTTAGAAGAATAATAGCCACAACAAACTGAAAATGAAACATTGGAAGAAACAAAAATGCTGCTGATTTTAGTGCCCTTGAGGGTCCTTTCTGCTTTTTGAATAAAGAGCCCACATCTTTTTTTCATATTGGGCCATATAAATTAGTAGCCAGCCATTCCACCAAATGTGAGTGCCCTGAGGGCATTGGGCCGAGGGCACAGTGGTGATTTCTGCTGCACTGAGAAAGACCAGAGAAGCCAGTCCATGTCTGTTGCCTTCATATATCCTAAAACTGTTGACTTACACCAGGGAGGTAGAAATATCCAGAAAGAAAGAAACTCCCAGGATGACAGAGAGGCAGAAATTAAATGGCCAAATTGTCATACAACATTAGACTATAACTCTTGAAGACCTGAATTTGATCACAGACAATGAATGGCTGTTATTTCTTTTCAATCTGTTCTGAGACATGAAAGTAAGAACCGGATGTGGACCTGCTCTTATTGGAAGAGTTCACAAGGAAACAGGGACAAAGGCATGAATGAGACTGAGGAAGCTAAGAACAAGTACAAAGATCCACTGAAAAACAGTAACACAAGAGATTTCAAAAATGACAATGATTTATTTGAATAAATGAATTTATTTGTTGAGTAAAGAGAAGCCACCAAAAAAAGCCAAGTTTTCCAAGTATAATTGCATAATTTTAGTTTTCTCATTTAGAAACTATTTTCTGTACATATATCGTGAGGATTATTTTAGTCTCCTCACACAGCCAAAACAAAACACCATGAACTTGGTAGCTTATATGCATCAGAAACTTACTTTTCACAGTTTTGTGGGCTGAGAAGGCTAAGACTGGTGAATGTAGGTCTCCTCTGGTGAGGTGTATTTACCAGCTCAGAGCCGGCAGCTACTTGCTATGTCCTCAAATACTGGGGGCAGCAAACAATCTCCCTTACGCCTATTGTATAAGGGCACTAAACCCACTCCTGAGGGCCCCATCCTCATGACCCATTCACTACCCCCAGAACATCCCACCTCCTCATACCATCATCTTGGGGCATCAGGGTTTCAACATATATTTTGGAGGGAACACAAACATTCAGACCCCTGCAAATATGCTTCAAATAGGCAGTGCATTATCTGGCCATAGCAGATAAACAGTAAATTCCAGCACCTTCTTCCTTCCCTACCAACAATCATGGAAGTCTGCCAAGCTCTCCACCAGGCATATTGCTGAGTCCAAAGGAGAGAGAACTCAATTTGAACATGACCTCTTTTCTGCTAAACTTTCTCAGAAGATAATAGAATTTAAGCTAATCTTAGAGGGAAAGTAAAAACTCAGAGATAGGCAGGGAAAGAAGAGCATTCTTAACAGAACAAGATACCTTTAATTTAGTGAGAAAGTTTTTTCCCTAAATCAAGCATCTTATTTGGCTCTTCCTGGCTCCATGGACCTCTAAGCCTTTTATTCTCAAAAAGTTTATCCAGAGTCCCTGAGAGCCCAAGTCTCTATTTTTCTTGAGATATGAGTTATTCTGATAAACCTCAAACTATTCTAAAACTCAGAAGTTACATGGTAAGAGCAGACACATCTAATATGACTTGAAATCTATTTGTGTGTGTGTGTTTAAGAAAAAAAAAACATATACACATTCCTACAAAAGATCATCTTAATATGAGCAGCAATATCTCTGGCTTGATGGACTTACAGATACCGTGTATTTCTTTTCCTTTCTACTTTTATTTATTTTTTAATTTTATTCATTTTTAAAACGCTTTACAATAAGCATGCTTGTATAACTCACAAACTCCTGCATTGAAATAATTAACAGTGATACATATTACTAGTGATGCACCCACTTTCTGAATCCACTCTCTGCCGAGCCTATCACTACGGATTGCAGGGTCTGGCGCTCAGTGAAGACACCTGCAGAAGTCTCACTAACTCTCTTGCCCATGTGCTCAGACAGAAATTCATCCAACTCAGAAAAGCATACCCTGAATGTTCAGCCCTGTGAAGCAGAAAGGAAGGAAGGGGGAAAACTAAACAATTAGCAATGATTAAAAACACAGTCTGCCTCCCCTTGTCACTACTGTATCGACCTAGTTCTTGCCCAAAGTAGTTCAAAGACAGAAGACTGTTTTTTTCTGAAGTTGAGCTGCTGTCTTCCTCCTCTGGATCTATTCTGGTGTTTTATCTTCCTTGCTGACTGTTGGGCTCCAGTTGTTCTCCATTGTAACCTGTGCCCTGTCAGCGGACATCAGCAACGTTGCACTCTCCACCCGGATTCCTTTGGCGATGCTCAGGTGCAGGAGCAATTCTTCTACCCTCCCAGTCCCTGTGAATCTCAACTTTCTTGACAAAGGCTGTCAGTAGGACACTGACCCTCTGCTTAGGGATGATTAACCTCATCTCATCTCGTCAGCTCAGTATTCTGTGGAGGACGAGAACCACCATACACGTCCCCAGATCTCACCCAGTCAACTCCACTACTTCCTGCCTGTGTCCTCACCTCTGCAGCCCATTTTGATTTCTCACTTTGTTGCACAAAATTTATAGTGTTTTCAAGAAAAAAATGCTTTCACATTTCATTTTAAAGCTCTCAGACTTTTAAGTCTACCGAAATACCTCCTCAGTTTTGGAAATAACTGTTCAGTTGCTTCAGGCTAATATTGGCCAGCTGCCATTATTTTCATTATTTCCATTATTTCAACTTGAGATATGTGTGTGTGTGTGTGAATTCAAGGGAAGTATGCTGTGGTAAAGTAAATAAGTAGAAAACATTTGATACATTTTGGTGTAACACAGATATAGGCACAAGGATATTATAATTTAAGGATGACAAAATAACTAAGCCTCAAATATAAGATTCTCAAGAACATAAGAATAGTAGAATTTTTAATTTTACAAATAAATATGAAGTTCTAAGCAGATATGTTTGAGAAGTGATATCTTACCTTTATATCAAAGGAACAGAGTCAGTATCAAAAAAAAAAAAAAAAGCTCACTAGACGCTGGCTAATCCAGCCCCAAATCCTGCTCTTCAGGGCAACTGTTCACCCTGGCGTGGATTCAGCTTTCCCAGGAAAGACCTCCTGCCTCTGCTCCCACCCCTACTTTGCAGGACCCCCTGGCACAGTGTTTGCACACCGTGTCCTCCCACACCCCCCTCTCTAACTCCCTCAGGACTACGCATGGGTCCCTCACGCAGCACTCAATACCTCTGTGTGTAAGGAGATGGAATTCACCAGTTTTACTTTCACACAAACGTAGACAAGCAAGTTTTCCTGTGTTTGACTCTGTCACATTTGCTTATTTCACCCACAAGATTGGAAACTGCTTTAAGTGTATGCATATTAAGTGCAGCTGCTACTCCTGCCTATAGAAAATGTCTTTGAAGGTCTGATAAGTGTGTCCTGACAGTACTGACACCCAGCCTGGGAGCTTGCCAAGGACAGAGGAAACAAGTTGTTTCTCTGGCGCCTTGCACAGTGCCTGGCCTCGAGACACTCTCCTTAAACATAAGTTCTGTAAAGGAAACTCCACCTGAGCTGAGCTTTCTATCATCAGTGTCTTGAGCATCAGTATCTTGAGCCCTGGGGAGCCCAAAATAGCAGGCTGGCAGGAAGGACTGACACCAAGGTAGGTCTATTGAAAAGGAAGAGCCTCCCGCTTCCTCTGTGTTTAGAAGTTAAACAGAGTTGCCTCTTTCTACTAACTCCTGCTCTTCGGGCAAATCTGAAACTATCCTTATTCTCACTGGGCTATGTACTAGACAGTTCTTTACCCAATATTAAAAAACAATCTCCAAGTTCATTACTAAATGAAAAACAAAGAAACCAAAGGTAAAAATAAAGTGGTTACCTTGGCCAGACTAGCTTTAGAGCCCCCCGGACCTGAAGGTGAAGTAAAGCAAGTTCAGTTTAGTTTAGTTTACTATCATCATTTCAATCTCCTCTAAGGCCATTAGCATCGTGTTATAACTAGTACTCGCTATCCAAAATGCTTTTTTTTTTTCTTTTTTTTTTT
>NW_003852417.1:668508-683098 GCF_000181295.1 Otolemur garnettii
CTCAGAAGAACATTCTCCAGCTCCATCCATGTGAACATGAAGGATGTAAAGTCTCCATCCTTCTTAATGGCTGCATAGTATTCCATGGTGTACAGGAGACAGACCCGGGTATCAGACAGTATTCAAATCCCAGACTCCCCAGTGACTAAGAGCAAACTCCGACAACCTTAACCACTCCCTGTCTCATTTTCTTGGGTGCAAAATGAGAATAATAGTGCTTAGCTACTAAGGTTCTGTGAGAAGTGAGTAAATTCATGAACATGTGGGTTGTTACAAAAGTTTTGAGATAGACAAAAATCAAGAAATGCGAAATCCTCATGGATAGAAACGAACGAAGCCCTCCCAGCAACACTGGTAAGTTGAGCAAGGTGAAACTCGCAGGGGTGACTTGGAAGGACACAGTCAATTGTGTTTCTTGGAAGTGACATGGTGGACCGTCATACAGTCTGCGTCAACCCTTTCATCCATCGTGATCCAGGTCTAACAGGTTTACAAAGGTGCTGGTACATGGTGATCTCTGTAAGCATCAGCTCTGTCTGGAATGACACCTCTCTACCTCTGTCAACATGCAGGCACTGTGTGGGCTCACCTGTGTCCTCACCCCAGTTCTCACTCAATCTTTGATGAAGCACATTAATCATGATTCCCTCATTCTGGACATCAGTAGTTCCCCACCGCCACAGGGGGAGGGGGAGCAAGCTCACTTAAGTAATCTCCATTTTTTTTCTCTAATTGGCCCATACTACAATTTCTTATAGAAGTTAAGGGCTAATTTTCAGAAAACTTTGAGGAACCCTTAAGGTCTTTTATTTTAAAAGCCAACAAAGCATGTTTAT
This sequence comes from Otolemur garnettii, assembly GCF_000181295.1. Classification (NCBI taxonomy): domain Eukaryota; kingdom Metazoa; phylum Chordata; class Mammalia; order Primates; family Galagidae; genus Otolemur; species Otolemur garnettii. The sequence continues at coordinate 669,345 of NW_003852417.1, forward strand.
CATTCTCCCTTCCATGGACAAGACACAACATAGCTGAAGCACTAGGCCAGAGGAGTAGACACGGTGGCTGGTTTCTCTCCAGCCCACATTGCAGTGTCCTGCAGCTGAAGCCAAGTGAAATGTTTATTTAGAGTGCATGGAGAGAAAGGCACTGTTAGGGTCAAGCAGTGGCACAAGGGGAAATGTGGTGAATTGAACAAGAAGAAGGAGGAAGGGAGAGGGCTAGGAGATGGGAGACCAAGGGACTGTCAGAACCTTCTCACCTGGTTATGTAGAGCAGCCGTACTGCTAACTCTATTAGTTATATATCGCTGCATGGCAAATAACTGCAAAATTCAGTGGTTTAAAATAACACACATTTACAATTTCATAGAGTTTCTAAGACTCAGAGACTTTGAGTGGCTTAGCTGAGGGCTCTGGCGTGGGTCTAAGCCCTTGGCCAGATCTGCATCATGGAAGTCCTGGGAAATGCAGGAGGACCTTCTTGTGAGATGGTGCCCTCACACGCCAGTGCCCACAGTTCCTTCATGGCTGTTGATTGGGGACATGGTCTCAGTTCCTCTTCACATGGGTCTCCCCTTAGGGAAGCCACCTGAGTATCCTTGAGAGATGGCGTCTGGCTTCCCTCAGAGCAGGTGATCTAAGGGAAAGAGCAGAGATGGATGCTCAGGTCTTTCCCAGCCAATCTTGCAAGTGACTTAGCTTCAGTTCCACCGTAGCCTATCTCGTCATATAGACCAACCTGTTACGAGGCAGAAAGGAAGACGCAAGGGTATGAACAACTGAAATGGCTGTCGTCTGGCCACTTTGGAGGCCAGACACCATGCTTGCCTGTTTATGGCTGAAATAAAAGGGAGAGGAAATGAAATCATTCACTCCTTCAATCTGTCTATTTTGTGGACCTCTTCTAGAGACCATTGTTCTAAAGCTGTCTGAGCACCAGCCTAGGAAGATGGACCATGCACTGATGTGAAAGTCATTGCATGGGAACAAATTTGATAGTTTCAGAAAGAACCACGAGCTGTGTTTGGGAAACCTTTGGGTTGAGATGTCTATTGTACTTTCATGCTGGGTGTGATTAGAGTGCCTTAGGATGTATTTTTCCTTCAAAATGACTGCTAGGTACAATCAGTGTGACTATCATCAAAGAAACAGCTAAAAAGCATTTAAAGGTCCCAGCATTGGAGTCAAATACACCCGCGCTGGACTAGTTATAGATGCTATGCCGGTCTCAAGCAAGGCATGCTCCAAAATGAATTTCCAGAATTCCGTGGGTAAGAGTTCAGATGTACAAGGGCAGGTCTAGTAACTAAGCTCATCCTCCTGGATAACTCCAGTTACACTGCAGGTTTGGGCATATAATTGCATACTTGGCATACTCTATGTACCTGAGTATCCAATAGGTCTTAAAGCTTCATATTTTCAAAACAGAATTCCTAATTTCTACTTTCACTGCCATAAAATTTGGGGAAATCTTCCTGTTTTCCACATTGAAATAAATAATACTGCCATCAGTGTAGGTGCTCAGACTGACAACGTATGAGTCATTTTTAATTCTTTACTATTCCCTACACCCCAAATACAGTTATCATTTGATTTTTTTTTTTGGCTGGGGTTGGGTTTGAACCCACTATATCTGGTTTATGGGGCCAGCGCCCTACATCTTTGAGCCACAGGCGCCACCCAAGTCATCGTTTGATTTTTTAGTGGGGGGGAGTTCTACTTTCAAGCCGCATCCCAAGTGTGTCCACCTTTATATTTGGTGAAATCAATGTGGACCATGCCATGCTGCTATCTCTCACCTATTGTTGCTACTAACTGGTTTCTCTAATTCCAGTTCTGAATTTTCCCAATAATTCAGCCAGAATAATATTTCTAAACATCTAAAGAGAAGTTCAGCTCACACCTTAGCTTAAAACCCTCAGGTTGACTCCCATCAGACTAAATTCCAACCTGCTCAGCTTGACTGCTGCAGTCTGTGTGATTGCCGCTCTGTTACCTGCCCTTGCCTCACGTACACCTGCTGTGGTTGCAGTGGCCACTCTGCCCAGTGCACTAGCCTTCTCTCTGTCCCTACAGTATATCTAGTCTGTTCCCACGTTGAGATTTTCCACTTGCTCCTTCAGGATGTCTCCATGCAGGCACTTGAGTACCCTTATACTCTTTTGGTCATTTAGGTCCCAAATACAACCCCTCCCAGAGGCCCTGTATGGGAATCTGTGTCTGCCGGGCCTGCTCCAGAGCACTGTCCCTCACAGGAGTCTGTGTTCCTTTCTCCATGTCACTGGGGAGTCCAGGAGCTGTGGTTTGCTTCTTGGTCATTATCTTGTCTCACTGGTGTATAAAATCTAGGCAATGTGAATATTTCCTCTCTTACTTATGACCAATTCCTCAGAATCTAGTATAATCTCTCCTTTTATTACATTTTGCATAGAGTTGTCCTTCAATAAATATTTGTTGAACTTATAAATATATGACTGTGAATTCCCTAGCTCTCTGTGTAGGGTAAGTTCTTTCTTCACTCACCTTAGTGCTTGTGTTGGTTTTCTCCAGGTACAACTCTAGGGTAACTTTTAAGGACTGAGTCCCTAGATAAAAGAGGGTGTGGGAATAGGGCACAGCAGGGACAAGTTCGTACAATATTGAATGGGATGCAATGGTCTTTCTTTCAAAGTAGGTGGTTTGTTCAAATGGAACTGGAGAGTAGGAATGGCACAGACCACGGGGATAAGCATTACACAGGTTCAACAGAACATAAAACATCTGAGTTAGGGCAGCTCCCAGTATTCTGGCAAAGATCCCTTTAAAATATCACTGAGCTATGAACATGAGGGCTTGTTTGTTTGGTGTTTATTCTGATAGTTCTTCTAATCCTCCTGACTAAATGCCAAGCACAGTGCTCACTGCACAATTGTGCAGTGCATACATTTGGACTCATGAAATGAAACAGAAATAGTAAAACCAGAGTTAGCCGAAAGTCTGCATCTGAGTAGGCATGTCGCAAAAAATGTATTCAGTGCTCAAGTGTTTTAGAACCCTGGGTATGAAAACAATACATTGATAAGACATGTAAGTGTAATACCAAAATCTGACAATGTTTTTATAAAAAAAGAAAATCATAGAAACAAATACCTATTACAACCATAGACTCAAAGATCTTCAGCAACATATTGGCAAATCATATACACACATAGACACAGAGACACATAGACACACACACACACACACCATGAACAAGTAGGATTTATTCCTAGAGCAAAAAAATGACTTGATGTTTGAAAATTAATTAATTTATTGGAATCATGACAAGGATGTTTATTCTCATCATATTTTTTTCAAACATTATACTAGAGGTCCTGGCCAGTGTAATGAAACAATTTTTAAAAAGTCATAAAGTTTCAAAAGAAAGAAGTAACTATCATATTTTTCCTTATATGGCACAATTGTTTATGTAGAAAGTTTTAAAGAATACTGCAACTATTAGAATTAATTGTTATTTTAGCAAGATAGCAGGATAAAAAATGAATATACAAAAATAAAGATTAGGCCTCATCAATAAAACCAAAACATTTGAAACTATTAAATTCATAAACTTTAGTAAGTCCAATGAATATATGAGGAAAAAATACCCTAGTGAATAATTTATATTTCAGAAGGGGTATACAACTCCAGATTGGGGAAAGCTGCATTAAACTTGCAATTTTATTCATTATGAATTGTTATCAGAAATTTAAAATCCAGTCAAGTACATAATTGCTGAGTAAAATATGGATTGCAAATATCTACCAAAGAAGATGTTGAAGAACTAAATAGTAAAAATCTGCAGCCTTAATTATCAACATGTCAATATATGCAGGCTAATTTACACATACACACAGTTCTTAGCTCTGTCCACTGAGAAGGTCTTGAGGCGTGACATGCTGGGGGCAGTGAGCACTCCCAGTGCCCATCTTGGCTTCTAACTACCATTCTTCAATAAAGTTGATCCAAAGTTCTTGACAGAAATGGTTGATTCTAAGGATGGGGTAAGGAAAATACAAAGTAAGCCGGGAGTATCTTGTTGTGATGAAAGTAAGAAAGTGCTTAAAAATAACAGGAAAAAAGGAAACGGAAGAACGTCAAAGGGTCACAGAGTCAACCTGGAAAAGCCAGAGCCCTCCAATGTCTAAAGCTGAACAGTTTGAACAACACAATAAATAATATGAATAATAGTCAGTTAGTTCCATAAAACAAGCATTCATGAGTTCACATTAATAAAAATAAATAAATTACTGCATTATAAGTGAAACACAAGAGAATGTTTTAAGAAATAAATGTTAATTTCTCTCTTCTTGAATGTGGCCTAGACTCAATAACTTGCTTCCATAGAATGGAATATAGAAAGTCAAAAAAAAGAAAAAAGAAAACAGAAACTCTCTGTGGGGAAACCCGACAGACACTACCTCAACCAAATAATAGAGGTTAACATCACTGGTAATAAACCATGATCACATATTCCTCGCTGAGAATGAGATGAGAAATACTCCTCATGTTTGCACAGTTCTTCCCCAAAAGAAGGTGGGGAAGAAGATTATGCCCAGGTTAATCATGAGGAAACATCAGACAAACCCAAGTTCAGTGACAGCCTATGAAATACCTGACCAGGCTTCCGTACAGGTTTCAAGGTCATGCAAGAATAAGAAACTATCACAGACCAATAAAGAAAAGAAAAAATGATGACTAAAGCAATATGGTGCCTTTTATGGAACCCAACATGGAAATAAAATATTTATGAAAAAATTGCAGAATCCAAATGAAGTCTGTACTTTAGTCCATAGTATTGTACCAGTGTTCATGTTCTAGTTTTAACAAATGATAACATTAGGGGACACTACGTGTTAGGCATATGGAAAATCCATATCATCTTTGTAAATTTCCTGTATTATCACTCTAAAAGAAACAGTGTATTAAAAATATATGGAAGCAATTCTAAATACAACAGCATCTGTCTTAGTCCATTCCAAGCACTGTAACAAAATATCATAAACTGGGTGGATTAGAAACAACAGAAATTTACTTTCACATTCTGGAGGGTAGAAATCCAAGGTCAAGGTGCTGGCAGACATGGTGTCTGGTGAGGACCAGCTCCCTTGTTCACAGGTGGAACCTTCTAGATGTTTCTCACATGGTAGAAGAGGTGAATGGCTCCTTTGATCCTCTTTGACAAGGGCACTAATCTCATTCAGGAAGCGCCACCATCATGACCTAATCACTTCCCAAAAGCTCCACATCCTAATACCATCACCTTGGAATTAGAATTTTAACATATGAATTTTGGAACGACACAAACATTCAATCCTTAGTAGTATCTGTCTCTCAGAAGAGACCCAGCCCTATAGTGTTTTATAAGGTAAATTCTATCAACTGTTCAAGGAACTATTCATTATTAGGGTATGCAAAATACCCCTGGCATAGGGAATGGTGGGTTAATCCCCAACATAATTCTACCAAACTAGTGTCATTTTGAAAGGGATAGAAGATAGCAATCAAAAGGAAGGAAGGAAGGGACGAAAGAAGGAAGGGAGGGAGGGAGGGAGGGAAAACATGAAAACAAAATAGTAAGTCATTGTCACTCACAAATTTGTATGCAAAATACTAAAAAATAAATTAAGAAAGCAAATTGTTCAGTATGCTTAAAGGACAAAACATCACAGAAGACAAGCAAGGTTTAAACCAGGATTTCAAGTAAGTTTCAATTTTTAGTCATCTGTGTAAACAGAAAAAAGAAACATATGATTATCAAAATAGTTACTGGAAAAACACTCTGATGAAATTCAGCATCTATCTCTTTCTGGTAAGCAGCATTAGCTGAAAACAGAAGGGAGTTTTCTTAACCTGATGAAACTCATCCCCCAGTAAAGCACAACCAGCACCAGATGAAGGGTGTCACGGAAGGCAGAGACAAGAAAGTGATGCCATCACAGGCACTATTCAGAATGGTTCTCAATAGTTTTATGATAAAGTGTATAATAGTTTTATTAAAAATATTTAAACCATAAAATATAAGAATTTTTTAAAGTATGAAAAAGCATAATTTAGCATTTCTTCAAGCGTAGTCCCTAAACCAGCAGCCGTAACTAGTTAAAAGTACAAATTCTCAGGCCTTCCCCAGACCTCCTGAATCTGACACTCCTAGAGTGGGAAACAGCAGTCTGTGTTTACAGCCCTTGCAAGGGGTGGGTGTGTAATCAACGCTGATGGTGCCCTCCTCCCAGGTCTCCTTTGGTGCCAGGGCATCCAAACCCCAGCCACTGTGAGTGTTGACTTCCTATAGTTTGAAGCCGATCCTTTCCATGGAGGACTGTCCCCACCTAAAGGAAGTCAGCTTGCTCAGGACTGCCATCTGGGAGAGCCTGCAGCCATGGCTGACCCATAGGGAATATGACAGGTGGCCCCCTTCCTTCAAGTTGGCATAACTATGATACTATTCACCATCCAGGAGGACCACTGGGTCAGACTCAGCCATGGTGGAGGCCACACCTGCCCATATTTCCCCTGCCCTGCCCTGGTCCCCTAACTCTCCCACAGCTTTCAGCTAAGAACATGCTTCTCTGGAATTCACTAGCTTCTAAAAAATCCAACCAGACACAGAAAATTTGGAAGTCATGACTTTGAAATATCTAATTTTCTACTTAGAATTTCAAAATAATTAACTATGAGATTATTGTAACAGTTCACACTTACATAGCACTTACTGTATGATGGGTTCCTGCCACACATTAACTCATTTAATGTGCATAACCTTTTTTTGATGTTAATATATTATCATCAACCTCTCTTCACAGGGGAGGAAACAAAGAGAAGTTTATTAATTTTCACAATGACGTACAGCTAAAGTTTTTGTCAATTGGATAAATGATAAAGTTTGAATATAATTTAAGGGTTTGCAAATAAGGTAACCAAAAACTATGAGAAATATGAAATGTAAAAATTAATGTTTTAATGAAAATGAGAGCTAGCCAAACCATGGACCAGTTTGCATACCTTTATTTGTTATAGGTAATTGGTAGAAAAAGCAACAATCACCACATACAATCTTCCATTTCTTGTTTTCTAAATTCGAGCACTGAATAGATTCAAGTGATGTTTGTATTTCCCTATTCTATATGAGTTCCACCGGCTACTCAAAACCCGGGATCAAAGAGATTTGGGGAATACAGTTTTTCCTCACTCTCTGAAATTGCCATTGAATTCTCACCCACCAATTTTAGAGCAGAGTAGATTGAATTTAGAAAAAAACTTGTATCCCACCATATCCTCTACATTTTCGTCACATTAGGTAAGGACCTTAGATTAGCTTCAGCCCAGACAATGTGAGAAGGGACCCTGGACAGCCTCTCCCAGGTGGACCTTCAAAGACTGTCTGGTTACCCTTCAGCCTCACCCATGCTGTGATGTTGTGTCCAGGAAAAACACGTCACCTTTGCTGCAGCCCCAAGAAGGTGGGACCTCCATCACGCTGGCTCCCCAAGCAACCATGCAGAGCAGAGCCCATGCCACCTTCACAGGACATTGGCATAAGTGAGAAGAAACCATTGTCCTGTGTACCACAAGATTTTGCAGTGAGTGTGTTGCCATAGTATGGCCTAACCTGTCTTGACTAATACAATAATCACAAATAAAAATATCCTAGAAGAGGGAATAGTAAGTAAGGTAAACTGTTGAAACGTTATCTTTGTGTTTAAAGAAAAATTAAGTCAGCCTTCTTTGATATAACACAAAATAAAATCCTAATGTAATTACAATTGTTTTCAGTACGCTTGGGAGATTGGTTCCAGGACCCCTGAAGATACCAAAGTCCAAAGTCCTTGATATAAAATGGTATAGGATTTTAAAATGACCCATGCACATTCTCCCATATACTTTAAGTCATTCTATAAAGCCCACTACAATGTCAGTACTATGTAATTATGCTAACTTTTTGTCGGTATTTTTTTATTGTTATGTTGTTATTTTTTAATTTTTAATTTTTATAAATATTTTTGATCCATGGTTGGTTGAATCTTCAGATTTATAACCCAAAGATGTTTAAAAGCTTGAAAATATAGACGCCTATTGTAAATAATATTTTGGTAAAGCAAACATTTTGATACAAGGCACAAAATATAGATGTTAAAGGAAAAAATATTAGAAACATGACTATACAAAAATGTAAAACTTTCTTACGAAGAAAAGACATAGTCAAGATTTAAAAATAATTTTTCAGTTGCAGAAATACCTATGCACACACACACACAATATGACATATATCCGAAGTATCTAAAAAGAAATATTTATTAATTCAGAATAAGGAAACACCTAGTACATTAAAATAATAATGAGGAAAGGATATAAATACACATGTTACAGACAACAAGATCCAGAAAGGTCATAGGGATATTTAGAGATATTTCTTATGATGATAAAAATGAAAACTAACAAGATATTATTCAAATTGGTCAAAATTTTTTAGAGAATAACTATATATGAAGACAGAATCTAAAAAATCAGACCTTGCCATGAAGTATTGCTATAAGTAGAAAAGTCTACTTGAGAACATTTTAATTGTACATGTCAATTAAAAAACTGCTTTGACTCACCAATTCCATCTTTAGGAATCTCTGCCAAAGAAATATTTACCCATATGCATGAATATTTTAATAGCCTTCTTCGTAACATTATTTATAATAGTCCTCCAATTAGAAATATAACATCATCCAAAAGGAATAATAAATTATGTTGCATCCATGTTAAAGAATATTATGTAGGCATTTTAAAAATAAATAAGACATGTTTACTGACATGGAAGAGTGTCTCAGATAAAGATGAAAGATGCAAGCTCCAGATAATAAACATAGAAGGATTTCTCCTCCATAAAAATAATGCATGTATTAGTTATCATTTGTTTCCTCTGTAGCTACAATGATGCTATTTAAATCCTGTGTTATATTTATTCTTGAATGTATTAAGACTGTGTTAGTTAAAATGTCAATTGAACAGAAAATCATATGCAGGGTAATTGCATGAACGGAAGACAACCTAATCAATCGAGTGTATCCTTGATTACTGTCGTCAAACTCCAGTCATTATTATAACACACTTCTCAATCCTGCAATATTGTTCGTACTGATATTTATATAGTAGGTTTATTTAAGTTGACTCACCCTTATCCTCAATGAAATTTATTTGTAAAGGTTTGTGGCATTCATTGCCCAAATGAAAGACAACCACAAAGCTAAATGCAAAGAAATTTATTCAATTTCAATGAAAATTGTGCAACTCGATATTGCAATGCATTATACAATGCAAACAGAACAAACCTAAACATTTTTAGATGAATGCCTGAAAAAAAGATTCTCAATGAAAAAGAGGAAGATATTTTTCATCAGCCAGATTAAATCCATATGCAGCTACATACCTGGGGAGTCTACGTCAGTAAGATAATTCTTACATTGGTTGGTAAAATATCTTCTTGGACATTGGTAAATACTTGGATTTAATTATTAATGCACCTTTAATTGCTATGAAGAATTGAGTTGTCTGTTAAACTTGTGCTTCAGGAAGACTTCTGGTACACCCTACAGATTCAGGCCTGTCACCACTGTCTCCTTGTCCGCATGGCCATGCCCCCCAAAGGGCAGGACTGGAGCATCTAATCTAAGAGTCACTGTCATCATCTGACTTGGGGAAATGCCCACAGATATCAGATATTCAGACTCCACTGTCTTTCTGTGATGTTCCAAAGAGTTTCCAGCCACTTTATTTGAGTTTACAACCAGGTTGATCAACTATAGTGTTTTGGATATTTGATCGAACAGGTAAACTTCGTCTGAGCACACACTCCCAGGGGCTGGGTGCCCCGAAGACCCTGTTAAATAGTCTGTGCACATCATCTCATTGAACTCTCACAATACCCTACCAAAAGGGATGGCCATTATACAGTTAAGAAGTTGAGGTACAAGGAGGCATAATTATAATTCTCTGCCTGGGATCACCTAGCTAGGAAGTTGTATGAACCTCTGAACTGGAATTCCAGATTTGCCCTCTTAACTGCTACATTGGAATTAGAGGCTGCCACTACACCCTGGTGTCTCAGAACAACCAGTCTCCTGTCCCCACTATGGCCCTATACTTAAGGACAATGGGCCGCATTCAGGTGCCAGGCCCTCAGGCATGTGCAGAGCAGGAGATCCCAGCACTGGGTCAGGTGTGAGTCACACCTTGAGTGAGCCATGAGCTGCCAGGGGGTGCATCCTGCGTGTGTACACATGCACGCCTGGGCACGTGCCTATTAAATGTCACCATCAGAAGCCTGGAGGCAGGAAACTACCTGAGAGGCAGCTGCTGCCCCACTGCAAATCCCCCTCCTGTCCCTTCACCCTTCCTGCCAGCCCCAGCCCTCACTGTGCTGCCCAGTGTGGGCCCAGCTCTGCCTCTTCTGGAATCACACCTTTAATGAAAACCATACTGTGATTGCCATGGCAAACACGTGGTGCTTTTGAAATACTCAACTAGATCAAGAACAAAAACCCTCTAAAGCCCGGACTTCCTGGCAGATGTATCATTTAGGTATCTGTGGTTGACTTTGACGCATTTATAGTACAACAGCCTCCTCAACCTTCACTGAAACCATCAATCTCACTCAGCGACCAACGTGCTGGAACGGCCCCATGTCTGTTTGAATTGCTCTCTCATCCCTGTGTCTAGGACGCCAGAATCTACCCATAGCGACAGGTGCCACCGCCAGTGATCTAGATATACGAAGGACTTGGGGACTATGGGTTGACACCTGTGACCTTGGTTCCTCCCCACTGTGTCACCAGCCACCACTGCACTCCAGCCCCTGCCCAGACTCTAGACTGAGAAGCAGCTTCCTGCTCTCATCTGCTGTGTAACTGAGCCTTGTGATCTTTAAAAGGCTTTTTTCTTTCATTATCTTTTTCTCTTTTTTTTCTGAGCAGTCAAGATGAAATTGGCTTCTGGTCAGCAACTCGTTTTCTCTCCCCTCCTCTGAGGTAGAGTAGCCAAAAAGGATTTTGTTTTGTTCCCTTTTGCCTGCACAGCTATGAGTAGCCAAATATGACTACAAATTATCTACATTGTTTTTATGAAGAAAAATATATTTATTTTCCTAGCACTTGGAAACGTCGCTTGCTAGGGCCAGGAAGCTGCTGTCCCCCGATTTCTGTCCCCTCGCGCCCTAATTGGAGAGCTCTGAGCACACCAGAGGATGTTTGTGGCTAAATTGGGGTCTTATGAGAATAGTTCACAAAGCAAGTGGAAAGCTATATATAAAAATGATATTTACTTCTCATTTTAAATGAAGCCCAAGACAAAAGGCATATAGGTAAACACAGCTGCAACATTTTTAGGCATATAATCAAATGCAAAAATAATATTGGAAAACTATGTTAATTATTGTAATTAAATTGTGAACAGTATTGATAGAAAAAATATCTTTAAAACATATAAAATCAAAATGGAGTTTATCACATTATGGGAGTTTGCTGTATTATACACGATGTGCCTAGAGAGAGGTACCATTTACCCAACTCCCAGCCGCTCCCCAGTGATGGAGCAGAGGGGATTGGGCAGCAGAGAAGGACTCCATACCTGTCCACACCTTGGCCCCAGTTGCAATTTGGGGGGAAAGAAGTTCACCTGACCAAGCCCCTAAAAGTTGGCAGAGAATAGTAGACGGAGCCTAGACTTGGGAGTCAAATTAGTCCATATCTGAAGCATGGTCCACTGTCCCTTTACCAGATGTGGGTTTCGTTTCCACGTCTCTTTCTACAACATAAAACGAGGGTCTTGAGGTCTTCAGAAACCCAAATTCCAATTGGACTTTCAACAGTTTTGGACAAAAGGAACCAGGCCCACATTGTTTTCCCACATTGTTATTGTGTAGCCGTGAAGTTCTCATTTTCCCCTGAAATGCCTGGGGGTTTGAGGAAGAGCTGAGGGAACCAGACTCAGCCTGCAGCCCTCGAGGTTCCCAGAGTCTGGAAGGCTCCGTCTCTGGCTGCCTTCACTCTTAGTATTCCCTTCCCTACGTCCATAAGACACTTCCCCAGCCCACCCCCACCAAGAGATGCTTGTAAGCCAGTGGTGGCCCCTGCTCTGGGCTACGGGGCTCCCCTTCAGCTTCCTTCTGAGTGCAAAAGACAGCTGGCCATCCACGAGGGCATCCACTGCTGCCATTTCTCCCGATGACCTCGCACTCTCCAAGAAAAAACATGCCTCTTCGAGTTTTCCAGTGAACGCGTCTCACGACGAAGGTTGGTGGAGGAGACACGCGGGAGGCTTCCCCATCTGTTGCTTCCTGGGAATGTTTGTGCAGGATCTGGGCTTCCTGCCGAGCCCGCTCCCATCCCGAGCCGGGTGTTTCCTGCGCACGTTCTCACTCCACACATTAACCCCCTTTTCAGCTTTTCCTGAAGTCTTATCTCTCACTTGATGAGCAATTTTTTCACTGGCTGGATCAGTTACAACAGTTTCTCAAATGTCTTTTTCTCATCTCTGTGGGGAGGAATTGGTGAACTCGTTCACTCCTCAGATCTGAGCCATTGCTGAATTCATGTCTCTCTTTAATTTACTCACTTTTACATTCTGGCGAGGAAACTAAGAGCCTTAGCTGGAATCACTTTTTCTTCATTTTCATCATCTGCACTAGAAGTTGGCCTTTTCTTTTTCAGGGGAAATGGACAATGATTTCACAAAGAACTAAGTTTTTAATAAATAAATACAAATGGCTGCATATACAGCAAATGGAAATGATCAAGGCCGGGCAGAAGTGAAGCCTGCTCTGCGGCTGGTCAGGCTGGCTCAGACTTGGTGCCCAGCCGCAGGGGACAGGCAGAGACTTACCTTAGCAAAATGTCACAGTATTTGCTGAGGGCCAGGTGAGAGTAGCAGAGCCAGATGGACGTGTTCAAATTCAAACCTTGAGCTCCCCATGACACAGAGCAAGTCACATAAGCAGAGAAACTCAGAGGACTCACCTGTACCGTGAGAATCAGGAAAAAGGGTGCTTCACAGCACTGCGAGGATCGGGGACATGGTCTTGGGGAAAATCTATGAGATGCTAAGGTGCTCTGTCACCTATAGAAATTCCACTCAGAACACTCGGCCCACTCACACTGACACCTGCCTACGAGAATTCCAGTTTAGAGTCTACAGTGGAATCTGTGTGGGGAAAATTACATAGGAAGAGGATGTGCAAAGGTGTGCAAAGGCTTAGAAAATAAACGTTTTTACACCCAGTAGAATCAAATGTTAACCCTTGCATATTGTTGGTGGGAAGATAAAAGAGTTCACGTTCTGTGAAAACCAGTCTGGTGGTTCCTCGACACTCCAATTTATACAAATAATCAACACATTGAATCCCACACGGGCATAAATGTATTCATGATCTATGTACAAATGACTTAATAAAAATAAATAAATAAATATAAAATTACCATATGACCCAGGCATTCCTCTCTTGGGCATGTCCCCAGAAGAACGGAAAGTAGGGACAGGAACAAACCTTCGTAAACTGATCTGCATAGCACCACAGTGAACAACCAGAAGGCAGTGACAACCGAAATGTCCATCAACAGACGAATGAAAAAGACAAGATGATATACCCATAAAATGGGACGTATCATTCAATGGGATGTAGTACTTGATACTCATTCAATGGGATATAGTATTTGGTACTCATTCAGTGGGATATAGTATTTGGTACTCATTCA
>NW_003852417.1:683315-699747 GCF_000181295.1 Otolemur garnettii
TGGGATATAGTATTTGGTACTCATTCAGTGGGATATAGTACTTGATACTCATTCAATGGGATATAGTATTTGGTATTCATTCAGTGGGATATAGTATTTGGTACTCATTATGACATGAATAAACCTTGGAGACATTTTGGTCAGTAAAACAAACTACACAAAAGGATAAATATTACATGACTCCACATACTCGAGGTACATGGAATAGTCAAATTCACAAAGACAGAAAGTCAAATGGAGGTTTCCAAGGGCAGAAGGGAGGGGAATAGAGAGTTACTGTTTAATGGGTATAGGATTTCAGTTTGGAAGATAAGAAATTCCAGATATGGATGGTAGTGATGGTTACAATCCCAACCATCACACTTAAATGCCAACTTCACACTTAAAATGATTACAATAGAAACATTTAACAATTTTTTAAATTGCAAGTTTTATGCATATTTTATCACAATAAAAAATAAGATGTTAACTGTATCCACAACAAAGAAATCAATACTAATGTCACGTTAAGCATCTAAGATGAGAAATAATGTGTTTTACAATCTGTTTTCCTTTTATCATCTTTTTCCCCCAGACAGTCTTTTTTTGGTGGGACATTAATGTTTGCTAATTCCTGTGGTTTAGTTGTGGATTATAAAAACTAGAGATCATTGACTTTGCTGTGTCTATTTCTCCATCAAAATGCTCAATGAACTTCTGGTCTTGTGACAAAGGATGTTTTTTCTTTGTGCCACGGTTTCCAAAAAGCAAAGTTTCACAGACTTGTGAGATAGAGAAAGGGTTGCAAGCATTGGTCACATTTTGCCTAGACGTCACTAGCTCTCTCCACGTAAACCCATGTCAGAGCATTGGCTACCACATTCCTGAGGGTGTTCCCAGCTCCCAGGCAGCCCAGCCATGCAGTGCCCGGTCTAGCCAGTTCCTAGTTCAGCTTCCTTCTCTCTCTCTCTCTCAAGACCCCCTGGTGAAAATCCCTTTTTTTGGCCATCCATTCTGATTCCTTTTCCTATCGATGACTCCTACTTCCATCTTTTTTTTGCAATTACTCCAACAGAAATAGTGTTTAACTTTAATAATCAAGAGTCAAATTTATTAAGGATATGGATGGTATGGGGCCATGGTATGGATGGTATGGTATGATAAGTCATCCATAATGACTTATCAAAGCAGTGGCCATCCAGTGAAAGTTTATCAACTCAAGTCAAGCTGTTTTAAGATAAAAGACAAGGCATCATTCTGAGGTATAACTGAAGAGGGCTTTCCCCAACCCCACCCAAACAGGAAGGGTAGCCCAGGAGCTAAGAGCTCTCATTTCAGAATCACTATAGCGGAAGTGGAATCCAGACTTTCCCACTGCCCAGCTGTGGGACCTTCAGGAGAGTTATCTGAAGACACTGCATTTTAGAGTCTTTTTCCTAAGAATAACACCAGGGAAGGGGAATCAGGCTTGCAAAGTGCCAGGTATATATTTTTTTCATTTTGCATATTGTAGTTACTATGCTGATCCTAATAAAAATAGAAAAATTTTTTGTGTGTTATATTTTATTATCAGATATATATTTTACCCTCCGTGTTGCTCCTTTATAAAGTATATTGATGAATCATTAACAAATGCATTACCACTAACCTAGATTTGTTGCTTCTGGAGCTGAATCTACAGTGTGCTGTTGGTCTTCCCTGAGCCCTCCTTCAGAACAGCCCAGAGTTGACGGCGGGCAGGTTCCACAGTCTTATGCACCTGGGTTCATCAGTGGCATCCCGGGTTCCACCTCCTCTGCAAACCACCCTATTTCCCACAATGCTCTGTACTTGCTAGTCAATAAGTATTAAAGGAAGCCTGTTGGTGATGGCCACTGTGTGGGAGGGAATAGGTCCCTAGAACACACATCTCAGCAGGTAGCCCCCTCAGCAGGCCCACAGCTCCCTGAGCAATGGGAATGAGAAGTGGGGGTGGGGGCTGGCAGGTTTTCTCCCTCTAATCCCTTTGATCCTCAGTATCTCTGATGAACTAGGCTCTGATCCCTCAACTCCTGCAAGATCAACTCAAGGCTGAAGTGCAGGATAAGGAAAATAGCATAAGATCTTATTCTCTTTGCAGAAAGCTATGAGCTTTGCTTTGGAGCCAGAGATTTTAAAAGATCTGCTCCCAACTACAATGGTACTGGGCACGTGGACTGAGCTGGGGCAGTGAGTGTTCTTCCTCCAAATCAGGGCCCGGCTCTCAGCTCAGTCGCGTCTGCACATCCAGCCCCAGCAGAGAAGTCATCTGAGTTCAGTGAATGTCTCAGCAGTGTACTGAGTGGCTTAAACTTGGCCGTGTAGGATAAGAAAAGAGCTTCACTTTTCTCTAATCACTGCCTTCAAACGTGCTTCGCAGCAACACCCTCTCTGTCCACTTTTACATGAACTCCTGGTTCACTTCTGTCATGAGCATCCCATTTGGTAAGTAGGACGTACTTTAAGGTTTAGAAAAGTCCATTCCATCTGGTTCAAACCTGCTTCCTGCTCCCAGCTCAGGCTGACTCGTGGCCGGGGAGCTCGTAGTTCAGAAGACAACGTGGTCTGTTCTTGCCTTGTCTAGCTACCACCTACTCTGGAGATCAGCTCCACAGGAGTCAGAGAAAGGGGGAGGGAGGGCTGCACAAAAGCCTTACTTGATTTGTTCTGGGTCCTTCTCATGACTGATGTTTAAATGATAAATTTTCCTTGGAGGTAGATGTGTAAGTTTTTCAGGAGTTGTGTGTGACATGAACACTTCCTGGTCTTGGACTCACAGGGTATGACCTCCTGGACTCACATGGTGCCCCCCCTCCAGTGCCTGCCACCCTCACAGTCTGGGTCACCATGCTGGCCACTCTCAGTCTTGGTCTCCCCAGTGCAGATTGGGCTTAGCTACTTCCTCCAGCATCCCCTGAGCCTGGGGGAGCGCTGTATCACTGCCAAGGCCATGTCTTACCCCTTCCTGGTCCTCCAGCCCCTCCTCACTACCAGCTGGAGCGGAGGTTGAGGCTGCTGTGCAGGCCGAACCCTGTGTCTTTAGCCCAACAAGAGCACATCCGGCACCTTCCTTTTAATGTGGGACGTTAAGTGCTTCTCCTCTCTTTGAGCACCAAAGATATCTAGACTAGTAAAGTTCCACTTAACATATTTCTACAACAAATCGAAATAGTCTTTCCATGAATATGTGGTGAATGGGCAATTGGATAAACATATTTTCGTAGATGGAAAACCTTCCTGTGTATACACTTCATTCCAAATGATATCAAAAGCTTGTTAATGACAGAAAAGGCACTTCATCGAACAGTCCTCTTAATCACGTAAGTGCATACAGACAGTAGATTCAGACTCCACTGAACTGTTTAAATATTCCAGTGGTGCATGGCTTGGCTTTCCACTTTGATTTGGTAATTGCCAATATTTTGTAAATATTTATCATTTAATAGCAGGATAAAATCACAGTGCTGAAAGTTCAAATAAATGGCATGACAGGAGGATAATGTAGGACATAAAGGTCACCTTAATGGTCTCAGAGAAGCCGGGAGAAGGCCACTAACAGTTATTGATCACCTACCATGGTAATCTTTGAATGATATCTTTGTCCCCTACAATGCAGCAAGGTGGCTAAATTATGGCTGCAAATCTTGGGCTATAAGAAATTAAATGTATGTGGCCACCAGCGCACAGCTAATAAGGGACAGATGGGTTCAAATTCTGATATGTTTCAACAGCCCCTTTTGTTTAGTCTTGGCGTTTGCTTGGTGAGCGTTCACACTTTCTCATGCCCTGGCGCTAGATCGTTCTTCTAGATTTCTCTCTCCCTGAACTAGTTTTCTGAGAAGAATACACAAAATAAATGTTTTTCCGCATAACTATGATAATGAGGATTGTACCTTTCTGCCCACGATGTTGAGTGTCGTGCCTGCTACCAGGGACACAGTAAGTGTTCCACGTACTCAGCTGAATTAATACACAGCATGTGATGAGGCTCAAGGATACCCAAGAAAGAGTAGGACATATCTAAATAAAATCCTTGAGTTTGATCAACTGAAGACAAGTTTTAGGAAATGCCCATGTTTTTAAATTAAAAAAAAAAAAAACTCTGAAATTTGACACCTTTATTCCTTTGTGAAATATATTGGTGCAAAAAGAGAGAGAAAGAGAGAGTGTTTCATTCGAGAATAGTTTCCCTTTATAAAACAGCGATGAGCAGATTGCAGCAGCCGAATGGAGCATCCTGGCAGACTGCATTAGGAGAATGATAACGTGAGAATCAATGTTTAAAACATTCCCTTAAAAATCAACTCTCGAAATTAAAAAATACAATCTCTGAGAAATGCCGGAAATATTTGGAAGGAATGAACAGGAATGAACACCTACCTTTGTCTCATTCAAGTTTTTTACTCCCTAATTGTTCCTGGCCTGGCTCACAAAGATCTCTGGAACATGTTAATTAAATAACAGGGGGGCCGGCTCTTTTGAAACTTTAAAAAATATATATGTTTTATTGTTCTGGAGAGCCTGTGGTCTTATAATATTGATCTGGATACCAAATCTGGATATCTAGTGATGGGGCTGAATCTGCACTTGAAATGGTAGAATAGAAGGTCACGGTCACTGCACTAAGGAGGGGGGACTGGAGTCTGTAATCCTCCATCCGAGCTTTTGTTGTGCAAAATGGAGTTTCTTTCTACTGCCTCACAAAACAATTCTGGGGTCAGTTCAGGGCTTTGTGGGCAAGCTGATTTTGATACAGAAATAAATATTCTTACACTTGGGATTACATGGCGCATGGGATCACAGTCTAGGGAAAAATCCCTCAAGATTAGACTTAGAAATTCTATCATCCCTGCTGTTCTCTGGTTTCGCAGATTGCTTTGGACTCAATATCACCTCCCATCAAAGGGCAGCATTTTATAAGCAGAAACTCTATCTGCCTGGCGACGTATCTCCAGATCTGGGCTGCTCTCTCCATTAGGCTACTTAGATCAAAATCTCAGATAGAACCCTCAAAATTCTACTCTTGGGTTTCCATTCTAGAATGCTGAGACAGCCCACTTTAAATCTGTCCTTCAACTCACTCCCACGTCACTTGAAAACTGTGTTGAAAAGACACCATCTTCTGTCACCTACAGCATCTGCCCCAATGCCTTGCTCCTGAGAGGCTTTGAGGCTAGTTTTTAATCAATAACGACACAATGGTGTTGATGGTCTTATGAACGTGTCCGGGATACATTGTAGATGAAAGTGGTCTGTGCAATAAGAACGCTCATCATCCTCGTAACAGAGAATCCAGCAAGAGAACTCCAGGGCTGGTCTACTCTCCTGCGATGACCTTAGGAGGACTCAGATGAGCCCTTCTCTCTGCTGTGCCCTCAGGGTGCTGGCTTCTGTCCTCCAGCACACTCCCTTGTGATCCCAGGATGGCTGCCACCGCACACGTCCTTACACAGCAAGTAGAGATAGCAGAGGCAGATTCTTTCCTTGGCTTCCACGTTTGAAAGGAGGAACAGGTTCCCACAAGCCCCTCGACTTGCACCCCTGCACCTGTGCAAGACCCAGCCTGGCAGGGGGTCAGGAGAGAACGTTCCCTGCAATGGAATTGCATAGATCATGACACACCCCACAAGCACAGGCTGAGAGAGACGACACCAGACATAGCAGCATCTTCAGGGAAGAAGCCAGGGCCAGGAGTGGGTCTGGGTGCGGTGGTTTGCCTGCAGAATTGGGCTTCCTTTACTTTTCGTGAGGAGCCTGCAGCCAGAAACACAAATTGACCCTCTCGGAGTTGTGCTCCGTGCAGTGGATAAGCAGGTATTTTTCGGCACCTGAGGAGTGCAAGGCGCTCTGCAAATCCCGGGGAGAACAGTCCAAACATGTTTCACCCCTGATTTCTTCACTCATTTGCTCAGTGAATACTTACCTGTTAAATAGTAGCCTCCTTACTACTATTATTAAATCATGAAATATTTCCCACTCTACGGGGTCTTATAACCTGGTTAGAGAAACAAAGCATTAATGTTCTTGTCTAAATGGTTCCCTAGTCAAGCAGAGTGGTGAGCTGAGGCTGGCTCTTGGAGGCCCCAGAGAGCTAACTGTATGCATTTCTTTCCAGGTTCATGGTAGTTTGAAATCACTTATGCTAGGAAGAGCTACACCATCAAAATTGGAAAATGCTATAAATCAGAACACACACCCACAAACACACGCGCACACCCCACAGAGGCTATGGCTAAGCATTAACACTTACGGGTCATGTGACAACAAAAATTAAAGGCTAAGTCGTGAACTGTGGGTAATACTCAAATGAATCATACAAACACTAGGAATAAAAACAAAGTCCAGCCACCTTTGACCCTGACATACAGCGGGTGTTTAGTAAAACTTGGCTACAGGAGTCAATCAAGGAAGTCCGGGGGGTGAGATACTAAGAAAATCACTGGGGAGAAGTGAGGGGTTTGTGCTGGACATTGAAGAATGGGTGAGATTGAAATAGTCTGAGAAGGTGGGGGTGCGGCTTCCCTGGGAGAGCAGCACCCGTGCAAGCCTTGGGGCAGAGACTCAGAGTCTTCTGAGTACATCTACGTGGCTGGAGTGTGGGGTAGGCGTGGGGATGACGGCTGCAGCTTGGTGCTCTCCTTAAGGACAGGGCTTTGCAGGTCACTATACTAAAGCTCAGGAAAGTAGAAATGGACAAGATGTTGCCTGGGACGTAATTCTGCCAAGGTCCCTGTTCCAAGTCTGAAAGTTTGGGCCCTGCCAGGTAGAGTCTTGGTTGTGCTGGTCATTAAATACCACACATCATTTCTGCAGAAAAGGTGTTGTATCTCTGCTTCTTAGCTCAGGGATGGGCTGGTTACTTAGCTACTTGTTACCTGGTTCTAGTACTGAAAGTTGGGATTGACAACTCATTCAAGACTTGTGATCCCAGAAAAGAGGAACAAGTAAAGAAACCCCCTCATGCCTTGTGTTCTGGGAAAGGCTTTTTGCAAAGAAATACCCTGCTGCACGTGACCCAGATAAGACCATGATGCCCATTTGTTTGCCTATGACAAGACCAGACATAGACCCACCAAATCCCTACTCATTGTCTAACAAATGATTGACTGAAGAATGGTCAGACCCATTAACTAATCTGGAGCAAATACCACTGACTGGCCTTAACCCAAGTAGTTAAGCTTTTCACCACAGCATTCTGAATTTGGCCCACCCTTGAGCACTGGAACCAGGAACAACCTGGCCTCACCAGCCCACCTCAGGATTGCCTGGCCTGAGAGGAAACATCCAGTGTCTCGCTGCACCAGCCACTCACACCTGTGCCCTGCACCTGGTTCTTTCTACGCTGGCACCCACCTCTTCATGAGAGTAAACCCCTGCTTTACTTGCAGATCTTACGGGAGGGGGAAGAATTCTCCATATTGCAGTGTCTGTTCCCTATTATTACAAAAATCCTTTGAAATAAAGTCTCTTCGTACCTAAATTTGGATTTGTTTTCATTTGACAGAATTGTGTTTCATCCTGTCCCTTGTTAAAGCCAAGCTATAACAAACCCTCCACGCTCCCAGTGGATGCCCCAGGGTCTTCAGTACACACAGGACCCCCCCAGCCCTGGGAGAGACCTCAGCTCTCCGGCATCGCCCACCATCAAGCGCCGGCTAAAACAGCAGGATAAACTCACGTGAACAAAAGAAGCTGAGAACGCGTTTAAATGTGACTTCCGAAGAACCCTAGTTTTCTCACTGACTTTGAGCATATTTGAGAAGAGTAACTGGTTCATGAATTTGACTTTCTTCCACAACGAACAGAAACAAAC
Organism: Otolemur garnettii; assembly: GCF_000181295.1. NCBI lineage: Eukaryota > Metazoa > Chordata > Mammalia > Primates > Galagidae > Otolemur > Otolemur garnettii. The sequence goes on from NW_003852417.1 coordinate 691,126, forward strand.
AAAAAAATAGCATCATAATCAGATAACAAATATATTCATATCCCAAGAAAAATTGCCAACCGCCGGCACAGGTACGATACAGTCCATGATTTTAGAATCATCCACGGGGACTTCTCTAAGTGTGAAAGTGGGACACAGAACCAGGACCGGAATGAGCTGGCTGAAATGTGACCTTGTTCTCAATTACCTTTTAGGCCATATTGATGAAAAACATTCACAAGTTTATAGGAGCACAGTCTATTTTAATGAGCAGCTCTGAAGCACATTAAAATATATCAGCAAAAATGATGTGTATTTGGCAAAATTATTCTATTAACTGGGTTACTTATACTAGAATATGGTTTCTTAGATCAGTTTAAGTAACTTTTTTTTTGAAATTTACAACACAAAAGAAACAAACTAAAACCTAGATGTGAGACCTGCGACTGTAAATGCCTTCCTCCTTCCCTCTCTTCCCTCCATCACTTTATTGATAATTTGCTTAAACTTTTTTATTAACGAGACTGTCTTACCTCCAAATATCTACCTGGTGGTATTTGCTTAGATAGTGAAATAATTATAACGTCTCCATGAATCATTTTGGAAAGTGAGTGACCGTGGCTGGTCAGTCCCAGACATGTTCCTCACGCACCTCAACCAGCCTCACTCTGTGCTACTGTTAAATGTGGCTTTTTCAAACACGCGGTTTTCCTTGTAGTTTTCCTAAACTTAGAGAACTCAGAAAAGAGCCCCCTTCTTCCCAATCACCTAGCTCAGCATCAAGAGAGTTTAGAAGAGATTCAGATCAGCCCCGCCTCCTTCCCACCTCGCTAGCCATTAAAGTAGCACATTTTACACTCAGTCTGGCTGCCAAAAGTAATATAATATGTTCTTCTTTTTCTAATAGAGATAAGAAATCATACAATAGCTCCTTTATATCAATAAAACATACAGGCCGGAGTTAGCAAATAAAAATTTGAATTATTTCCACTTGTCTATGCCTATATACACTGAGATAAAAACAATTGCATGAAATATGAATAATAAAACATTTCTTGTTGTCTAAAATAAATTATGTGTTTAAATTTTATACTTTTCTTTAACTATATTGATTATATATCACTTGGCATTTCTTACTAATCCATCGCTCTACAGAATGTCCTTATGTGACCCCTGAGAGGCTCTGGTCCATTTACATCTAACTTGCTCTGTTCTTTGTCCATGGACAATTATGCTCAGTATTAGCATTCGATCCTGTTAACGGAATGTAGATTGGCATTCTGAAAATTGCTCTTCCCAATTTGATTTGTTCAAGCATATGATACCATATTTCGTGGCATAACTTGTTTTTTTCGCTCTTCAGGATTATATTGAATTTCCTGATCAACTTCTTAAAATATTTACTGGCTAAAAAAATTTAAGAAGTGTTGTTATCAAATTTTGTTCCCGTCTTCACTACTACACGCAAGTTTCTGCAAAATTTTGCTGTTGTTTTTGAAAACTCATCTGAAAGGTCTTTTACTCTCAGTAGCTATGTAAGAAAGGCTTTTACCTTTTCCCCAAATCTTCAGAGTATGATGATGGTATTTTAACGGGGACCGCACTGAATCTGTAGATCGCTTTGGGAAGTATGAACAGTTTAAAGATGCTGATTCCTCCCCGCCGTGAGCATGGTATGCTCTTCCATTTGGTAATGTCCTCTGCTATTTCTTTTCTCAGGGTTTCCTAATTCTCTACGTAGAGGCCCTTCACCTCTTTTATTACGTATCTTCCTGGGTATTTCATTTTCTTTGAAGAGCTCCCATTTGACCCCACAATCTCATTACTAGACATCTGTCCAGAAGAAAAAAAATCATTTTATCATAAGGACATTTGCCCTAGACTGTTTATTGCAGCTAAATTTACAATCGCCAAAATGTGGAAACAGCCTAGGTGCCCACCAACCCAGAAATGGATTAACAAGCTGTGTTATATGTATGCCAGGGAATACTATTCAGCCATTAAAAAAGATGGAGACTTTACATCTTTTGTATTAACCTGGATAGAGTTAGAATGTATTCTTCTTTTCAAAGTGTCCCAAGGATATGGAGAAGCAAGGATCCAGTGTGCCGATTGTAATTTGAAGCCAGTAGACAGTCTGATACACGCCCACCTAAGAGGAAAACTCAAATCAGTTCAAAGTGGGAGGCAGGGGAAGGAGGGATCAGGGATAGGGGAGACGGGAGGGGATGGGTGTGCTCCAGCTTAATTGACACAACGTTAGCGTGTATGGCACACTTCTCGGGGGCAGGACACCATTAGGAGAGGGGCTTTACTTAACAAATGCAAACAATGTAAACTAGTTCATCATACCATCAATTGACCTGAAATAATAAAATAAATAAATAATTAAATGGAAAGAAGAGAAAAAAACAGGAGAGAAATCACAGCACCAGCAAAGAAAACGTGTCCTGCCTTGTGACTGCTTGTCCACACAATTTGCTGTCAGAAGGATACTATATCTTTGGTAATCTGAGTAATAGTAAATAGAATTATTATATTTTCAAATGATGGTAGTAGATTTTGACCTGGCACTTCAAACTGTGTTTGCAGTTTTGTTATCAGAAGTTGTTTCCAAATGGTAGGCGTACAGTCCAGAGCAGTTGGAGCTGAAAGGTGGATGACCAGTGCACGGCGTGGAAGGCCACGCCAAGGCCTGCTGCCGTTCACTTAGCTGCTTCATGTGAATTTCTCTCACACAACAGGTGTTACTTTATCATTTTCGCTGGTACTGATTGAGACCATCCACATCTCTGTGCTCAGCTTCTGAATGTGCCCGCAGGCCTCTTACTTCCCACCGTTTTCATCTTGAATGGACAACTGCATACCACCCAAAGAGCTTCAGAAAGACATTCCCATGTTTGATCACCGTCCACTGTTCATAAGATTTACCATGATGTTCACACTTGCATTTGGGGAACTCAAACATACACCAATAAAAAGATGAACAACAGCAACCACCACAAGAATTGAAAGCCCCTGTCAACTGCCCGTCCAGATTGCGAACAGGCCCAAGTCAACTGTTACACAGTTTGCAAATGTGTGCAGGAATGATAAATTAGCATCAATATCTGTTATGGAAAAGAGGAACTTCTCGTTTGCCTGTAAGGGACAGTGAAGCTTGTGAGGGAGGCACAGTCTCCCACCAATGGCGTCAAAGCTGGCCTCAGGGGAGGTGTGGGAAAGCTGGGCCTGCAGGGGAGGGTGCCTTGCAGGAGGGCGAGTGTGTTGTGGGGAGCTGGGGACCCGAGCTGTGCCGGGGTGACTGGAGTGAGTGAGGCTCCGGGAAGCAGAGCCTGTACCGTGAAGCCCAGCAGAGCCACTGTTGCTGCCCATGTGGGATGTCGCTGACTTGCGAGTTTTCCAAAGCACAGTTACCAGGCAAGGCTGGTGCGGACAGGCAGGCTGTCTGTCAGGAGGGAGCTCACAAGAGCCAAGCCCCTATAGATCGGCTGATTCTCAGAGCCTGGGTACTGATGCGACCTTATCTCTAATTAATGGTGGTAACTTCACAACTTGAGTCTCCGGCCACAGTCTTCCCTTTCTGGAGGATGAAAAAAAGTACTTGTAGTCCTCAGGCCCCTCTGTGGTCCCCCTCAGCCAGCGTGGTGGGGAGAAGGGCAGGGACGGCCGATGTCCCTGTGTGGAGGCGGCTGTCAGCAGCTGCTCCCGTGTAAGTGCTCAAAGCCCCAGCTACTGTGGCAGAAAAAATAGCTCTCTGTACCAGTTCCTGTAATTTACTTATAAAAGCTGAATGTGGGACATTTAGGACTCCCTGACAAAACCAATATGGGACACAGGACAGAAATCATTAAACGCAGGACACTCCCTGTGCACCCTGCAATGAGGCAGTGGGCATTTGATCGCTTCCTTCAACATGGCTGGTCACAAGTATGAACTGAATGTCACAATTAGGCCTGATCGTTTCGTAAATGCAGGGGCCACGGTTCTTTGTCCATATCTACCCAGCATTTCAGAATCTATTCATTAGTTGCCGTGTCTGTGCTTTCTTGGAACTTAGCGTTTTCACACTCCGTGTTTCTCCTGAAGCACATGTGTTTGAGTGGAAGATTTCCAACATGAAAACCTCCAAGATGACACTCTCGAGCTCACATTGGAAGCGTAGGAATACAGACGTTGGAATATCTGCAAGTTGTCTGTCTCGGGTCTATGTAGTACAGGCTCGAGAGATGCCCAAAGCGTTCAGTTCGTCCCCACACGCCCAAACACGGAGGAGAGACAGACCGTTCGGTTCACCTCTCATTGTTTCTGCAGCCCACGTGCGACCAGTTGTGCACTTTCCTGACCTCTCTCTTCTGCCTTAACCAGTGCCTGGTAAGCGATTTCACATATTTACAATTCTCTGCATGGAACACACAAAAAAAAGAAGAAGAAACACTTCCTGACATCTGTTCTGAATTTGTTTTTCTTTAATTTTCATTTATACCCTCTTGTTCTATCATCTGTGTTGGGCTCAAAATAGGAAACCATGTTGACATTTTCCAAACCATTTAAATTTTATGTTCTTTAATTAAAATCTCCCTCTTAACTAGATAGACATCTAACCTGGTGGGTAGACGCCGTAATAGTACATTTAAAAGAAGACAATTTTTTTAAACCTTCTCCCTCCCACAGGGAAAATAAAAATGATCCTGAAGTTACAGTATTTCTGTATTATCCAAAACCAAAGGAGATTCACACACTTTTATTTTTGCCCTAAACTTGACTGAAACTACGTTTGAAATAGTAATATATAGCTTCTAGTCCCAGTGTGCTGGCGCCAGAGGGCTGCTTTTTATAAGACTTTTTTGTTGTTGTTTGGGGGCAATAGTATTTGTGTTGGTCAGAAACCCTGGCTACGCAGACCAGTTCCAAACTTCTCAGCTCATATATCTTGCTCACAACCTTGGAAGCTAACGTAAGCTCGCTGCTCCAAGCCACCGCATAAACTTCGTAAATAAAAGATGAGCATATTTTTTCTGAGACGTAGGGGCCATATCAGGCTTAAGTGGGAAATTAGGAAAAGCCTTTCTCAGGTCAGGTTTTTATTCATGTTAGAACAACGCGTTCAAGACTAAGTTATTTAAAGCAGGGCATGAGCCCTGTTTAATATCTACAGGCCCCGCCCCTGGTGTCCAGAAGCCTGCCTTGCAAATCACTGATGTTTCCTAGTTTTCCTCATTTTATATTTTACTTTGTAAGTGATAGGATGCCTGCAAAATATCTGAAACAAGTAAATTTCAGAAATTTAATTGACATATGTTTGTTTGTCAGTACTATGCTAGATATTAGACACACAGCCACAAGGAGCAGACTGGTCACCTGCCCTCCCGGAAACTTACATTCTAGACGGAAGAAAAACAGTAACCAATAAAACCAACAGTGCACACCAATCGTGACAAGCTCTGTGGAGGAAGAGCTGGTGTATTGGGAGAAAGTAATTAGGAGGCCCAGGCTTCAGACTGGGTTTTACAGGAGGCTTCACCAAGTCTGTGACACTCACAGTGAGACCTGAAGGTCAGGTCTAGGGTGGAACAGAGTGCGTGTGATGAGGACTCTTTGCCAAGGCAGTGCCTGTCACCTGCCCCTTCTGTGGTGGGAGCAGAGAGAGAGGGATGGCGATTTTCCCAGGATCCCTTTCCCTGTGGGATAGAGCTGCCAGCAGGAGAAACCTGCACGTTCTGGAAGCAGAAGAGGAGCTCAGCCCACAGGTCTCAAGGGACGGCTACAGCCAGCCAGGACTGGGAGCAGAAGTGGGCTTCAGCGGGCTTTGCGGGTACACCCGTCCGCCCGCTATAGCTTGAGGTGGTGGACGAGAGCTTTCAAGGCATTCCTGAGAATCACAGCCATCTCCCAGCCAGACCTTGGCAACTATCATCTCTGCTGTTTCCAGCTGAAGTCTCAGTGTCTGTGGAGGTCCCATGCCCCTTTCTCCCAAGTTCCCCCAATATGATGCTGATATGAATCCACCTTTCCCAGAAAATTTAGAGTGACTCCATTTTCCTATCCAAACCCTCATTGATACAACATGGAGAGGTCTTAAGGAAAGAAAGCCCTTGGCACAGTCAGAGAAGTCAATGCCAGGGAGATGCAAAACAATATTGCCTTGGAAAGTCTTCTGAGCAAATCCTGCATTACGGCAGCCCCACCGGCGCTGGAGCATTTGGAGGCTGGATGCACATATTTCTTACCCCACATGCTTTCTTTTTTAGTAAGCTATAAAAAATCCAACACGCCTTAGAAGTTCAGATCTTCTCGGTCTTTCTCTACTCTGATCTTTCTGGAAAAAGGCAAGAAGTGAAATCTAAACAACAACCAAAAAACCCCACATTTCAGTCCTTCCATGGGTCTCCCCAGCACTCTGGAGTGGGCTCTGAAGCACACCGGGGAAGGGTACTACGTCGGGAAAAACCGCTCTGCCGTCTCCAAAGCCCTGACACAGCGGGGTGTTGATTATTTAGAAATTACAAATTAGCTTTCCATTAAAATACATATAATTAAGTGATTAAATATGGGGAAGTAATGTCCTGCAAAATATTTACAGTCTACTAGTCCCAAAACAACTCAAATAGCTTATTTAAAAAAATAGTTCTCCCTAGAATGGACTGAGCCTACAGATCAGATAATGTCTGAGTTTGGTTTTCATCAGCTATAAATCTTACTTTTTTCTAATAAGATTGTGCTGTCAAAGGTGCCCAAAGTTAGGAGGGATGAGAGACAGAGGAACTGTCTCTCGATCCCTGGGATGACGGCTGGAACCAACCAAAGGGAACTCAGACTTCGGTCGGCCATGAGGCCAATATTGCCATCTCTGATTTTTATTTCTCCAAAAGTATGAATTATAAGATGTGTATTCCTATTTTTATAATTAAGATATCATTCACACACAGCAAAATCCACCCTTTCAATGTAGAGTCCTTAAGTTTGGACAAATACAACACAATCAAGACAGAGAGTGGCTCCATCACGCCCTTCTCCCCATCTCCCCCCGGGAGAGAAGCAGAGACTCTACTGGCCCTTTCAAGAGCATGCTGTGTTTCCTCAGGCCTTCCTGCAGTCTCCCGAGGATTCCAGAGAAGGAAGGGAATGGAAGCCATTTCTCTAGCTAAGGAGCCTATGCAGCCCTGGAGTCAGATAGGCCCCGCTCAAACCCTGATTCTGCCAGATTGCTCAGGGAATTCTTAAGAAACTCCTCTGGAGGCTCTAATTCTCAGGACTACCTTCTGAACAGCATGGTGGGACAATAAGGCGTAGGACACAGTGTCACTAAGAACGTACAGGCAGGGGAGACCTTCCACGTGCAGGAGGCACTCAGTCAGTGACCCTGCCGGCACTCAGGGGTACCCCAAGCAGATACACCCAACGCTGTGTCCTCAAGTCCAGATGTCTCCATCGCATCGAGTCACAGGGAAAGGAGGATGAAGAAAAAGAATCCATCCCACCACCCGGACGGGGACACACGAGAAAAAAAGGGGGAGCACGAGCCAGAAAGCACATCTGATCCTCAAATGCCCACACCGTTCATTTATCTGGTTGTTTCAAATGCGGTAAGGTGACTTCATTTCATTTTATCTTTTTCTCCCGTTTCAGTCTTGGGGCTTTATTCTCCTCTTGCATTTGGTTTTCTTGGCATAATTACTTACTCTTTCTGAACTGCTTGTCCTTTCAAAGTGCTTACTTTGTGCTGTTGCAGAAGTACACATTTTTGGCCAAAGGGATGGAATTTGCAGCCAAATGAAAAAGAATATGTGCAATTAATGAAAAAACGGCTATGGACTATAATTTACAGATTATTTGGCAGGAGCAAACCGAGTGAGACATGGCCCACTTTGTTCCCAGCCCCGGTTCCTGTAAAGTCTCCTTTCAATTTTATGCAAATAATGTATCAGAGGAAGGAAAACTAGGGATGGTAAGTGTGGGGGAATTTCACAACGCCCTTTCACTCGAAGGGACAAATATTTGATGGTCTGCAACACGATCTCTGCCATGCCTTTTACATACCCCCAAATGGCACCAGATTGGACTAATTCCTCCATAATTGCGCTGTTACAAACATCATTTTCCATGTAATTAAAAAGATTTACACAGCATCTTCAAAGATGTTATACAAACTAAATAAGTAACTCGATATTAGGGTAAATTTTCAAGGATTTGGAGTTTGGGGCCATTTGATACCCCTTGCGTTTGATGGAAGGAAGATAACTCTTCTGGGGCCTCTGAAAATTATCTTGCCACAAGCAAAACAGAGTATGTGGATTCTATGCCCTGTTCTAGGGAATAAGTTCCTAAGATAAAGAAACCACAAGTCCTGTGAAGTAAAGGAAAGCATAAAGATTGGTATGGTCAGTCTCTGCTGTGTTGCTTGCAGCCCCGTAGCTAAGTGAAAGTCATTTAACAAAATGAGCCTAGAATGTGGCCATCCAATCTTCCACTAGGTTCTCGGGCGGCCGGATCACCCAGCACCATGGGAATGCTTGGGTGTTATTCTTGCACACAGAGACAGCATTAAACTTATAAGCAGAAGAGTTGTTTCCTCACTGCGTTCTCCATAGACCTCTGATCAGTTAGGGCTTTTTGATTACAAGCAAAAGAAACTCATTCTGA
>NW_003852417.1:700016-700670 GCF_000181295.1 Otolemur garnettii
GGAGAGAACACTGTTCTCAAGGGACAATTAAGGTGTCTTCACCAAAACCAGATTTGGTCCTCAGAGGGCAAAAACAGCCAATGCCAACTGCTATCATAGTGACCGATTTGGGAGAATTAAGAACAGAGATGTGACAGATTGGAAGCTCTTTGGGAAATCGAGGCAGGAGCACAGGTGGCCTGGACCAAGACGCCACAGAAGAGAGAAGGACACAAGGGCAGAGCTGAAGCACAGTCTAGCAGCAGGACCAGCAGGACTTCTGATGGGCTCCACGTGGGGCTGAGGAAACAGGAAAAATAAGGATCAAGGTCGAGGAGGGTCCTCAGTGGACTCGGTGATCTGACTCATGTGCAATCTATTACTAGTCCCGCCTCTAATAAAGGAAAGGAGATATGCATATGGCGTGTAACATGTTGAGCTTAATATATTCATATAGGGAGCGCAGGCATGCAGTGTGCATATGGGCCGTAGCATCTGCAAATCTATTTTAATAAGCACTTTTATTAAGCTTAAAAACAGCCTTTCTATTTTTTTTAGTTTGATGAACATATTTTAAATTATTTCTTGACTCAATGGAGCAATTTTTAACTGATTAATATATTTGGAGGTCTTCTCATTTGCTCCGTTTTATTTTCCATTGAGTCTGAGCTTCCG
>NW_003852417.1:701574-717219 GCF_000181295.1 Otolemur garnettii
GACCACCACAGGGAGCCAGAGATGTGTGACTGTGACTGGCTGTGTGGTGCTGTCCCCGCCCATGGGAGGCCACTGCCACCACCTGGCTTGCCCCGTGGGCACATCCAGCAGCACATCAGAGTTGACCCTGATGGAAAGCCTTGAGAACACGGTCTTCACCCTTGCAGTTCAGGGGCAGGGTCTGGAGAAGGAGAGGCTTCTCTTGGGCTGTTTGTAGGTAGGACGTGTGAAATCTGGTCGGTGGGGGTTTCCTAAGGGGCTGCCCCCTCAGTCTCCGGGCTGCTTACATGTCCTGTAGGGTGTTAGAACTTCCCTCCTCAGGGCGGGGAGAGGCCACCCTGACTCCTCCCCTCAGCTCACTGCAGTCTGGTTGCCATCCTGGAAGCCTCATAATACGACCCAGATGACACCGTCCCCGAGCCAGACCCACCACTCGGAAGCAGGGTTTCACCACTCCCTCGTCGTGTGACCTCAGGAAAGTTGCTTACCCTCTCAGTGCCTCAATTTCCTCATTGGTAAAGAAGATCCATCTCAGAGGGATGTCGTGAGGATTAAATGAATTAATAAAGTACTCAGGAAAGTGACTGATGTCAATCAAATGTTGGCTATTGGTTTATTTATTTAATTTCAGAAAAAAAGCTACAGAGACAAATAATCTTGGCGAAAATTTCACTTTTCTATAAAATTGACATGAACATATTTTATTAAGAAAAAGATTAGCCGGGTGCAGTGTTTCACACTTGTAATCCTAGCAAGGTGGGAGGCCAAGGTGAGAGGACTGCTAGATGAGAACAGCCTGAGCCAGAGTCAGACCTGGCTCTACTAAAAATAGAAAAACTAGCCTTGGGCCATGGTCAGAGCCTGTAGTTCCAGCTACTGGGGAGGCTGAGGCAAGAGGATTGCTTGAGCTCAAGAGTTTAAGGTTGCCGTGAGCTATGACACTACAGCACTCCATGAAGAGGGACACAGTGAGACTTGTCTCAAAAAAAATTATTAACTAAAGAATGATAATGACACAGGACACTTTCCTAAGGGAAGGCAGCCCAGCTTCCCGCATGTCTGCCTATTGCTGTGGAAATAGTGGAAGCCACTTGTGCTGTTCCAAATTACATTTTGCAGTGGCAATTTTCTAGCTGACCTTCTTAAAAGCCAGCTATACAGTTTCAGAAAGGGGGAGATGAGGCTGTTGAACTTTCAAGCCCTGTCTGCTGTGTGAACTGATGAGCCTGTGTGGCATTTTCAGCACCCAGCCCCTGCCTCCTGCCCTCCCCTGATCCCAGGAGTCCGGCAGGAAAAGAGTTCTCAGAGACACCACCTGCCACCAGGGAAGAGCACTGCATGAGGCCAGAAGCTGCGGTGGGTGAGGTGGCTACGGGTGACCGTACACTTTCTGGCTGTATTTCTAGGAATAAGCAAACATACAAACAAAATGTCAAGAAGCCAGACATTCAAGGTCCTCAGGCTGGAATTCCAGTGGGAATCTGAGACCCTCATTCCCTCCAGGCCTCTCCAGACCCCCAGTTTGTCTCCACCTAAATGGAGCCACCTGCACTTCCCACCCCCTTTGGACTCATCTCCGCCTCTTCATGCCTATGTCAGCTCTTTCATTTGCTTATCCACCGATTCTTAGGTCTCTCCATCCCAGGCAGGGGCAATGGGTAATACTAGGCCAGCCCTCGTATTCAGGCAAGGGGACGTTAACCAGACAATGACACCAAGGTATAAGAAGGGTCACCCTGGCCCATCCTCAGCCTTCATCAGCACAAGGAAGGACACCTGGCCCAAGTGCTGCTGGGCCACAGATCACCAGAGCAGGAGGAGACAGGCTGGAGAGAATGGCAGGGACCAAGAAATAGGGGCAGGGCGTGTGTGGCTGGTATAGGAGTGTGAATGTCCCGCATGTGTACTCACAGGCACAAGCGCACATGCGTGTACGTGCAGGGTACCACCCTGGGGATGCTTTCTGTGTGTCAGGTCCTTCCTCTAGGGAGTCATCCTGGATCTCAAATTAGGAAAGAGGATGTGATGTCGAGGGACAAATTCAGGGAAGGACGGAGGCACATGCCATGAGCTCTGACTCCAGGTCCTCCGCTCCATTCGCAGGTGCTGGTCTCATATTGGGAGGCAGCAGTGGCTTTAGGAAAATCCAGAGAGGGAGAGATCAGTCTATGGCCCCCATCTCGGTGTGAGAGTGCAGGGGAGGCTGCAGATCCGAGGGATTCCACCCTCTGCCTGGGCGCAGGCCCCACAGCCACAGACAGAGGGACATGGCCACCCAGGGTTCCTGCCTCCAGTGGCCCTACCTGGCAGAGATGGATCCAGAAGTCTTTGAGGGGTACAGTTAGAAAAACAAAAGTTCTGGAACAGACAAGGCCTGGGGCACAGCTGGGAAGGCAGAAACAGGTGGGGATTCCAGGCCAGAATGAAGGCAGGCCTCTGCCTTGGTGGGTGCTGGCAAACCCCGGGAAGGGCCCAGGGCTGCCCATAGCAGCTCAGCAGGCTCCATTGCAGACAGCAAGGCAGGGAAGCCCTGAAGCCAGGGACGGGGATGGTCCAGATGCAGCTCTGTGGATGGCAGGCCCTCTTCCCGGGGGCTCCCAGGGTACCAAGCAGTAGCCCTCAGGCACCCACCTGCCATCTTGGGGAGAGGGAATAAATGGTATAGCTCAAAAAATCTGAGCATTTGCAAAACACTACCATAGCTAAAAGCAGTCACTGAAATAGGCAGCAAGAGTTTACTTTGTTAAACCATCATACTGGAACTAAAGCATAGAGTCCAGCTAGAAGAGGCGACGGCCTCATTGTCTGGCAGCACAGTCTTCCTGCTGCCCAGCAGGGTGAGCGCCCACAAGGCAGCTTACAGAAGCTCTAGGAAACCCGAAAGCTGCCTTCCATGTACATGTGGGACTCAGAGTAAAATTTTCAGCCCTGACCCTGAAGCCGTCTTACCCCGCTGAGTTCTGTCTTGGTACCACCGGGAGTGATCCATGATCAGAAGTGCAGGTTAGCAGAACTCCGTGGCTATGATCACATGGTAAAATATCATTACTGAGATCCTGAGAAGGGGCATCACATTGTCAGCTTGTGTCAATATGAGTGAAGCCCAAAGTCCCCATTAACGTTGTCTCTTTAGGGGACTTTTTTGCCTCTTTCTTGCCCCTGTAGAAGCCAGAAGCCAGCACCAGTGGGAGGGGTTTTCAACAGCTGCCAAACATGACATTTCTGGACAGGCTGCCTCGCCCTCAGCAGGGGACATCTGGAGAACAGCCTTTCATCTGTCGGCCGCCACACGTCTGGCTACCTGCAAGGGGCTGGAGCCCAGGGCACTCGTGTGACTGAAGCCTGGTTCTTATACCCAGCTGGGCCCCAGCAACTCTCGGCAGTGTGGGAAGTGTCCTCGCTTCCAGAAGCAACATCTGTTCCGGGAAGCCTTTGTCCATTCCTCTCTGACATGCACTCAAGCTCCAGCCAGCCTGGAGGGATGGTCTAATCAAAGCCAGCGCCTGCAATCTGACAGGTGCAGGTCCCCCTGTGCAGCATCTCCCATGGCTTGGGACCAAAGCATTCCAGGAGCAAACGGCTGCCTGTCATGAATTTGCCACCTGCTCCGGGGTGTGTGGCATCAAAAAAGAAACAATGTATTATTCATTAATTCCACAGGAGCTGACATTGGCACAGTGGACATCCTTTGCTCCCAGGAGATATTAGCTCAAGATTACTGAGCTTGTCCTGGGGGCCAACAATGCCTTCGCCCTCACCTACAGCTGTCTGTGGCCAAGCCCTCAGATTAGGATGGGCTCCTGCTCTTCTGACTGAGGATGCTTTTCCCAAAGCAGGTAGAATGTAGAAATAACTTATTGGCCATGTGGGAAGATTAAGTTGTTAAGAAAAGAAATGGATAGAGGTGTCGCCTTCCGTATCCATTTACAAACCTCCAAGTCTATCACATTATCGAAGAATACATGGGTGAAGTGTGCATGTGTCAGTATTTTCATGTATGTTTTGCAAAAGCATAAAAATGAAGAATGCAGTGCACGGGGGGGCAGAGGTCAACTGTGGGAAGAGAGGGGGCAAGAGAGAGCTAGTGAAAGTGGCTCCCCCCTTGTTCAGTACACAGGTCTGTGTCACGTATAATGTGCACATTGAGAAATTATTGAATAGGTGGTGAAATGGATCCTCAGCTCATCGTGAGTGAGATTATGAAACAAAAGGAATGTGGGTCTCTAACTGTGGGTCTCTAACTGTGGGCACTCTGTAGAATTTCTGCCCTTCCCTCTTAATCCAGAGGTGCAGGGAGACAGAGCCTTCTTGGCTGAGAGCTGTGAGCACTGCCCGACTGCTGGTAAGTAGTTCACAGACTTTGAGACTCAACTGCCTCCTCTGCAAAATGGAGATAATAAAATGTGCCTCACAGATTTGTTACAATGAGGGAAAGAACATAGCTCTGGCCTCTGCTGCCAAAGAGGGTTTCAATGTCTGGGTCCACAAAGCACTGCGGTCACTCTCTCTGTATCCCACGGGTGACAGGCATCCCTCATGTCAGGTCTTCACACAAAGTGCTGGTTCCTGCTCAATTTCTCAGTGGCCACAAAGACGGCGACTCCTTCTCATCCCTGTTTCTGTAGAGACTAATTCACACGTGTGCTGACAAATAACAAATAAAGACTGAATGACTATGTCAATAGATGATGAAAGGAGTAAACCAAAAATAAACAAGTGAATCCAGAAAGCTTTTGGGTCTTCATGCTTAAAAGATGATTAGCCTTTAAAATTCTGTCTTCCCTTCATGGAAAATGAAGATGATGATGATGATAGCTGCCAACATTTGATCTAGAAAATGTTCTAAGAGTTGTCTATAGTGTAAGTCATTCCATCCTATCCACTTTCCAAGAGGAAAGTGTTCAGTCTTCTTTTTACAGACGAGGAAATAGTGCTCAAGTTTTCTCAATTGACAGAGACAGGCTTAGCACCCAAGGTAGACTGGCTTTAATCCTGAAGCCCTTACTACATCTGACTAAATGTCAACTTGCATTATCCTTCTCTGCATGGTTCCTATGGGCATGAATATGAGCTGAAATCTGGCCTGAATAGAGGAGTTAATCCCTTTGCCCTATCAAACTGAAGTGGGAATTGACCACAGATCCATTTCAAGGAGGACTGCCTGAGTGACCTTCAAGAACGGTGGTTCTCAACCCTCCTAATGCTGCAGCCCTTTAATACAGTTCCTGTGGGTCATGACCCACAGGTTGAGAACTATTTCTCAAGAATGATTGATTACATTGGTGCATGGAATGTATAGTTCAATTTCAAAAAAGATCTATCAGAGGCATGACTAAACATGGAGGAAAGAAACTGTGAATGACACAAACAATTGGAGAAACCTACCATGTTCATGTATCAATAGAACAACATTGTTAAAATGTCCATAGTACAGGGTGGCGCCTGTGGTGCAAAGGAGTAGGGTGCAGGCCCCATATGCCGGAGGTGGCAGGTTCAAACCCAGCCCTGGCCAAAAAAAAGTTCACAGTACCTAAAGTAATTTAGAGATTCAATGGCACATCAAAATGCCAATGATATATTTCACATACCCAGAAAAAATAATTCTAAACTTCATTTGGAATCAGAAAAGAGCCCAAGTAGCCAAAGCAATTGTAAGCAAAAAGAACAAATCTGGAGGCATCACATTCTGTCACTTCAAACTATAGTACAAGGCTATAGTAACCAAAACAGCATGGTATTGGCACAAAAGTAGAGACACAGACCAATGGAACAGAATAGAAACCATCTATCTACAGACAACTGATCTTGACAAAACAGACAATGCACTCTGGGGAAAGAAGCCCTATTCAATAGTACTGGGAAAATTGGACAGCCGCATGCAGAAAAATGAAACATGCCCTCTATGCCTCGCCCCCCCCACAAAAATTAATTCAAGGTAAATAAAAGATTTACATGTAAAGCATGAAACCATAAAAGTTCTAAAAGAAAATGTAGGAAAAACTCTTCTAGACATTGATGTTGGCAAAGAATTTATGACTAAGACCCCAAGGACAATTATAGCAGCAAAGAAAATAAATAAAGTGGCCTGGATTATATTAAAAAGCTTCTGCACAGCTAAGGAAGTAATGAACAGAGCAAACAGACAACCTACACAGCGAGAGAAAATGCTTACAGTCCATACATCTGATAAAGGGTCAAAAACCAGAATCTACAAAGAATTCAAATCAGCAAGAAAAAAAAATAGCAACCTCATTAAAAAGCAGGAAAAAGACATAAATAGAAGCTTTATGGGAGAAGAGAGACAAATGGCCAGCAAACATGAGAAAATACTCAAGACCATTAGTCACTGAGCAATGCAGATTAAACCACAATGAGATACCACCTTACCCCTGTCAGAATGGCTTTTATTGAAAAGTTTGTGCACAACAGATGCTGGTGCAGATACAGAGAAAAAGAAACACACACTGTCGGTGGGGCTACAAACCAGTACAGTCCCTATGGAAAACGGTATGGAGATTTCTAAAGGTAGACCTACCATTCTCTCCAGTAATCCCATACTGGGCATTTACCCAAAGGAAAATAAGCCATTTCATTAAAAAGAAAAAGAAAAAAAAAAAAAACACCTCCACTCAAATGTTTATTGCTGTGCAAGTCACAATTGCAAAGATATGGAAACAGCCCAGGTGCTCATCAATTAGTGAGTGGATTAACTAAATGAGATACACAAGTACTGTGGAGTACTGCTCAGCCACAAAAAGGCTGATTCAATGCATTTGGAGCAATTTGGGAGAAACTGGAGACATTATCCTAAGCAAAGTATCTCAGTAACGGAAGAACAAACCCCACGGGTACTCTAATAAACTGGAACTAACCAATGAGCGCCCAAGGGCACAGGGAAACAGTGAAAGTCACTGGAGGTCAGCAGGGGAGAGGGGAGGGGAGGAAGGACTAAACCCCACCTGTCAGGTACAGTGAACCCCACTCAGGTGAAGGGCTCCTTTATTGTCCTGACTCAAGCTATGTATCAAAACATCTGTATTCCCTTAATAGTTTTACATTTAAAAATTACCATATGTTTATCTTAAAAAAAATGTTAACAGGCCATGAGTTAATGGGTTTTCTAGGCCCCATCCCTCTGAGGTGTGGAGCAAACGCCCGTCTTAGGCTATCTGGCACAGAGGACAGAATCTCTCACTCTCTTTGAATGCACGTGATTTCTCTGAGAACAGCGAGAGTTCAGTGAAACAATGCAGTCTGTCACAAATCTTGCTAATTCAGATTGGGTAGGGCATTAGCCATTAAGCACTGGTAAATGACCAATTCTCTCTCACAGCTGGTGCAGCTATATTTGAATGCAGACCAGGGGCTGTCAGGCCCACGTAGGGATAAAATTTGTAGTTTCTGGTGATAATATTCGAGTTGCAACAGACCCCATTAATGACCAATTTGGACAGAGATCTTGGCAACTTCTGGCTCCTCTCTGGGCAACGAAGAAGTAGCAATTGCCATTTAATTTCAGGAACTGACTTTTTCGACTCGAGCAAACTTTCGTCCGTCTCTGTGCTAACTTGGAAGCAAGAGCAGGCATTCTCACAAGCTGCCAGGTACACGTAGGCAAGGATTGGGAAACATCGAGGCAGCTTGTGAAAGGGAAAAGGCAGAAATCTGGAGCACGAAGATGGGGATGAATAAAATCATCAGACGTTCAGAATGTTAATAAAGAGATTTCTATTTTGACCCACATGTTACTTGATGGGAGAGAAAGAGAAGGTGCTTTCTCCAAGGACTGGAATGGAATTGCTCCCACAGAAGGGAGACCTTCCTGGCCTGTCGTTGGTGATCGAGGCTGGCAAACCTGATTTTGTCTGCGGCTGTTCTGCCCTCCTGAGATGTAGCCAATTTGAAACCCATGCTGGGAGGAAACTATTTCCTAAAAAACCACATTTAGCAGGTAAAATTTGTTTTCCCATGTGATGAAACACTGCACAGCGGCAATGCTGGGAGGATGGTTTAACCAGTGCTTCTCCGCCAGGGTGATTTTTTTGCCCCCAGGGAACATTTTTGGTTGTCACAACAGGGGACAGTGCAAGCTGCTGCTGACCTCCAGTGAGTAGAGGCCAAGAATGGGGCTAAACATCCTGCAATGCGTGGGATGACCCCACCCCATGCATGGGTGAGGGCGCCTGCTCTCACACCCCCGCCCCCCAAAAGCAGAATCCAGCCCCAAATGTCTCAAACTGAGAAGCTTGAATTACACAAACCTGGCTCCTGACTCCTACACAAACCAGCTTCCCTGCTTCTGAGCTTACTCCTTAACACTGCTAAGCCTCAATTTTCATACCCTCGGAACAAGAAGTTTTCGACAACCCCCTCCTAGAATTCTTGTGAAGGACGGAGGAGGCGATGGCAGGAGATCATCAGGGCCTACTGCCAGTCCAGGCAACCCCTACAGGCTTTGCAGGCGTGGGTACTTCAGAAATATTTGTTGAGGGCAGCGCCTGTGGCTCAAAGGAGTAGGGCGCTGGCCCCATATGCCAGAGGTGGTGGGTTCAAACCCAGCCTCAGCCAGCCAAAAACTGCAAAGAAAAAAAAAAGGAACTATTTGGTGAATGAGGCAATCACAATCTTGAAGTATCAATTATATCTCCTTCCCAAGGGTGAATGTATCCTGTTCAAAATGCTCTGAATTTGGAACAAAAGCTTTTGGCTTCTAATGGTTACCTATTATTCCCCTGGGGGATTGGAAACCACACTGTACCTACGTGGAATCTGAAGCCAGACCTCTTTGCCTACCCTCCACGTCCTTCCCCATCTAGTATTCTAATGGGGTCCAGGGGAACTGCTTTCAGGAAGTTGATGGCACCAAGGGCTCACCAAAACCTCCAAAGCCATGGCTGCCAAGTGCTGAATGGTCTGTCTGCAGCCCACTCTGTACCTGAAGCATTCAGCAAGCCCCCCATGGTTTGATTTGGGGTCCACAGACTTCCTTTGAATATAAGAAAGGAACCCTAACCCATAAACAGCCTGAGAAGACACCTGAGCCTTTGCGGGAGTCAAACAGGGGATGCAGGAAGGTCGTTAGGGGAAGGTTATCACAGAAGGAAAAATAGAAAAACAGAAAAGGACAACAATAGGGAATCGGTTAAATAAATCACACTGACAGCAATTACAATCGTATGTCTGGGAGTTATTTTTACACATGCTACTATTCATTATAAAGCATATTTATTATGTTCTGAATTTTTAAAGACATGTATTTATACACAGCGGAAATAGGAGTGAAAGACAGACGTATACATAGATGATAGGACTCAGCAGAAAGATGAAGAGAGAGAGACGGGAACACCTGAAGGAGACGTAGGTGCTACTCATCGCTGCTTGGGGTGATGAGATAAGGATTTCCTTCCTTAGACTTTTCACTATTTTCCAAATTTTTCTATAACATGAGCACTCATTACTTTTATAAGAGAAAACAAACTGAGGCATCGCAATTATGTTTTTGGAAAATATCCTCCAGCAAACGGGAAGTTAGAGAATGTGCAACTCAGCCCTCTCCTTTCCCTGGAGGGGCTGAGATGCGATAAACGTGTCATCTCCACGTCAGGAAGGAAATGACAGAGCAGGAAAAAGAATGAAGAAATCAACAAGAAAACAAACCAAGTGCTGAGATGCAGAGGAGCTGGATCGAGCGCTGGCGGTCCCAGTCCCAGACCACGCGGCCCTCTGCAAGCCCCTCTCAGCTTGAATTCTTATATGTAGAAACGGCAGCTGAGAAGGGCTGCCCAGCACGAAAATACTCAGTTATTAGGGTGGAAATGCCTTCTCTTAGAAATGATCAAAGGGAAAGATCTGAGCTCTGCAATCAGATTCTAACTCTGCTGGGTCAGTGACAGGGCCTTAACCAAGTCACTTCGTTTCTTTAAGCCTGAGCTTTCTTACTCTAAAAATGTGACCATTATCACTATTTTCACTAAGTATTATAGGTGCGATGCCTCTCTCTCTCCACCCCCATATATATATACACACACACGTATGTATACATATGTACGTGTGTGTGAGTGTGACAATAACTATACTTAAAATCAGCACACCTCAAATGTTTACTTTTAGGCCAAAGATGATTATTTCTGAAATCACGATCTGTGGTGACTGTGGTTAAAAAGGATGTTCAGAATCCTTATAATAGAAAAATACAAATCTTACGCGTGAATAAATACAATAAAGTAAGTTACATAAATACATATACTACCTTAATCAAATAATGCATCTAAATATACTTTAGCACAAAGTTCTCCGGAGGTATAGTTAGTGTTTACACGTTGTACGTAGTAACATGCAGCATATTAGGTTTTTAATTCAAATCAGAGCCGTTCACAGATCATCATTTGAACAATATATGATCTACACACAATCTGAAGGGTCTCTGAGAGCCCGGGACATCAAGAAGTACAGTGCGGATTATTAAAGACATATATTTATACACGGTGAACACATGAATAAAAGACAGACGTATAAATAGATGACAGGACTAAGCGGAAAGATGGAATGAGAGACAGGAACACTAAGTGAATAGTTTTGAACCAGGAGAAAGCAGAGGGGAGGTGCTCATGGAGCATCTGAAATGAAATGTGAATTTACGATAATCACCTAAGTTCTAGAACACAGAGAGGGGAAAACAATCATGGCTTTCTCCCTGTGTTTTCTCATCTCCCAGACAGAGTGGGCTGTAGGCTGTGCCCAAGGAGACTTCAGAAGAGCCTTGGGTTCTAAGTATAAACACTGCATCCTTCTGGCTCCAAACCAGCCCGTAAATAAGCCACAGCTATTCTGAGCATCCTTGTTAAATGCTGCGAACTCCAGGTCACGAAGTGCTCCTCCCATGGGGCCGCCTTTCCTAGGAAAATCTCCAGCATCTCCAGCGTGTGTTCAGTGTTCAGCGATTACCCTGGAGGCTTCCAGCTTACTGTTGGAGCTGGAGGACAGGAACTCCCCAGGGGCTTGGAGGAATCTACTCCACCTCAGAAGCTGGTTGCCTGCAAACATCCCAAGGGAAACGCAGGACCCAACCCTTGAGCCCTAAGCCTCACTGAGCCAGGCTTTGTGGGGAAGTGGGAAATCTTGCCCACAGAAGCTGCCTTCACAGGACACCGTGCTGACGTCAGCCTGGTTTTCCAGCAGGGCTGCGTCTGAGTAGTTCAGGGACTCGCCTGGTCCTGGAGGAGAATCCATGTTCTCTTTCAGGGGCAGACTCTCCATGGGACTGGCCCCTGGCTGTCCCTCTTTATATCCCGTGGTGCATTCAGTCAGGAGGCTGGCCAAGCTTCCTCAGGGACACTTGTCACAGCCTCCTTGGGCTGACTCACCTTGTACCAAGCACCCTGCTAAGACAACCCACAAGTTTTACTGAACTGTAGGATAAAGGGTTGGCTTCTGCTCCTCAAAAGGATCCTTAACTTCTGTCGTGTCAATTTTCTCACCCCCTTGCTCCCCCCCCCCCACATCCGTCTCCTTCTGGTTCTACACAGATATTTACTCTCCTAGGGGCCAGCACCTGCCTCCCGTGAGCTTCTCTCCAGGTAAATTCCCAGGAGCTATGTGTCCAGTCTTGTGACATAGCAGGAATCCCCAAGAAGGAGAGCCCAGCATTCTGCCATGACAAGGACGCACCGCTCAGCAGCAGGGGGTAGAGTAGGGTGCCACACACCACAGGGCAGCAGAGCCCACGCCCCCAGCACACAGCCTGGACTGGGCATAAGGAAAATGTACTGAGCTGGGCAGCTTGGGATAAGGCTAGAAATGCAACCGGTTCCAGCCAGGTCCCAGTGTAACAGCCACCCTGCAATAATCACGGGTCACTCCGAATTCTAAAGAAACCCACCTTTCATCTCCATCCCGTGGAGCTACATTCCTGATATCCCTTACACCCCAGCTGCTGGTAGGAAGGAATCCCTTCGTCTCGCTGTAAAGGACTGGGGAGGGTGGCCAGAGCCAGGACCCATGGACATCCCGAGAAGTTACCTTTCAGCAGCCTGTCATGCCCAGGGGAGCAGAAGGAGAGGGGACAGGATGCAGAAGGAGGCCAGGGGACAGAAATCAAACAGATCAGATGATGGTGGGAACAATTCAAAGCAGGGAAAGATGTGAGACACACAAAGGCAGAACTCAGATGCGGGTGAATCCGCTAAGGTCCGTTACCAGAGCCGGCTGCCCTGGGTGAGGGACAGGTGCGATGCCGGGCTGAGAAGATTTTGAAGGAATATCCTTGCAGGACCCTTTGCCTGTCCCTTCACTGATGCTGCCATAGCAGCATGAAGAAACAGTGACAGAGGGACACCCACATCCACTCTGCTACGTATTTCTTCTAGACCCCTCCCAGGGGGATCTACTAGGGGCCCAGATTGGGAACTGACTGCAGAAAGCAATTTGGACCAACCCCCCATCTTCCCCCAGCCAGCCGGCACCACGCAGGTGGATCACCCCCATCTTCCCCCAGCCAGCCGGCACCACACAGGTGGATCACCCCCACAGAGGCTGCAGAGTTCGTCTGAGAAATCTGATGCCCCAGGCCTGCTCCAGTGATTTCTTTACATGACACCAGATGCAAACTTTTCTTTCTTCCTCTGCAAAAAATGCATCTGAACAACAGCCAGACCTTGTGAAGAGCTACCTGAGACCCAACCCTGACCTTGTGAAGAGCTACCTGAGACCCCAGCCCTCCTCTCCAGCTGTCAATATATCCAGTCAGAGGTACAGTCTGAGAAATTAAAATATTTCTCCCAGCATTAAGAGAAAGAGGAGGCAGCTATTGATCTCAAAAGACTCAAGTAGTCCCGAAGAGGCCCTGGGTTCTACAAAAGTTTCTACCACTAGCTTCCTACCCTCTTCTTTTCTCAGAAGAAGAAAGGAGCCGGAAACTCACACTCACGGCGAACACTTGTTCATCTCCAGCAATTTGGAACAAATCTGACTGGCACAACTAGTTCAGGAAGCATTTTGATTTCTCTTCCTTGGGTTGAGGCTGAGCTATGGGTGGAGGAAGGGGACCAGTGAGGCTCATGTTCTATGAACTCCTATAATTTGGAGATAAACTTGATGCTAATTCCTTCAAATTTTGGCTCCTAATAGTCAAAGCTCGATTTTGAAACCTAAAACTGAGCTATGACTGATGTCTTTCTAACTTTCTCCGATAAGAGCAGGGAGGGAGGGAGTGTTAAATGTTCTCGCTAGAAGGGCTGGGGGTGGGGAGGGAATTGTAAAGGGGGATTTTAAAATCACATAGTTTAATTTCAAATACTACCCTCAGTGCTCTTGCACAGATCATACTGTCATGAATTTTATATTTGTCTTTGTGTGTTTTAACGGTCTCCACAAGCAGAAGTTGGGGGACTTCTAATCTGCTCAAAATAAGGTGCCCTGGTGGGAAGACCCAAGCCTCAGTTTTAACATTTGTGAGTTCTGTGGCCTTGGGCTTGTTTACTGTAAACTTCAATTTCCACACCCATAGAAAGAGTCATCATTGATTTTGTGATTTTCTTGAAGATTATTCAGATGCTTTGATTTGCAGATAAACTGATAAATATTAGTCTCCTTCCTATTTTCTGAATGTCCCAAAGACCCAGACCTGGGGCATCACTCACATAATGAGCCCTTAAAGGAACATTAATTACTGGATGTTGACGCAGCTGCTATTCTTAGATTTTATGGGGGCTGAACAATTCCAAACCTAACAAATTCGCCTAAACCGGCTAAGTGCATGTTTTACCTAAAGCCCTTTGGGGGACAGTGTTGGTCTCAGAGGGAGAGGGTAGACCTTTGGAGGTGGAGAGCTTTCCAAGGCCTTCTCCTGGAAGTGGCTTTGCGTGAGCTGACGTGATCCACAGCGGAGACAAGGTGTGGTCCTCACAGGGCACCTCCGCGTCTGTGGACATTGTCCCCTCCTACGCTGTCTGGGCAGAGCGGTATTGCCCCGTGAGGACAATCACAGGACTTCTTCCCGCCTCCTCACCTGTGACCCTCCCAGCCATTCTGCCCTGCCCACTAGAACAGAAACAGAGGCAGATTTCTGTGAACGCCATCCTCCTCCTCAGGCAGTTCACCTGGTCCCTGGTCCCCAGCACTGAAAGCCAACAGCTCCTGTTCCCAGCGCATCCCAGCTGAAATGCCTGCCATCGCCCCTTCTGGGAACTCACACTCCTGCTCCAATCCTTTGCTCCTGCTAAAAATGTCCTTTCTTTCAATTCAAGATTCAAATCCTAATAAAATATAAAGGTCCTAAAATAAAATATAAATGTCTCCTCGTCCTTAGGGCTCACTTTACCTCCAGAGTTATAAATGGACTAGTTTGCTCCCACAGAAACGAACTCAACACGAGGGCACTCACACTCCACCCTCTCAACCCTGATGGGCTGTACGCAGTTGAAGGTGAATTTCAGGCATGAATCATCTCTGTGGCCTTGCTAGGATAGTGTGGCATTTTGAAAGACTGTAGGACATTAACTCTGCAGGCACTGGGGCCGCAGTGTCTATTTTAAACCTAAAACAAAACCATTCAGATTTTGAAAAAATGAATTTTCCAGTGCTGTTTACCAAGAGCATGGTAACAGATGTTCCACGGACGTTGTAAAATGTACACTCATTAACTGTATGGAAATTCAATTATTTTTGAAGTGTACACCCCCAATCCCTCATTATCATGTCATTCTTGGCCATTCCTAAAGGCCAACCCTGACCCAGCTATCAGCCGGGGCTGAAGGTCACAGTTGAAACCAGGACTTCTGCAGCGGGCATTATTTCATCACTTCTTTTTGTTGGTAATAATCGAAAGTCATTTTTTTCATAAGTAATAAAATGGATGTGAATATGGAAATGCCCACAGAGTCAGGGGAGTCTTGTCCTCACAAACACATTCACCACGAACCCTTTAACTCAGTACTGATCTTACACAGTAAGTGACTGAAGGATAACAACCATATTTCTTACTCTTCATCTGAACTGTTTTCACTGAGGTTTAATTTGACGGCACCTTATGGAGCCTCCCTGGTATCTTACACTATTTCTCCAGCTACAATAGAATGAGCTTCATCGTGGATTTAAAACTTGTGGTAAACTTTATAATTAATTAGTGGTGCTTTTTTTTTTACTAGGAATTGAGCTAATCCTGGGTATTTAATCAATGATAATAACTAGTAGCTGGAGAGAATGAGCAAGCTGGACTGAACTCCAACCACAGCCTTGACAGATGGGTCTGACTGTTCCCACCACGCAGAGGAAGAATCGGAAACGAACTCAGGTTGAGGTTCTCACCCCCAAACCCAGAAGTTAATAAGTCATAGAAATGAGAATGGAACCCGGTTCTGTCTGCTTTTTCCATGGCACTGTTGGCCTTCCTAATTAAATTCATAAATCTTCATAATTCTTTTATTTTATTTTATTAAATCATCACTATGTACATTAATGCTGTCATGGGGTACAATGTGCTGGGTTTATATACAATTTGCAATACTTTCATGCAACTGGTTAACATAGCCTTCATGGCATTTTCTTAGTTATTGTGTTAAGACCTTTGTTGTTAAACCTAATCTGTTTCTTACACTATTCCCGAGTTCCGCCCTCCCCTTGTTAAGGGGAACACACAGGCTTCTGCCC
>NW_003852417.1:717347-739546 GCF_000181295.1 Otolemur garnettii
GGCCCATTTCAGAGCGCCTGCTCCCTGTGTGAGCCAGATGCAGGGCGACCATCACCTGCCATTCCTGTGTGGCCATAGTCACTACCAACAAAACAGATATGATACATTCCGAGCCCCGGAGGGGGTCAGCATCCCCTGGAAGCCCAGTTTGTGGACCCTGCTCACGTTTTTCCACACGGTGAGTTTTCCACCTGCTATTTAAATAGCACAGCAGGTGTTGCAGAAGCATTTTGCAAAGCACCTTAAACACGATGAAGAAGCCGTGGCTGTCCTGGTCTCTAAGCACCGGCCCCGCCACCAGGATGGGCACCCGGAGATCCTGCGGGATGGCCCCACTGTCCTTCTCCCAAACACACGTCTTCTTCACTCCGCCATCCCACCCCATTCCCGGGGATTAGTGGGGCTGGAGTGGCCTATTTCTGAAGCGCTGCTAGAGAAAGTATCTTATGATAGGTGGGATGTTTGCATTTGCTTTGCATGGGTCTGTTTCCGATACGAAAAAGCTATTTGGGCTTCATTTGGTGACAGAAGCTGGAGCAATCAAGCCTCTCTCAGGTCACTCCATTCATTCCCCTGCCAGCACCTCCTGAATATCAGCTTTTTCAATGAAACTAGTGGCTGCTATCACCCAGGGAAATCATTCCAAGGTCTAATAAAATGCCAGCAATAAAAATGCTCCCTAGTTTCCAACTGAAGTATTCCTCTCCTAACCTGATTTGGTTAGCGCTCAGCCAAAGGGGCTTTCTCTGTAAAATGCTTTTTCCTTACACATACTGTGGACTTGTGTGATGCTTCCCCAGTTGCAAGACAAAGCTGAGGTGAAACCTCGGGGGCCAGGCAGAAGGTGCTGCCCAAACTGTCACCCACTTGGCAGAGTGGCTCTGATACTGGGGACATGGCCTGGCAAGGCAGTGTCACCTGAGGACTGAACCATGCCTGGCAAAGGAAATCAGGTATATTTTCCCAAAAGTTAACTCTGGAACAAAAGGGCCTTGTACATGTCGGGGGGGGGGGGTCCTCACTACCCAACCTGTGGCCTGGGGGCCAGATGCATCTCATCCCCTAGGGCTCGTTAGAAAGCTGGATTCCCGGGCCCCAGCTCAGGATGACTGAATGTGAATCTGTACTTTAACCCGTCCATAGTGGAATCATTTGGGGAGCTTTATCAATTTCAGAGACTTGGATCCCACCTCCTAAAATTCTCATTTAACTGGTCTAGGACATGTCTGTGCATGGGGATTTTTAGAAGCTCTAATATTCAGCAAAGTGTCAGCACCCCTGCTCTAAGACACACCTCCACCCTTCAGTGTCCTCCTGGAACCCACCAGCCTCACAGACTACTTGTAGCTCACACTCACGTGCACCCTGGTACACTCCTGGGCTGCAACAGGCCAATGGCCTGGCTCCCTCTGCCCTGGCCTGCTCTGCACACTAGGGGTCCAAGCTGGCTCTGTCTGTGATGGCCCTGTGCCTCGGCTAGCTTCCTTGCTCCCAGGGGCACTCTTGTCCTTCACACAAGGTTGATAATAGCACCTGCCTCTCAAGGTCAGCATGATGGCGAAATGAGACATGCAAAAGGTGACCCTCTTGCCTCTCCTCCCTCTAAAGAACCATTGGAATCATGCTCAAGAAATATCCATAAAACCAGAATTGTCCCCAAAGGGGCGGAAGGGTTGGCTGTTAGCCAATACTGAAATTCAAGCAACATTCCGGAAATGGCCAGAAGCTTGCTGGTGATTGAACCAGCAGGGGAAATTACAGGGTGAAGAATGCCCGTGGTGGCAAGGTGGGAAGTGGTCCTGGAGGTGCTGGGCTGAGGGTCTACGGGACCAGGAGGGATGTGAGAAGTGGAATTAACTTCTCGCATTAACTACAACACCCACCGCCAGACAGGACCTGCCACAGAGAGACTGTCATTCAGGGGGAATGTTCGGAGAGAGTTGCCGTCTGGGTCCCTCGGCCTCCCACCTCTTCCTCCAGTTGGATGCTGTGTCTGGTGTGTGCACCTGCCGTGGGATTTGGTGTGCAATTCTGGAACAACTGATCTGCCTCCTACTGGACCACAACCTCTTAGAGAACAGGGCCAGACCTTTGTCATCTTGATAAACCTAAGGTCTCCACAGTCTGCTCAGTAGTTTATGTTGAAAGGAAGTGATTTCTCTAATCCGTCTTTCATCTCCCTCCATGGCCTGGAAGCTTCTCTCCTGCCCAGCATGTGAAGCACACAGACTAGAGCTGCATTCGCCCAAATGTCCAGGCTCCACGTTCTTCTTCTGGCCCTGCTATTCACACTTGTCAACGCCTTCCAGAAATCCTACTTTTAGCCATGCCAAATGGAAGAGCTCAAAATAAAGGCATATTTTGCAAATGACCAAACAATGCCTGATGGAACAGCTAGCTGGCCCACAAGCTAGCATTCCCTTGGGGAACTACCCTCTATCCTCAGCTTGTTCCTGAGGCTCACCTGTTTGGAAACCTTAATTTACCATCATCAAAATAGAGGTTTTATTTTTTATGATAATCTCACATTAACTGAGCTCTTCCATGACAGATTTATAAACCAATGCCAATGTATGGCCAATCTGCCCGAGATTCCAGTTTCATCTGCCAATTCTGCCTTTAGATATGTTATTGAGTCAATTAATGGATTCAAGTGAAGCTAAGATTTGCAAGGCAGGAGGAGCTGGGCTGGCTTGTGAAGGGGCCTTGACTCTGATGCTTCCAACCTGCTGTGACTCACAAGAGATCACTACACAGCTGTGCACCACTTACACAGTGTTTGGGTCGAACAGGGACAGAATGCATATGACCACAGGATGGTCATCTATAATGCTGTATTTTTACTGTGCCTTGTCAATGGATGCATAGGTACTGGCCACTGTGTTAAACTGTCTCCAGTGGTCAGTATAGGAACTGGCTGTTTGGGTCTGCAGCCCAGGTGTGCAGCAGGCTTTACCATCTCGGCCTGGGCAAGTGCTCTCAGATGTTCCCACAATGCATTTCTCAGAATGTACCCCTGTCACTAAGCAACCCAGGATGATAATTCTAAGGCTGGATTTGGAGGGAAAGAAACACGTGGCTGTAGCCTTTAAACACCAAATTGCTGTCCCCTGAATGTCCTATTAACTTGTGCGGTTCCCTGAATGTCCTATTCTGGGTTTTTACACTTGTGATTTCTACTGGCGTGCACTTTCCGTACTTGCCTATTTGACACATATTTACTGGTATTTTGGGATCCAACCCCAATGTTACTCTTCTCCTTAGGTTTTCTGGAATTGCACAGGCAGCCCCTCCCTGAGCACGTCTGCCACACTTCACTATTATTCCTCAGACACAACTTGTTTTGTGCAAACTGACAGAGAACAGTAGGTGTTAAGGCCGTAGAGGTAAATAAGACCCCGCCTTGCTTTTGAAGAACCACCAAATTAGGGGAGAAGAATTCAAATTAATGGTTTCATCTGGCTTTGGTCTCTGGAAGCGGTTGTAATGAGAACGCCCCAATGTTTTTATCCAACTATAACCATAATATTCATAGCACTTAGTTAAAAGCCAAAGAAATGGAGTCTGGCTGAGATGGGCACAAAGAGATTATATTAAAGTATTATAGATCAACTTACAAATGCATGGGAGAATTGTACACCAGCTTTCGAGGTGGTTCTCCAGGGACAACCCACCCCAATCAGGACTTGTCTGCTGAAGACAGTGCTGCAGTGGCCTGGCCGTGGGCTGCCTCTTGTACCCCAACAGCACCTAGCTGGCATCACTTCCTCAGTTAGCAAAGGGGCTGCACCCACCAGGGCCACATGTGGAGTCTCTGTAATCTCTGTACCATTGAACATTTACAGCCCATAATATGTTTGGAGCAAACACCAAATTTGCAGCCACACTGCCAGGAAGCTATCAAAGGAAGTACCTGGCATTAGAAGCTTCTGTGACCCATCAGGGCTCACAGACCCCTATAAAAGTAGCAAAGGTCTTGAAACAGATGCTGGCAGCCAATAATATGACGATTGTAATAAACGCCTTGTTAAGGAAAAGCAGTAAGTTTGGGGGATGCTCTTTACAATGGCCAAGGCCAATGTCTGCCTGAAGTCAAGACCCCAACATCCCCTTAGATTGAGAAGAAAGAGGTGAGCAGGGAGAATGTGGAAGCCCCGTGTTTCTCCTTTTCTTTCATAGAAATTTAAATAGAAATGCACATAGAATTAAGTGTGGTTTGTAGAGGAATCCCAGAAAGTGTTTCACCCAACTACCTTGCCTTATGGGTTAAACTGGGGCCCTAAGACTTAGGGCCAAGCCCAGGGACGCCCAGCTGGTGAGGAGTCAAGCCCAAACCTGAGCCTGCATATCCCGCTTTCTATCTGTCTCTCTTCATACTAGTTCATTTTCTGAAAATATTTAGTCTCTAAATGACTTCTGGAAGACTCTTGACAAAATACAGAATCCTGGGCAGGTTGGTTTCTGGCTGATCAAAATGGTATTAAATCTGGGCCACACTAACTACATTTAACTACCAGATTCTAAAACAGCAGCTCTCAACCTGTGGGTCGTGACCCACAGGAACTACATTAAAGGGTCGTGGCATTAGGAAGGTTGAAAACCACTGCTCTAAAACATATTATTAAATATTAAATATTTCCCAGGAAATTTCCCAAGATCCTTCAGGCCATGGTTTTTATAAAATCAGACACACGAGTTTAGGTTAATCTCGCCCCGTACACGCAGGTTTAGAACTTAAAAGGTTTTGATTTGCTTTGGCCCAAGAGTGTAACTCTGCACCCGCCCATAGCCGGTTGGCTGGTGAGTGCGTCTGATGGGTTCATTCTGAGGAGGCTGAGATATGAAAAGCTTGTGTGGGATAGTTTTCTAGCAGCTAATGCTCCGCGCAGTCTGTCTGGGTGAGAGATGCCGCATCTGAAGGCAGCATTAGACATTCGGCTCTCGATCTCTCCTTATGGGCTCTTTAAAATCCAAGCTGTGAAACAGCAGCTGAAGCTTTATGCTCGGCCACTACAGCCAAGACCACACAGACTGGGGATGACGGGCATGTGTGCAAATGGAGGGGAGGCCAGGCCGGGCTCTGGCGTGCGGGTCACACTGCGAGTCTCTAACTCCTGCTTGTGTTACAGACCCCTCAGCCTGGAAAAGAGCTGCCCCTTAACAACTCAGAGTGGCAGGGCCGCACAGGGACGAGGCAAAAAATGGTTTCTACTGATGAGAAGCCAGTATCAGGGAAAGGCTCTCCTGTCTCTGCAGAAAGGCAGAAAATTTCAGCAAGGAAGCAAACTCCTCCAGGTCTGCAAAGCCACCGTGTGGTACTGTGGCTGTCCCAAGGGAACTCTCCTTGGAACAGTTTCAAAGTCCAATTTCCCACTTTCCCTCCATGCCTGGTCCAACTCCGGGATTCTTCCTCAGTGTATGGTATCACCTCTCATCCCATCGCCTTGGCCAGTATAGGGTAAACATTCAAAGTGCCACTTAGAATGACAAAAATGCTGCTTGTGGCCATTTCTGATTCCCAGAGAATTGCATCAGTGTATTGCTTGGAGTCCATAATTCTTTTACTCAGCAAAATACCTTAACTGGCCCATTTTGGAAGTTGAAGACCCCAAGACATGGTCTGGAAAGGAAGACATGACTTACACAATCACACACAATGAAAAGATTTGGAGCCGTCTCAGACACCCTAAGAAAAACTGGAAAAGAAGGGGACGATGTGTCAGGGAGCACGTCTTTATAGACGGTGGTGAAGCCAGGGCTACAAATTATCGTGAATCGTCAGTAGAAAAAGTTGTATCGATCACCCTGAGCCATTCTGAGACAACACGTGGTCCTCCTGGGGACAGACAGGGGACAGACAGGAGACAAGCACCAACAGTACCTGGAACTGTCCAAGGGGAAAGAGGCGTAGGTAAAAAAATCTGTGTGAAGTGAGTGGGGCCAACACAAGTCATTCCAGGCAGGTGGATCTGATTGGAGGGTACTGAGAGGAGCGTGGGGTGGGGTGACAAAACTTGTGAGTGGCAGCTGTTGTCATGGTCGTGAGCAGCATCTGATCCTGATCGGGGCTTCCATATCCTGCTGTCAGTTTCTAAACTAGGGACTATCCACCAAACTTCCTTTGCCTCATCCTGTTTTCTTTGGAGTCTGAGCTCCATCCAGATGGCCCTGGCATGTGCAGATATAGTTGTACATTTTTATTGGGAAGAGTGGAAGTTATTGAATCTTTCTCAGAAAAGCTCTGTGGATTGAGACTAGGTATAGAAACTGAATGTGCTTCAGAGAATTGTGTTAAAGGACATTTCCCTTGACCGTGAGGGTTCCCAGAGCTGTTGTCTAATTTTCAAAATATTAGAAAACACAGCTCTCATACAAACATAAACACATAACAAAGGGTTATTCAGCTCATTAATTAGTGAGGAAGCCACTAAGATGTTCATACTGGCTCAAATGAGAATTTCGGCAACTGGATATTGATGGATAATTTAATACAAGCATGCTAGGAAAAGATTGCTTAAGTGAGACACCTAACGCATTAATGTGTAGTGTTTTATAGGGCCATAAACCATAATCTCTGGGTCTTCCCCCCACACACTGAATGAAAATTATTTGCATCTCTACCAGATAAAAATATACAAGTTAACTGCTGCCCTTAACAAAGCTGTAAAATAACCCAGTCAATGGAAAAGCCAACCCAGTTCTGCTCTAACAAAATACTTCTTAGTAGCACATGTTGGATAATTTTCTCCTACTAGAAAGCTCTCGCTCAGGTGTCTTCTCTTAAGATTCTCTAATGGATCTGTATTAGCATGAACTACAAAAGGCAGTGCACAGATCCTATTAATTTCACAAAATATCTTAAGGGCAAGATATGGAAATAAACATCCCAGCAAATGAGGCTCCAAGAGCCACCCAGACAACATTTGGCCAAATTAAGAGAACAGACTGCTCAGTGGCACGTGTGTGAAAGGATATTTCTTCCCTTCTGGCACAGATGGAAAGACGTCTTCAAGTACAAACTCTCATGGAGATGTTTCCTTTTGCTAGTTTTCTAGTGGGTGAAGGGTTCAGTTGGTCTTTTTTCCATGTAGGATGAATACACTAAGCTATACTCCTAAGAGAAATTGCCCACACACACACACACACACACACACACATATTTTTTTTTTTCCTTTCTCTGAGCTTGCCCAAAGAAATTGGGTTATCTATCATTGAAAAGAAGAAAATCATTGGTTTGTAAAATGCTAGCTTCT
Organism: Otolemur garnettii; assembly: GCF_000181295.1. Classification (NCBI taxonomy): domain Eukaryota; kingdom Metazoa; phylum Chordata; class Mammalia; order Primates; family Galagidae; genus Otolemur; species Otolemur garnettii. The sequence continues at coordinate 724,601 of NW_003852417.1, forward strand.
GGAGTTTTATTGTTCCTTTAATACCCTTCACAAAGGAAATACTTTCTCAAATAAGTATCAGCATAATCTTGTCTTTCTGAACAAGACTTTCACAGCTACATTTCGGCTAGTCCTTATGTACCGAAACCTTGAGGCTTGAGGTTTGCATGCCAAGGTCATGCGGGAAGAACTCTCCTGTGTGACATACAGTGGCCCAGTTGTCAGACCTACAGGGAAATTGGTCAGTCCACAGCTCCGGCAACCTGAGACCACCAGACCTGAGTCCCACCACTGTAGGAGACAAAGCCGGCCTTGAGGGCCAAACGCACCCGGAGGACGCTGAGACTCCAGGCACCTTGCCGGTTCACGGTGAGAGCAAGAAGCAGAAGTGGAGCTGCCTTTGCTCAGCGGTCCACTCGGTCACCCGGCCATGCTCACCAAATAATCAGCAACTTTTATACTCTAATTTTTTTTTGCTCTAAGAGTAGGAATAACTGACTATATCAGCCAACTATCTTCCTCGCCAGACTTTTCAGTGTGACGAGATTTCCAAGTCCCAGTCACATTTAGATCAAGGCGCAGGAACATAACAGATTTCTAGGTCTATCTCAGGAATTTTGATGATCTATTATAGCTTGTCTAATGTGATTTAGCCTTTACTATAATTAAGGGCAAGCCGTGCTGAACTGCAGCCTTCAGTTCACGATTGGGGTGTAGAGGAAGTGCTCTTCAGGCATCGTGGAGAACGCACCGATTGCTGGAAATACCATCTTACTCATTCCGTGTGTTCCTAGATTTCAGCTTTCTAAGTGCCATAAGCCTACCTAATTTTACCATGGGGCATCTGCAGATATATTTCTAACATGGAACAAAAACTTCAGTAAATCTCTCTTGTCAGCTGGAGATGCCATTATAACTTTGGGTTTGGGTTGGGTTTTTCTTTTTCCTTTTCCTAAGCAAGTTAATAATATTTAAACTGTTTAAATGACCCTTTTCCTGTTTCCAAGCAGAAATTCAGAACTTATTTGTGTGTAATGCTAAAAGGCTGGCGAACAATGCCTTGGCCTGGCATCTCTAAATCCTCCACTTAGATGAAAACTGATACCTTCCAGGTCATAAAACTGCCCGCGGAGAACAACCCCAGCAAACCAGGAAGCCCTAAGGGCGCCCTGTTCCAGGGCAGGACCTCGGTCTGGGCACGGAGACTGGTGAGAGCAAATCTGTGCAGTCTCCAGAGCAGGACCAGAGGCACCCAGAGAGAAACGCCGGCCTGGGGACTTGTCGGGGTTACCAGCGCAGTTTGCGACCATTGGAAATGTTTCTCATGCACTCTTGGCTTTGTGGAAAGACACTTCTTCTCTTTATGTTCACATCTGTTTCCCATGTTTGAGTACAAATTCAAGGAGCTCACAGGAATCCTTGTCTACACATACACATATTTAAGATATGAATGCGTTCAGTTGCCTAAAACAACTTTAGGAAGGCACTTTGACTCTTTTTTTGGTGAAAAGTATCCACATTAGTACTTCCTAAAAAGAACACGCGAGGTGGAATGTATAACACGAGCCTTTCTCCGGCCAGAGGGGAGACATATTGGAGATGTGGTCACCTTTCACCCAAACACGTGAGGGATGGTGCTTGAAGGATGACTTGAGAATGTGTTCTTTATCTGAGGTTTGTATTCTTTCCTCACCCCTACACACACACACACACACACACACATTCACACATAGACACACACATGCACAAACACACACACACAGGAGCTACATGTGCAAAGCCTCAAAGAAGCGGCTGCAGGTCTTGGTGGAAATATTAGGATTGCGAGTCTCGGGAAGGCAGAGAATGTGGGCAGGGAGATTCTGGAGCTCTGCGGGATCCAGTGGGGGCCTCCCCAGGAGTGGGTGAGAAACGGGATCTTGCTTGATGGGGCCAGAGGTGGGAACCTCCACTGGGATACTGACTTCAGTTGCAGGCTGTGCAAAAGTGATCCTGAAAGAAAGGTGTCTCTAGGACAGGCGTCCTCAAACCACAACCGGCGGCCACATGCAGCCCACCTAGGACGTTTATCCGGCCCTCCGGGTATTTTTGCTGCTGCTGCCTGTCCTGCTCAGCAGCCGACTCGTCCCGGGGCCTGCAGTCCGGCCCTCCAATGGTCTGAGGGACAGTGAACTAGCCCCTGTTTTAAAAGTTTGAGGACCCCTGCAGGAGGTACTTAGACTAGCTGGCCTCGGGGTGATCTGAGTATGAATCAGAAAGAGCCCATGACACAGAGAGAGAGAGTGGGTTTCAGTGCGTTGTGCACTGAGCTGAAACTGACTGGAGGTGGACACGGGAATGCGGAGCGATTGCCAAGATATTGAAAGAGGGGGTGATGTTGGCACTGGGGCTGTGGGGGGATTAGATGGGGAGCTCCCAGATACCATGGAAACCCCAAGTCCTGTCAAGGAACACATTACCAAGCTGTCCTGGCCACTGTGGGATGCATCCTGTCCTTCCACAATTGCAGAAGCAGCTTTGAGGAGAAGGTGCCCTGAGACCCCCTCTCTTGGTCTCCTAACACTCACGATCTCCTCTCCCTTCCTTCCCGATTCCCCAACTGAGCCTACTCAGCCTTTCATGTCCGGGTTGATAACACAAATATGCAATTTGTTGTCCAAACAGTGTTAGCAGCTTCTGAGTAGAGATTTTCCCAGGTTCTTGTGATTGTCAGGAGAAAAGAACTTCAGGGCACACCATGTAAGCCAGGCAAGGAGCAGCTTTTTTAATTGAAAGTGAAAATACACTGCAGGGAAAGAGAGAGAGAGGCTTGAAAAGGGCAGCTGCACCTGCAGGAAGAGGCTTTTGGTCTCCTGAAGTCTCACTAATGGAGAGAAGGAATATCCAAGCCTAAGGGGTTGGCTTTCACTAGGAATTTGGGTAGCAGTTCCTAGAATTGGATTCCCTCCCATTTTCATACTTTATATGGTTGTCTCGTAACTGTCATGGCTATTTCAAGGGCAGAGGAATTTTAAAACCACAATGTAAATCATATCATAATTAGCCAAGTTCATATAAGGTGGCAGAGATAGCAGACAAGCCAGTGAAGCCAGTTCTCGCCTGCAGTTATCAGCCCTTCTAGTGAGCTTCTGTCTGAGAGTTGTGGACTTTAACCCCTGCACCTGATCTTCAAGCCCCTGCATCTGTCCCAGCTCGGTCTCCTACCCTCCATTCTAACTCTGGGGTATTCCAGGGAGTATAAGGGAGAAACTATTAATGGTGATCCGGGGTCTCAAGTATGAGCCAGGACCCTCCCAGGCAAACACAATCACCACATTTTTACTCCAATGTGAATTTAGATCAGAGTTTTAATATTTCATTGGGACATTCCTTTTGAAGATTCTTTCATGTGTATCACAGCAATTTTAGCCATTAGAAAAAAGGTGATGGTGGAGAAATATCTGTGCACTCATCAAAAGCCAGCAAGCTGCCTTCCCTGGCTCAACCATGCATTTATGTATGATTTGTGGAAACCTACAAACCATCTGTACCTCGAGTTCTTCATCTGTGTACAAAGCAGGATAATTACATCTGTGAACTCAATCTAGAAAAAGTGCTACACACCTCATTGCTGAAGGTCACCACAGTGACCAGATGGCCAAGGGGAATATGTTGAAGGTGACCTCTAAATCAGGGGGTTCCAACCTGTGGCCCACAGGCTGTATGCTGTGCTATCTGATAGCTCTAAAATTATGTACCAAACTTTTGCTTTGCTCATCAGATTTTGATAGTGTCGGTGTATTTAATACTCTTATTTTTCCAGTGTGTAGCAGAGGAAAGTGCCACCACTGCAAGTGATACTAACAAGAAGAGCAAAGATTTCATGCAAAAAGTCAGCACGAAGGGGCTTTGCCAAGGGTGAAATGGATCCAGAACAGCCTGCATGTGGGTCATCATAACTGTCTCCAGTGTCATGTATCTACTCCAACAGAGGCTGAGAGATACCCTGAAACCACATGCTTAATTATTGAGGCCTGTTTATAATCATTTTAATTGTATCATATTAATAATCAAATAATACTCATCCCCTCCAAACTGTACTTGGACACAGAGTGACACGGAAATGTGAGCTAAGAAAAGAACGGTGGTCCCCCCCCCACATGGTCCGTCTCATGGGGAAGCCACATTCCAATAGTTGTGGGCCATAAACATTTCCAGAAAAGTACATGTAAGAGACTTTTTCTTGCTATTATATATTCAATCCTCCAAAATCTAACAAGACAACAGAATAAGTGGGGGGACTTAGTTTAAATAACGTGCGTGAAAATGCATTTAAAATCTCAAATCTCAAAATATGACATGACGAAGTTGCGAGTGTGCAACTTATTTTCAAATGTAGGGAGAGTCAGAGAGATCTTTCTCATGTGCTTTTGGAAAGAGAAAGTCAAGAAATGGACCTGGGAGCAAACATGACAGGAGGAGGTTTGTTCTGTGCGTCTGAGTCAGCCCACCGCTTTACACCAGAATCTCCTGCTTTGGGATGTGACAAAGAAACTGAGTTAGAATTTCTCTGCCATTCTTTCAAACTCTCTATCATTCTGTGATTATTCAAGAAAGGAAACATGATTAAAAGGAGAGTGAAACACAGCATAAAATTCCATTTATCATGTACTTCTTGAGTGACAAGGAGGGAAGGGAACCCCTCACTTGTGTGCTCCTTTTCAAGTCTTAATGACGATAATGTGATGATGATTATGTTGATAAAACATGCTGAGAAAACCTTTTTGTGTATAGAATACAATATTTTCTATGGTGTTTTTCATTCCCAGTGGGGATTGATTTGAATCATGATGCATTACACACAATTTCCTTATCTGTAAAATAGTCCTAAGAATGACAGATTTGGAGTCGCATAGAACTCTGCAATAGTCTAGGACTTAGTCTTATTTTCCCCGTCTGTAAAATGAGATTAACACCTTATCGTGGAGCACTGCACACTGCACATGGTCTTATGTGGACAGCACTTAGCCAGGTGCCCGGAGCACGGAAGTCTCCAGGAGATGCAGGCTTCCTTTCTTCAGACTGGCACCTGCTGCCTCAACCCAAACTTTTACTGAGCACGTGGAATATGATGACGAAATGAACAGACATTGATTTCTCAGGGACCTTGAACACTAGCATAGGGATATTAATTAACTAACACCATTAAGAAAAATATAATGGAATACTTTGCTAAGTTCTCTTATCCAAGGAAAAAAAATGAAAAAAGAGGTCAATTAAAGAACAAAAGCCAAAGACCTAATTTTGTCTGGGCAGTTGTGAAGTCCCCTATGACAAAGTTGTATTTGATATACAATCTGAAGTAAAACACTTAAGGAAATGGATAAGCAGAAGGAATATCTGTGTATGCAAATAGAATGAGATGTGCAAAGGCCCTGTGGCTGGAAGCCACCCTGGGCAGGACTTCCAGGGCCCAGAGAGCACAGAGAAGTGATGGAGGTGAGGCTAGGAGTACCTGAATCACACCCATGGGCATAAAGCAAGTTTTGTCACATTATGTTACAGAAATCAGGGATTGTGCTACCTCAGGGGTTGGTAAATGTTTTCTATACAAAGCCAAGTAATAAATATTTTAGGCTTTGCAAACCGTAGTGCTATTTGTAACTATTCAACTCTGCCTCTGAAGCATAAAACCACTGCAGCTCATAGATCAACAGGGTGGTGCAACAGTGTTCCAAAAAACCGAAACCTGAATTTTACAGAATTTCCACCTGTCAAGAAATATTCTTCTTCTTTTGATTTCTCTGAATTATATAAAAATACAAAAATGATTCTTAGCTCACAGGTTGTCCTTTGCTAACTGAACTAGCTAACTGTTTAATCTTTTTCTAGGGATTTCATGTTATGCCCAAAGTACCCAAGGATACAGATGCTTGGGGGGAGGTCAATATATACCAGTGTCAGCCTCTGCTATACCTAAATCTAAGCTCTGATCCAGCTGAAACGTTCTACACAAAGGAAAGAATGAACACCTGGCTGATTGAATGAAAAAGTGAACCAAATAAGAAAGCAATGAATGAATGAATGAATGAGTGAATAAATGACATGAGTAGCTTATGATCTGGATCCTCCTTAAGGACGCTCTTGCAATTCCATATATTTCCCTGAGCCTTTTCAAAAGCAAAGCCCCAATTTGCATAGCTAATTAGAAACATTTTGTGACTTGAGAGAGGGGAAGAGACTGACCTGAATGTTATTACGTAGCAAGAGAACATTAAAAAGGATTAAACAACTACACAAAAAGGCTGCTGGAGTATGCTGAGGGAGGCATCTGCACATCACCTCCAAAGCGGGTTCACTCAACCCAGCCCATGCACAAGGTTCACAATTTTATATTTCAAAGAAGAAACAGGTCGGGGGCCAAACAAGCAGACTAGCGGTTAAAGAAAACGGAAAGAAAACACACAACCGCTCCTAGTCTGTCATTTCCCCCACAGAGTAGTAAATAAGAGCTTTGATACATAAAAGCAGTTATCAAACAGTAACAAATTAGTTCTTCACCATCTGTGATCCAGGAGAGGGGGTGACAGTTTTAGTGCAAGATTTTAGAATATGAAATCAACTATTTATGAACCGGGTTCAGAGTCTCCGTGTCTACCCCGACTCAGAAGGCACAGCCACAAGAAAGCGCTGTGGTTTTCAACTAACAAAAACCAGCAGTTGTGGCTCCTCTCTTTAAAATACGCTAATTACCGCCTGACATTTGTAAACAAGATGTTTCCTCCCGTGCCCAGCGCCATACTTACTTTCATACTTTCACATCCCTTTAAAGAAACCAGCTTCACACAAAAGCCTGGGGATTAAAAGAGCCTCATGGCAAAGGAAGTTCACTCTGCCTGATGATCTTGATCTGGAATCTGGCCAGAGGTTCCTTGATCAGTCTGGATTATCTGGGACCCCCAGATCTTGCCCTTGGGATCCCCAGGGATGCAGCTGGAGCCCACTCTCAGTCAAGCCAGGTACCCTCAGCTCCCCACGATGCTTCGTGTTAATAGGCTGTGACTGATTCCAGGTAGACCCCAGGAAGGTTCCGCAGAAACAGTGGATCTGAGAACCTCTTTTTCTTTAGCAGCAAGGAGCCACCAGGTCAGGGTCTTTCTCTGACCCTGCAGTGAAACCTCCCTCAGCCTGACCCTTGTCCTATAAGGTGAACTACCTATGAGAAGGTCTGTGCATCCCCAGAGGAGCCAGGATTCTTCCTTCAGGATCTGGGCTTGGAGTTTATAATTTAAAGCAAATGGTTTTCCAGAAACCAAGGAGGAAAAGTACAGAAAAACGTCAGATTGGACTCCCCTTCTTGACCCTCGGCATTTCCTTCCTGGACGAGTTATCCAAGACTTTCAAAATGTTCTCTCCCCCTATCTTTTGCTGGACTCTTCCTCCTCTTTGTCCCTTTTTTTTTTTTTTTTTTTTTTTTAGCTTTTTTGTCCAGTGAGAGGAGCATGAAGGTAGATAAACATAATTTACCATAGTTACAATGTAGTATAGTATTAAAAGAAAATAACCAGATTTCCATTCAGAGAGATGTGCTCAATCTTATCTTGGTGTACGGTAAGCAAGTGACTTTGAATTTGTGTCTCCCATTTTCCTATCTGCAAAATAGGAGCATAAAAATTGGCCAAATGAAGGAATATATAATGAAAGACATAAGAGTGATTATTACATTTGTGGCAGAAAGTGCTCAGAAACTATAAACTAAATGTATTTAAACACGAGAGCCTACTATAGAGGGCAGATGATGTAACCTCTCTGCAGATCAAGGGAGACCATGGACACCAGACCTGCTTGCAAAGTACCAAGTGCTGTGCAAAGAAAAACCATCATTGCAGCTCTGCCAGAATTCAAGAAGAGGGCCATAATGTTAAGGTTTATGGCAGAAAGACCCAAGTGCATATTGGTGATGATTTTAAACGTTTCTTAAGTGGTCTGTGACTCTGTGACTTCTCCAGCTGGGGACTTGCAATGATGTGTTCTTTGCCCACTGCATAGCCAGGTCCTGGCTGTAGGAATATTCCTTCACTGCCTGGTCATCAGGACCTCTCTCTGGAAACCCGCTGGGTATTTACAAACGCAGCACAGAGTGCAATTTTCTTCCTCCACTCTGAAATTAAAGGGTATCTCTGTTATTTATTTACAGTATTTATTTTGTACTGACATAATTCAAACCAAATCAAACTCCAAGCCCAAAAACAATAGCCTGATGAATTTTTAAAGAAACTTTCCAAAATAAAGTCAATGTTCTTGGCTTGGGTTGTATTTGAGAATTTTCCACCCCCTAGGAAGAGTTTTGATTTGTTTGTTTGCTTCGTGAATGTTAGAAGGCCTTGGGTAGGAGCCACTACCCAAGGGATCCCACTGTCTTGTATTGAAGATGATGTTGGCGTCTAAAGATTTATTATTATACTTTAATTATTATTGATTAGGCACTGAATGGTATATTGTGTCCCAAGCACCAGTTTATATACATAATTAAGATATTTTAATCCTGACATTATTATCTCTATTTTAAAGATGTAGGGACTGAGATTTAGAGAAATTTTATAACCTGTACAAGATCATATTTTGATGAAGACAAAAACCAAACCAATTTCTGCTTCAAACCCTATATCCTTGATAAGACTCCACCAAAAACTGTTAGAACTAATCAATGAATTCAGTAAATTTGCAGGAAATAAAATCAATGCACAAATGTCAGATGTGTTTCTATACACTAAATGAACTGTCCAGAAAGAAATTAAGAAAATATTTCCATTTAAGATAGCATTCAAAACAATAAAACACCTGGGAATAAATAAATTTAACCAAGAATGTGAAATATCTGTGCTCTGAAAACTTTAAAACAGTGATGAGGAAAGTTGAAGAAAATAAGAGGAAAGATATTCTGTGTTCAGATCAGAAAGAAGAATCAACATTGTCAAAATCTCTATACTATATAATGCAACCCAGAAATTGAATCTCATTCCTATCAAAATTCCAGTGACATTTTTCACAGAAACAGAAAAACCAATCCTAATATTCACAGGGAACCACAAATGATTCCAAATAGCTAAAGCAATTTTGAGAAAGAAGAGCAAATCTGAAAGCATCACACTTTCTGGTTTTGAATTATAACACAAAGCCATCGTGATCACGGTACTGGCGTAAACACAGACCCCTAGACCAATGGAACAGAATAGAAATACCAGGAATAAACCCACGGATCTATAGTCCACTTATCTTCAAGGAAGACCCAAGAAAATAAGAGAGAACGGATAATCTTGTCAACAAAGATCCCCAGTAACTGGATATGCACAGACAAAGAAACAAAGTCATTCCCTCATCTTACAGGCAAGCAAAAATCAATGAAAAATGGGTAAATGTAAGACCTGAGGCTGCAAAATTTTTAGAAGAAAAAGTAAAGGAAAAGCTTCTTGGTGTTGTCTTGGAAATGACATTTTTGGAGATGACAGCGAAAGCACGAGAACAAAAGCCAAAATAAACAAGCACATAAAACTAAAAACTTTCTGGGCGGTGCCTGTGGCTCAAAAGAGTAGGGCGCTGGCCCCATATGCTGGAGGTGGCAGGTTCAAACCCAGCCCTGACCAAAAAAATAACTAAAAACTTTCTGCACAGCCAGAGAAACAATCACCAAAGTGAAAAGTCAGCCTATGGGATGGGAGAAAATATTTGCAAACTCTACATTTGATAGGGATTATTCATATCCAAAATATATACGGAACTCATACAACTCAACAACAAAAAAATAATAACTTGATTTAAAAAATAAGCCAAAGACAAGACTAGACTTTTCTTTTCAAAGAATACATAACAATGACCAGCAGGCAAATGAAAAGCTGCTCAACATCACTAATCATTATGAAAATAATGCAAATCAAGACCACAAGAAAATCTCACCTCACACCTGTTAGGATGGCTCTTAATAAGCGTTACAGAAAGAATATTAAATGTTGGAGAGAATGTGGGACTAACAGGACCCTTATGCACATAAACACTGACACAGCCATTATGGAAAACAGTACGGAAGTTTCTCAAAAAATTAAGACTACCATGTGATCCAGCAATCCCACTACCTGGGAGTATATCCAGAGAGAATGAACTCAGTCGCTGTCAGCACCCCAACTTAGTAGCTGTCAGCACCCCATGAATTCAGTCGCTGTCAGCACCCCATGAACTCAGTTGCTGTCAGTACCCCAACTTAGTAGCTGTCAGCATCCCATGAACTCAGTCGCTGTCAGCACCCCGTGTTCACTGAAGTATTAGTCACTACTGCAGATGAATGGATACAAAAATTGATATATGCATATATATACAGACACATATATATATAATATAATATTATTCATCCTTTGAAAAGAAGGCAATCCTGCCATTTGCAGGGATACAGCTGAACCTGGGGGGTGTACACTGAGTGAAATGAGCCAGATGCAGAAAGGGACACACTGTGTGATGTCACTGATGTGTAGACCAAACAAGTTAATTCATTGAATAGAAAGTAGAAGGACAGTTACCGGAGGCTGGGGAGGGGGAAAATGGGATAGTGTTGGTCAAAAGGTACAGACTTCCAGTTCTAACATGAATGAATTCAGGAGACTGAATGTACATTTTCCAAGTTGATTATAATGAATAATAATGTACCTCATGTTTGAAAATTGGTGATACAGTATATCTTAAGTATTCTTGTCACAAAAAAAGGTAACTAATGTGAGGTTGTAGACATATTAACTATCTAGGTTTTTGTAATCATTTTACAATGTGTACATATGTGAAAATACATCTTAAATATATATAATTTTTATTCGCTAATTATACCTCAATAAAGCTTGGGAGAGAAAAAAAAAAGAGTGTGTCTTTTTTGCAGAACTCTATCTCACACAGCCCCTCTTGCTAACATCATATTTTTTAATTTAGTGTGTTTCTCTTTTTTTACTCTTCAGTGTTTGTGTGTATGTATATATAAATATATTAATTATAGACTATTAAGGGGTGCACATGTTTTGTTTACATACTTTTTCTACAGATTGAGGCATAGTTATAAGCGTGCCCTTCACCCACTGTGCACTGTACCCAATAGGTGTGACTTTACCCATCCCCTTCCTCGCAGCTCAACTTTCACTAGGATAACCTTCCATCTGTGCTCTTAAGTGTCGAGCAGTTAGTTTCAATTTGGTACTGAGTACATGTATTTGTTTCTCCATTCTTGTGATGTATCACTTAGAAGAACGGTTTCCAGTTCCTTCCAGGTTGTCACAAGAGATACCAGTTCTCCATTTTCTCTCGTGGCTGAGACTTCTCCGTTTCAGTAATGGAGCAGAACCACATTTCAGGAAGTCATTCATGTCCTGCAAGCCCTGGGATTGTTTCCACATCTCTGGAATTGTGAATTGTGCTGCTATAAACATTCAAGTGCAGGTGTCCTTTTTATAAGATGACTCTTTTTCCTTTGGCTATTTACCCAGCAGTGGGATTGCTTGATCAAATGGCAGGTCCACTTTCAGTTCCCGGAGGCATCTCCATACAATTTTCCATTGAGGTTGTACTAGTGTGCAGTCCCCACAACAGTGTATAAGCATCCACACCAGCACTTACTGTTTTGAGATTTTTTTTTTATAACAGCCATTCTTATTGGAGTTAGGTGATAGCTCATTATGGTTTTGATTTCCATTTCCCTAATGATGAGAGATGTTGAGCTTTTTTTCATTTATTTATTTATTTATTGCAGTTTTTGACCAGGGCTGGGTTTGAACCACCACCTCTGGTATATGGGGCTGGTGCCCTACTCCTTTGAGCCACAGTTGCTGCCCTTTTTCATGTATTTATTGTTGGCCATTAGACTTTCTTTGAAAAGTTTTTATTCAGTCTTTTGCCCAGTTTTTAATGGTATCATTTGATTTTTTTCTTGCTGATTTGGGTGAGTTCTTTGAAGATTCTGGTTATCAGTCCTTTATTAGACGGATAGCATGCAAATATTTTTCTCCCCTTATGTGGCTCGTCTATTTACTCTATTGATGATTTCCTTGGCTGTGCAGAAAATTTTTAATTTGATCAGGTCCCACTTGTTTTTTCATTGTTGATATAATTGCTTTTCAGATCTTCTTTAGAAAACCTTTCCCAAGGCCAATATCTATGACAGTTTTTCCAACATTTTCTTTCTAGAATTCTTATAGTTTCATACCTTAGGTTTAAGTTTTGTATTCACTGTGAATTAATTTTTGTGAGTGGTTAAGAGGTGTGGATCCTGTTTCAGTCTTTTACATGTGGTTATCCAGTTTTCCCAGCACCATTTCCTGAATAGGAGTTCTTTTCCCCAATGTAGGGTTTTTCCTGCTTTGTCAAAATCAATTGGGAATATGAGGATTGTTTCATCCCTGGGTTCACCGTTCTGATCCATAGGTTTATGTCTCTGTTTTTGTGCCAGGACCATGCTGTTTCAGCTACTATAGCCAAAAACAAAATTGACAAGCTTCTAGCTAGATTAATTAGAAATAGAAGAGAAAGAACTTTAATAAGCTCAGTTAAAACTGAAAAGGGGAAAATTACAACTGGTATCACAGAAATACAAAATATTATCTAAGAATACTGTAAAAATCTCTATGCTCACAAACTAAAAAACACAGGAGAAAAGGAAAAATTTTTAGAAACATATAACCTCCCTAAGATCAATTAGTAGGATATAGAAGTCCTCAGCAGACCAGTATCAAGCATTGAAATTGAAGCAATAATAAAAAAAAAATCTGCACATTGTACCCCACATATGCATGAATGTATTCATGATTTTTGTGTATTTGACTTAATAAAAAATAAAATAAAATAAATATACTATGGAGAAGAAAAAAATTAAATTAAATCAAATTAAAAATCTTCCAACAATAAAAAGTTCCCAGACCAGATGGCTCCACACCTGAATTTTACCAAACCTACAAAGAAGAGTGTATACCTCTATTGCAGAATCATTCCTTAACATTGAGAAAGAAGAATGAATTCTCCTTCAAAATACCATCTTGATACTAAAGCCAGGAAGGGACACAACTAAGAAAAGAAACCATAGATCAATATCCCTTATGAATATAGATGCAAAAATTCTCAATAATATTTTAGCAAACCAAATTCAATTGCACATCCAAAAAATAATCCATCACAACCAAGCAGGCTTCATCCCAGAGATGTGAGGATAGTCCCACACACACAAATCTCTAAATGCAATCCCCCCCATAGACAGGCGGACAAACAGGGACCAAATCATCTTTCAATAGACACAGAAAAGCATGTGGCAACATTCAGCACCCTTTTATGATAAAAATGTTTAACATAATAGGCATAGATGGGACTGACCTCAAAATTATGTAAAGCCATCTATAACACAGCCACAGCCAACATCATATTAAATGGGAACAATGGGAAGCATTCCCACTTAGAGCTGGAACCAGACAAGATTGCCCACTATCACCACTCGTGTTCAACACATGCCAGAAGTCCTAGCCAAAGAAATGAGGCAAGAGGAGGAATTCAAAGGTATCCAAAAGGGTGAGAAGAGGTCACATGATCACTCTGCTGACGACATGATCTTATATCTAGAAACCCCAAGGATACAACCAAGAGTCCTCTGGAAATGATAAATAAATTCAGTGGAGTCTCAGGCTACAAAATAATGTATATAGATCAGTAGCTTTCATATACGCCAACAACAGTCAAGCTGAGAAGCAAATAAAAGATGTAATAACTTTCTCAGTAGCAACCAAGAAAATAAAATACGCAGGAATCTATTTAACTAAGGAAGGTAAAGACCTCTGTAAGGAAAACTGAAACACTAAGAGAAGAAATGGCAGAGGATATAAACAGATGGGAAATCATATCATGCCCATAGACTGGCAGAATCAACAGAGTTAAAATGGCCATACTACCCAAAGTGATTTCCAGATTTGATGCAATCCCCACTAAAATACCAACACCATTTTTTGCAGATCTGGAAGTAATAGTTCTACACTCCATACTGAACCAGAAAGACCTTAAATAGTTCTTATGTATTAAGAACAGAGCAGGAGGCATCACCCTACCAGACTTCAACCTAGTGTTTTTCTTAATGAATATTTTCTTTTCCTTTTCTTTTTTCTTTCTTTTTTTTAATTTTTTTTTGGGGGGGTGCAGTTTTTTGGCCAGGGCTGGGTTTGAACCAGCCACCTCCCACATATGGAGCTGGCGCCCTACTCCTTTGAGCCACAGGTGCCACCTCTTAATGAATGTTTTCAAGAAGTCCCAGAAGACATTTTAAGCCACCAAGTACCTTCCCAGGAAGACCATACTTTTCCAAAAACCTTCTTGTTTGCAATTTTGCCTGTCTTTAAAATGCTTTTTACTTCATATGGCATTTAAATCTCCCCTCAGCATGCCATATGCACTTAATTTAAAAAATTGTTTAATAAGGAATTATATAAAAATTGTTGCGTGGTAGGAAAGGATTTTAGTGATAATTCCAAATCAACTTCCCAACTAAAAAGTCCAGAGAAAACCATGAGAAGTGCATCGTGTGAATGTGACAAGTGAAGAATCATAACTGGGAGCTCTGGCTCAAATATCAACTGGCCGCCTCACCTAGAGCCCCACGGAGTCTCATCCTCACATCGACACCACCTGCTCTTGGCTCAGCTCCCATGGCTACCAAAACATGGCACCTGCCCAGAAAGAAAGTCATCTTTGACTATCCCTTACCCCTCACCGTACCTTGGATCAAATACCAGTTCTTTCCATGCTGCTTCCCCCGGGAGGGGCCACTTCTCTCCACTGTCACTTCCCCAAGCCCCACAGTTGACACGTGAATTCATGTGCAGCCAACCAGCTGGGGTCTGCTTCTCTTCCAGTCCAGAGCCCACTAATAGCAAGAATGAGCCTTCTAGAAAATATCTGAACAAGATTCCCCCTGCAGGAATCATTTCG
>NW_003852417.1:740446-745188 GCF_000181295.1 Otolemur garnettii
TGCAGAGGCATTGAGCAGGTCTGAGTCCGTGCAGAGGCATTGAGCAGGTCTGAGTCCGTGCAGAGGCATAGAGCAGGTCTGAGTCCATGCAGAGGCATAGAGTAGGTCTGAGTCCATACAGAGGGCTCCCAGGTGCTTTCTGCCCTGGCCCCACCCACCTCTCAGACTTCATCTTCCCTAAGCCTCCACACCACACTCCTACTTGAAGTCTTAGCCATAATGGTCTCCCTCTTTCCTTCCTTCCTTCCCTTCTTCCTTCTTTCCCTCTTCCCTCCTTCCTTCTTTCCTTTCTTTTCCTTCTTCCCTCCCTCCTTCCTTCTCTTTCTTCTTTATTTTCCCCTTAATTTCTTCCTAAGCAGAATGCTCCTGTCTCCTCTTCCTTGGGCCTGGATTGGCCATTCTTCCCAGCAGCCTAGCTAGCTGCAGTTCTCTGGACCACATCTGACTTCTTTGGGAAGCCTCCCTGTCCCTCTTTGAGTGAAGCGAGCTCCAAGGTTGCAGCGTCCACCTCATGTTTCCGTGCACCTTGCGCTGACCCGCATGCTCTGCGGGACGAGGTCCTGTGTCTTTCTCATCCTTCCTGCTCCAGTGCCTAATACAGCAGGTAGCACATGACGTGTACTCAATAAATGTTTCTGGTAGGAATGAATTACTCTCAAGTGCATTGTGACATTAATGACAATTTGCCACACTAGCCAAACTGAAGTTAGAGCACAGGCAGCCCAGACAATTCTGGGCAGAGCTAGAGTCACAGCTCTTCATTTCAGACTCTTCAGTTAATACTCTGGTGAGCAGAAGTGAGCCTGCTGCCTGCCAAGTCACCTTAATCAGATAACAAACTCCTCCAGTCTCAGTTTCCCCATCTGTAAAATGGGCATAAACATAGTTGCCCTGTCTACTTCTCAAATGTATATGAGGATCTACTGAGATAATGTGAAAACATATTGTAAACTCTAAACTACTCAAAAAGTAAATAGTTTTTTATTTCTTAAAAAATAAAAAGAAGAAGAAAGGAAAACTAATTCCAGCAGCCACAAGTCTTTGGAATATAGAGCTAACTAGCTCTTACGTGTGCTAAGGACTGTCTCTTGTCCAACCCCTATTCCTTCCAACCTTCTCAGGCTAATGAGTTGTCTCTGTGCCTGTAGAAGTGAGGAGGAAGACAACTGATAGGAGAACCAACTCTTTCAGCCACAACACTCACTGGAGCCCACCGTGTAACAGATGCTGTACATGGCAGGAAGCCCCCAGGTCACCCTTGAACAGCAGTGACCTTTATAATGGTCATGCGGCATCACCACATTAGTGTCCTGGGGCTGCTGTAAAAAAACGGCCACAAACTAAGTGGCTCAGATCATCAGAAATGCATCCTCCCTGGGAGTTTGAGGCCAGAAAGCTGAAATCAGGGTGTCAGCAGCGTCAGTCCCTCCTTGGAAACTCGGAGGAGAATCTGTCCCCTGCCTCTTCCAGCTCCCACCACCAACTCCTGGGTTCCTCAGCTGGTAGTCGTGTCACCTGAATCTCTGTCTTCTGTTGGTGGTCTCTTTCTCTCTACCTATCTCAGTTTCTGCCCCTTATGAGGACACTGGTCCTTAGATTAGGGCCCATGCTGATGTGATACAACTTCATCTTAACTAGTTACACTTGCAAAATCACTACTGTACTTCTGAATAAGGTCACTCCTATGAACTGAACGGTCTCTTCCCAAACTCATGTATTGAATCCCTAACCCCAGTACGTTGGGACACGGGGATTATGGAAGTAAGTGGGATGTGACAGATGCTATGCATGGCAGGACGCCCCCAGGGGTGATCCTGTGGGGCTGGTGCCTCTTTAAAAGGAAGAGACATCACAGCGCTTTCTCTTTGCCACACAAAGAAACAGTGACAATGTGGCCTTTGGTGACCTGAGGTGCCACCACCCCTAGACCAGGCTAGTGCCCTGATCTTGGGCTTCCAGCCTCCAGAACCATGAGAAGTGAGTGTCTGCTGTTTACGCCCCAGTCCATGGCACTTTGTTCAGACTCCCAGAGCATATGAATGTGGGGGGACACCATTCACCCCAGCAGAGTCAGTGAACTCCATTAGCTTTTTCTTCCTCTGAGACCCTGTTTAGGAAGGCAGAGAAAACAGTAAGTTGTTTAGAAAGATCTCCACTGATATTTAGAATGGAAAGCCTCATTTATCTGAAAAAGCACCTCACAAGGGCTGCTTTGTTTCCCAGTAATGCAAGACGAATGAGAAATTCATGTAATAATGAGAATAATGGCTATTCTTATTATCATAGCTCAGCTGATGCGGGGTAAGATTTGGTTTAGAAGCGCTTGCCTTTCGTATGTTTGCAGTTTTGCTGGTTTGGAAATGTTATTTTTGTTGGAGCCTGGTGTCGCTGCCCTGCACACACTCATTACCCTATTCTTGTATGGACATATGGCACAGAAAGCTTCGAAAATACTGCCCAATTTGTCTAAATACCAACTCCTGGCCTAATTCACCACGGTGCCCATTGTACTGGGAGAACACAGCTGTATAACCTTATCAACACTGGCCAAAGGGCGCCCACAGTTCAAATGCTAATCTGAAGCCCGCATTGGCCTTGGCACACACACATGGCGGCTGCACATTTGGAATGAGCAGGTTGGTGAGGGAATTTGAAAGGGTTGGAGAATAGAAGGTGGGAAGAGAGAATGCCTATATTTCTGACCTCCGCATAAACTCAGAATTTGTAGCCAACTTTCTCACGCCAGAAATTTTCAAAGGAGTATTTTTTTTCTGTAATCTTTTCTTCCCTATTCCCAGCTGGTTCCCATAGGCACAGGACTCAGAAAACCATTGTGCTAACATTTCCTCCTGGGAGGGATGATGCCCGTCTTCCATCTCACCTCCCACGCATCTGGAGAACAGGAGCAGAGGACTCAAGTCTGTGACCGTCCACTCTCCTCCCTGCACCAGCTGAAGAGGGAGGCTGGGAGAATTTAAACAATTTAATATTAAATGATTTCTAACAGTCTGTAACAAAGCAGTGCAGTAATGTAGAAAGACGGCCTCTCATTAGGAATGCATTCATTCAGGCAGTGAGTGTTAATTGAGCATTTGCTGTGGGCCAGTTACCGTGCTCCAAGAGAAAAAGATGTAAGCCGTAATTCCAGCCCTGAAAGAGCTCACAGTCGCGAGCGGGGCACACGGCTTTGCTTTTTACTACCTCTGAGACCTGGGCCAAGTTGCTTAACTTTCTAGGCCTCAGTTTTCTTATCTGTACAACAAAGGTATCAGTAATAAAACTAACTCTGTGGTATAGAATTGGTCTGAAAAATAGGTGGATTAAAATTAAAATAGTGTGTAGAACAGGGCATGCTTGTAGGGTATGTGTGTCATGATGAATTCCCGTTCAATGTGTAGCTTGTGTTCAGGCAACGAGGCTTACAGAGGAAAGCAAGGAGGGGACACTAAGGAGGGGGCTGCGGTGGAGCACAGCATCATAGCCGGAGGCGGGCTGGGCACGGGGCACCTGGGAAGAGGCCTCAGGCTGACCCCACACCCTTGGGAGACCTGAACTCCTCCACTCCAAACTGGTCTTGGTCCAGAATTGTCTGGAGGCAGCAGGGGCCCTGACCTTGAAATCCCTTCTACTCTTAGAAGGTGTTACCCTGAGCAGGTTGTAGCTGATGTTCCAAGGTCACTCTCCAGCTCAGATGGCCAGCAGTAAGCCCTAGTTCACGTTTGCACTCCTGTCTGACCCAGGAGGGCTGTGTGCAGGGGTGGGATGTGGGTGATATGTGCAGCAGGAACCTGGGGACAAGGGCTTTCCCTCACGTCACTCTTCGTGACAGGTGCTATCTCAGGCTGGGGAACAAAAGGGATTTGTTTTGTCTCATTTCCTGCCAAGATGCTTCCCCAGTCAGGGAGAGTGGGGCTGGTGAGCGCCAGCACCGTGGTGTCTTCCACACGGCCCAGGTGCCTCTCGTGGGTCATGACCTCCTCAGATGGGAGCCTCTGAAGGGCAGGGCTGTGTTCACCAGAAGTCGAAGCTCTGAGTCTCACAGGGCATCTATCATGTGGCCAGTGTTTAGGTATCGGCCTTTAGAGCCCAATTCCAGATGCTGCGGGCCCAGGGGGTACTCTGGCACTTGGGAGGTGACTCCCCCTCCGAGGCAGAGCTGGATGGGTTCTCCCCTCAGGGCTTAGCTCCTCCTGGGCAGACTCTGCCCTCAGGCACTGCAGGGTTCAAGGGTCTGGGGCCATGAGTGGAAGGCGGCCTGGGTGTGAGCGGGCTCTGAGTGTTAGCAGGCCCCGGGTGTGAGAGGGCTCTGAGTGTTAGCTGGCCCTGGGTGTGAGCGGGCTCTGAGTGTTAGCCGGCCTTGGGTGTGAGCTGGCCCTGAGTGTTAGCAGGCCCGGGGTGTGAGCTGGCCCTGAGTGTTAGCCGGCCCTGGGTGTGAGCGGGCCTGGGTGTGAGCTGGCTCTGGGTGTGAGCTGGGCCTGGGTGTGAGCTGGCCCTGGGTGTGAGCGGGCCCTGGGTGTGAGCTGGCTCTGAGTGTTAGCTGGGCCTGGGTGTGAGCTGGCCCTGGGTATGAGCAGGCCCTGGGTGTGAGCTGGCCCTGGGTGTGAGCTGGCTATGAGTGTTAGCTGGGCCTGGGTGTGAGCGGGCCCTGGGTGTGAGCTGGCTCTGAGTGTTAGCTGGGCCTGGGTGTGAGCTGGCCCTGGGTATGAGCGGGCCCTGGGTGTGAGCGGGCCCTGGGTGTGAGC
>NW_003852417.1:745208-754591 GCF_000181295.1 Otolemur garnettii
TGAGCTGGCTCTGAGTGTTAGCTGGGCCTGGGTGTGAGCTGGCCCTGGGTATGAGCAGGCCCTGGGTGTGAGCTGGCCCTGGGTGTGAGCTGGCTCTGAGTGTTAGCTGGGCCTGGGTGTGAGCTGGCCCTGGGTGTGAGCCGGCCCTGGGTGTGAGCTGGCCCTGGGTGTGAGCGGGCCCTGGGTATGAGCTGGCTATGAGTGTGAGCTGGCCCTGGGTGTGAGCGGGCCCTGGGTGTGAGCTGGCCCTGGGTGTGAGCTGGCCCTGAGTGTTAGCTGGGCCTGGGTGTGAGCTGGCCCTGGGTATGAGCTGGCTCTGAGTGTTAGCTGGGCCTGGGTATGAGCTGGCTCTGAGTGTTAGCTGGGCCTGGGTGTGAGCGGGCCCTGAGTGTTAGCTGGGCCTGGGTGTGAGCTGGCCCTGAGTGTTAGCCGGCCCTGGGTGTGAGCTGGTCCCACTACGAGAAGGACTTGTTGGCCCCACCACGAGAAGGACTTGCTCTGGGGCCCAAAATTCTGAGGAGCAGCCTAAGAAGCCACAGAGAAGAGACTGCTACTCCCACCCCCAGCGCAGCCCAATCTGTTTCCACAGAACATGCAGCTTTCTCATCTCTGCCTCCTCACCTGCTATGACATCCCTGACACAGCATGACTTCTGGGGACGCCAGTCCATGTTCCAGAAGAAATGGTGAGAACACCTGTGTTGACTGCAGAGAGAAGGTGGCCCTGGTCCCAGGCCAGCGCTGCCACCACCTTCCTGTGTGTTGACAGTTTGGGGGTCACTCATGTCTCCCACCTGTTGAAAGGAAGACCCACCTTGATGGTGGATGAGGCAGCTTCAGCTCTCTGCAAAGTGCAGCATCTCCCTAAAGGAGTCTGAGTCTGCTGGGAAATTCCTGCCGGCCTTCTCTGAGTTTCTCTGCAATTTTCTTCCTTGGGCTTTGAACCTGGAACTCTAATATGTAAATCCTCCCTTTTCTTGCCATCTCACAGACTTGCTTATCTGATTCGACCTTAATTGCAGCTAAGAAGAGCCATAACAAGTTAATTGCATTCAGTTTCTGCCTCCACAATACCTGGTAGTTTTTCAAATGCAAAATTACAGAGCCGTTCAGATGTCCAAGCAGCCAAACCACGTGTCCTGTGTTACCCACTATGTTCTCTGTATCTACTCAGTGATCAGGTTTTAAAAATTGATTGCAGTTTCTGTGGACTTCAGTAAAAGCTGAAGATTGCATAAAATTGGGATGTTTTGTATTTAGTTGCTAAGGAAAGTTCGTCTTAACTGACTAGAGTAATTACAAACAGATATTTACTGTTACTTCTCTTTCAAAGATTATTTAACTCTTTATAACTCCATTCAGGCTTAAGCCCTAAGCAGGAATATGTGGTACAAACAGCAATATCCTCTTGTAAAATGAGCTTTCTTCACTGTGACCCATCCTTGGAGGAAGGGACAGTTTACATGACACACAGCGTTCTCTGACCTGAAATGGGGAAAATCTGCTAATGTGATGTCTGTGATGTGGAAGTTTTCATTAATTTGCATAAGTAAGAATGGATCTTCCCAGTTCCTGTTTGAACTAACCTTTTCTTAATTTGAATGGGAAAGTTGGAAGAGGCCTATCTCATGTCTTCAAAGCCTTTTATATCCAACTTAAAGTTCTTATACCTTTCAGAACATATAATATAATCATTAAAGGTAGAAATCTGGTAAATTGAGGTGATAGTTATTTCTCTCCAGCTTAACTAATTTCTTAGTAAATACGGACTTCTCTTAGCTCTAGCTACAATTCTTAGATATACAATTCTTAGATATACAAGTCTTCAGCTTCTCCTTCCTTCTCATCACGAAGTCACTGTCCGGTTCCCCACTCCTATCCATGAAAGGATGTAGCGTCTTCCTTTAGGGCAGGGAGAGCTGGTTCCCAGTGGTCATGAGGAAGGACAGCTCAGTCACCCAGACGTGTGGGTCCCGTTCCCCCACCCTCACCTCTCAGATCTCTCTAGACCTGACCACAAGGTCTTCCCCCTCCTGGTCCCCAAAGCCATCTTCTCCCTCCCTCCTGCGACAGTCCAGCCCGGCCTCCACCCCCCTGGCTCCTATTTGAATGAGAGGTACTTGGGTGTTCTCTTCAACCCACTCCCCCACAAAATTCTCACCCCATCACCCCTCAGGTTTTATTCCATCACCCGTAGTTTCTTTTCCTTCTATCCCAGCCACAAAATATCTTGACTTTTATTGGAAGCAATCAAGAGCCACCGACTTCCCTGCCTAGGAGCTGCCCACCTCTGGAGTTAGCCCCTCGGCCTCACCTTGTGGATCTGGGCAGCACCTCTACGTCCGCTGGGTTCCCATCTGCTTGCTATGGCCAAGGAAGCTGGGGCAACAGTCCTCACCATCATCTCTATTTGGCTTATTCCGTGATGTGGGAGTTGCTAATACCTGTGCTTTTTATTGTACCTCTTCCTTCACTGTTTCTTACTAGATTATGTCGGGCTCTTTGTGGCTCCTTTTACCGTCCGGTGAGCACCTTCAGGCCGGTCTTGTTCCTTTCGTTAGGCAAGTGTGAGGAAGAGAAAGCTTCTGTTGTCTTCCCTTCACTACGATCCACTCAAAGTACATCCCTGTAGCGCTCAGTGATCAGCCTCTTAAGTCCATGATTTCACACATATT
Source organism: Otolemur garnettii (assembly GCF_000181295.1). Taxonomy (NCBI): domain Eukaryota; kingdom Metazoa; phylum Chordata; class Mammalia; order Primates; family Galagidae; genus Otolemur; species Otolemur garnettii. The sequence continues at coordinate 747,883 of NW_003852417.1, forward strand.
CTAAAATTCACCGTATTTGCAATGTTAAACTCAAAGTGAATGTCCGAGTCATCCCATTCCTAATTGCCATGTTTCTTATTATACACGATACATATGTGAAGAATTTTCTGCTTGAGGAAAAGTCACTTTTTCATTCTACAAAGGCTGACTACTCAGTGGCAGTGGGCCAAGCCGTGTGCTGAGTGCCAGGGACGCAAAGGTAAACCAAGAGCTCTGAGGAAGGCTCGGCAGATGTGCCTGTGACTGGAGACTGCAATGCAGCGTGTCACTCCCACCCTGGAGGCATGGACAACAAGGGTTACTGGAAGATGACCGATGTGCTCAGAGGGGTTGAGAAATGACATTCAATGGAGGCAGCATTTGAGCTGGGATCCCTTGGGCCAGCGGGAGCAGACTGGACGTACAGGTGAATAAGGGCATCAAGGGCGGGAGAAGACACATGGGAACACTCCAATTATATCAATTCAGTAAACTAACATTCAAAACCAGGCTTTCCCCAAGATGTCCCTACGTGGCGGCTGCTGAGATAACTATCTGTAGGCTCAGTTTGGTTCATGCTGAGATCAGATCACTCGGATCACTCGTCCCTGAGTCTGCTTCTGTCCACATTCCTGAAAATCACACTTAATAAACGGTAGACCCTCAGAACTCCAGGCTGCTCCTTCTGTCACTTTACTTGCATTATCTATACTTCCCTTATCGGGTATTCATTATATTTATATTTTCAATACTAGATATCCCAGATCCTGTCCAGAGAAAGAAGCTAAAACCTTTATGTGCCATTTACAGAGAGCTGGAGAACTGACTTTGTCCCTTGCATGTAGTTTTGCAATTTGCATGGTCGTTGTTTAAAGATTTCAACATATTTCTCAGTGAGGATCCTGAGGGGACTCGCGGAAGTTGGTCTCTCTGGCTCAGACCCTAACCAACCACCCTTGCTGGCCGGTCAGGGAGCCGTGTCACTGAACCTTTGGAATCTCATTCTGTCAACCATGCTATGAGGACAATCACAGAGCCTGTCCCAAGGTGACTTTTGGGAGTACAACATGAGTTTATTTATATGAAGCTCTTTAAATTATGCCTGAAACCTAGAATGTTCCAAATAAATATAGTCTATTATCTTTATTTTCTTTATTAAAACAGACACTGTAGATTTACTTTTTTAAGAGTAAAATGTCTCATATTAAGCAGCCAGACTTGTATGGACAGGGAGTTATTACAAACTCTAAACAATCCAAGGTCAATGCCCAAGGGACATTCAGGGCCCAGCCACCCACATGAGGACTGTGTGACAAGGAGGTGCTTGGCACAGGGTTTTGGTTTAATGCACACCACCCCTGACCACCTCTTACTCTCGGCAGTGAGGGGCCCAGCCTAGTGCTGCTGCTGGGCTGGTTTCTTCTTTCCAGTGCTACCCAGCTGGCTGACGCCATTGGGGCGGCCTGCAGCTCAGCCTCATTGCCGCACTGACCACCCAGAGTCAGACTCCATGGGTTTCGGGACTCAGTCCCACAGGCACCCTCCCTCAGACTCCAGTCACATGCGGGTGCCAAGTCACCTAGGCTCTGCCCACACAATTCTCAATCCAGTTTCTCACGACCCCTCCTTGGGTTTGATGATTTGCTAGAGTGACTTGGAGAGCTCAGGAAGTAGCTTTACTAACATATACCAGTTTATTATGAAGGAAACAACCCAGAAACTGGCGAATGGAAAAGCTGCACAGGGCGAGGTGCAGGGCGAGGTGCAGGGCGGGCCTGGAGCCTCCAGTCCCAGGGCGGTGCCTTCCCTGAACGCTGCTGTGCTCCTGCTCCCCACCTGGGAGCTCCCTGAGCCCTGGCATCAGGGTTCCTCTGGAGATTCCGTTGACCTTGGTGGCTGAATTCAGCTTCCCGTCCTGAAGCTCCTCCTCCCTCCAGAGTCATCTCAGCAGCATATCCGAGGGGATAGACAGCAAGGGTTCAGGGGCTCTGGGCCAGGAACCAGGGACAAAGACCAAAGATTGTATTTTTTCTTATATCACTTTAGCCCTGTAACTGTGGCCCTAATCAAGGCTGATGTGACAGAGGGGGACACAGGTCAGGAAACCCTGGGGGGCTCCTGGCAGAGACAGCTTAGCCTTTCACCCTGGAGGAGCCCTGTCACTGGGGCAGAGCCTGCATCTCTCTGGCCACCTGCCAACTGTGGAGTGAACTCAACCCTGCCCAGCGTGACTCCATGGTCCTGTCCTGGGTACCTCACACACACGTGCACCACACGTTAGTCACAGATAAGCTGCTCTAATCCTCCTGACAAAGCTCAGCTCGGTGGTGGTGGCCACCCTGACTCAAACAGGAAGACAGAGAGATTCTGAGGGTCCCGGTGAGGCTGCCCTGCTGGGGGTGAGGTTCTGCTTCAGCGACAGGCCTTCCAGCGCTGAGACACAGCAGCATCGCCCACAAGCCACCTTTGGGGACGTGCACGTTTTTTTCCCAGACGCCCTCCACATTGCTCCCCAGTCAGATGTCTTCAGAGACTGTCTTCACCAGCTCTTCCAGAGTCTGTCCCCTTTCTGGTTTCCTCTGAGATGCTAAGTGCTGAGTGCCCTTGACTGCAGAGCAGCAGGAACTTACTGGCGGCCTCCTCAGTCACCAGGGTGTTTCTGGGATATGGGTGCCTTCTTCCACGCTTCACATGATCTACCAGGGGAGTGACCCCCGGGGCCACCAGGGCACCAGATTCCACAGCAGACCACAGTGGGCTCTTCCTGGCCGGCCCACACTTTGGCGCCTGCGGCTGTGGAGTGCTCACCATCTGTTTGCTGAGGGCCCTGCAAACATCCACTTCATCAGCGCTTTCATCTGGCTGAGTTTCCTGAAGCGTTTCCTAAATTCCTAAAGTCCAGTGGAGGCCTTTTATTCCCTTCCAGACTCGCCCGATGCCCAGCGGTCTCCTGTCTGCCTGTGGACCTCCTCTTGACCGACCAGGCTCCACCACGCAAAGGCCACCGGACGGCAAGTTTCCTTTTCCTCAGAGTTTATTTTCTGCTACCAGGTTCTGAATCTGTTTGGCAAATTGCAGCTTTTCTCTGTATCCTAAGATGTCTGCAAATGTTCAAAAGATATGGAGTAAAAGTTAATTTTTATTCATTCATTCATTCATTTTTTCATTGCTTCCTCAGCCACCTCCAAGCTTATGCAGGAGGGCATGGTGGTGGTTACTGCATGGGTAACAAACACCGGTCAGTCAGAGCTAGAAGCTGGAAATAATCATTTAGAAGAAGTCCCAGTGTGGTGATGCCTGGCCATCACCACCCAGGCAGCGGGTCATCAGTAACTAACATGAATTCCTGCCAATACTGCCCTCTCAGAACACCGTGGGCTTCCTAGAAGTCACTTTTCATGCATGCAACAACTGACCTCTGTGGTTTGGGTCTGCAGAGGGTCTCCGCACCTGCCCCAGATGCTGCTAAGGACCAGGCCGGGCTCACTTTACCTCTGTCCGCAGCCTGGAAGAGCGTGACCCACCGACATGAATCCATGGAATGCCACTTAGGATGTTCTTAGACCACTAGCTGAATTTTTTCCTCTGTTCCTAAAAGGATTTGAAGCAACTTCATCCAAAGATCAGAGTCAAGTGAAGATAAAGGTGATAAACAGGGGCAGAAAAACAGAGCTGAGGAAAAGAGGAGACGGCCACACAGAAAGCCACACACTATCAATATTGGTTTGTCTGGGCTTTGCTTTAAGTCAAAGATGCCTTACAAAACCCCGTCATTGTAAAAAGCAAATGCAATTTGATGTAAAGTTGTCCAGAAGGTGGCCGTGATGCCTTTCAGGGTGATTTCCATGATGCCGAATGTGAGAAATGACTCTTCAAATTTTTTGCCAAAACAGTTTTGGCTCCTCAGATAGCTTGTTTTCTTTCTGATCTGTGTGCCACGCAAAGTTGCATGTGTGTGTATGTCTGCAAGTCACGTATGTGTGTGTGTGCAAGATCATGTGTGTGTGTGTGTTTTCTCCCCGGCAGCCAGGAAGCTCAGCGCTAACTCCAGCACGTGTTTGTGGACACACTGTGTGCAGCCCTCAGCACTCACTGCATCTTCCCTCCTTGCTATAGTCTCATTTGATGAAAGGACACACTTACTGCATGTATTCGGAATGCTTTGGGGAGCATATAACAAAATAACTGACTTAAACACAAACATTTAGTTACGTCACGGAAAACTAGAAGGGATAGAGCTGCTACCAGGGTTGGTGCTGAGGGTCAGCAATTTGACTCAGGTGGTTTCTGTTTCCTGCTCCTCCCTCCCGAGGGATCAGGAGTGTCTCCTCGGAAGGTCACAGCTGTGTGTCTTCAAATGTTATGTCTTCACAGAACAGCTCTGCATGAAAAGGGGAGGGCTGGAGCAGGAGTCCTCAAACTTTTTAAACAGGGGGCCCTCAGACTGTTGGAGGGCTGGACTGTGAGCCCCGGGACGAGTCAGCTGCTAAGCAGGACAGGCAGCGGCAGCAAAAACACCTGGTGGGCTGGAAAAATGCCCTAGACGGACTGCATGTGGCCCATGGGCCATAGTTTGAGGACCCCTGGGCTGAGGCCACAGAGCCTTCTCCCATAATTCCTCACTCCACTAGCAGGGAGCTTTCCCCAAAGTCCTCTGACATCCATGGGCCAAAACCCTATCATACCGTATAAATGGATGAAAAAGAGAAATAGATACCATGACTGCCTTGGTGCAATCACAACTCACTCCCTGGGCTGAAGAGTGACCATCTGAAAGGAAAATAAGAATACACTCCACAGAGGGGGTGAAAAAAATAATAGTGGTAATCTCAATTATTAAAATGTAGATAGCAATTTCACAAGCTAGAAGTAATTATAAACTTCTGCATTTACCAGTTCACCCAATTCCTTCAACAACTCTCTAAAGCTGTTATTTTAATCCCAAGTTTAGGGATCAGGAAACAGACACAGAAAGGTTAAACCACGTGTCCAGGAGTGATTGAGCTGGAGCTGAACTGAAACCCAGGCCACCCTATGCCACTAGGTTGCTCTGTATAACTTGAACTTTTGCAGAAATGCAGGTTCTTAGAGTCTGGCTTTCAAGAGACCGCTAGACAATGCATAATTTGAGATTATTGAGTACGACTTTTAAATGACAGTATCTACCGCAATTAGGAGAGAGATGGGCCTTCAGAGAGGACTAGCCTAAGCGACTGTCAGACTTAATTCCATCATCATATAGATGAGAAAACTCCTCTAGTCTTGGAGGCAACTCGCACACATCTAGTAAACTGGCAGAAGTGGGATTAGAAGCCAGGTCCCTGTGCACTAACTAACCAATCAGAATATCTTTACTAACACGTTCCTTTCATCTCTACTCTTATACCCAGTGACAGTCTGCATGGGCAAAGCCCCGCACCACACCACATGTAACAGCGGGTCACTGTGTGCATCACACAGCACATGCCCAGGAAAAGACATGCGGGGGTGCTCTCTGATGCCATCACCCTGGATGCCGTCTCACACTGGCCACGCTCACTGCAGCAACACAGTGACCACCAAAAGCAAACAGGAATCACTGGGCTCCGCTCCTGTGCTAATCACAACCTCTCTGAGACTCAGTTTTTAATTTGTAAAACAGGATTAATGTATCTTATAAGACTTGTGACATGCATAAGAGCATTCTTTTAAACTACAGAGCAAGTCTTATTTTCATTATTTTTACTGATTATTACACAATTAAAGGATTTGGAAATTCATGAAGTATGTTCTGAATCAACATATAAATTTTTGGATTGTATTAACTGAATACAGTTGATCAAACACTGTATATTAGAAGCATTTCCCAAGGGCAATGGTGACAAAGGGGTGTCAGAGCTGACAACGTCCTGACCAGTGTACCTCCCTAGCATGGAGGCCCACAAGGCCACTGGGCTCATTGGCTCCAGGTGTCATCAGGTGCCCCATGGGTGATGATGCCGTAGAGTCTACAGAGTACACAGCTTCTGGAAAGGGTGTCCCCATAGCTGAGTACAGGACGTTGCATCTCCTATAAAGCTTCAGAAGCTGAGTGTCTCCCTGGAAACAGTTGTAGTGCTTGTTTGGACAGGGTCATAGAATACTTCAAACTTCATTCAAAATCTTCTTATTCTAGTCCAACAACAAAGCTAGATATAGTCAGGACAGCACTGCACCAGAAGAAAACAGCACGTGGCTAGTCTCAAGGACAACGACAATGTTAGGTGGAAGTCACCGAGAACCAGGTGCCAGGCCCTGCGTTAGCTGCAATCTCCAATCACCTGTCTCGTCTGAGAGAAGGATGAAATGGACAGTTCCTGCCCCTTGGTGCTTTCTCCAGACCATGAGAATTTAATTTGATTCACTTTTTCATTAATTTGTTCAAACCATAATTTTGAAGGTATATTATATGCCAGAGATCATGTTAGTAATGTCCCCAAAGTGTAAAATGTGGCTTTAAAAAGTGACCTTCTTCCTAGTCTCCTTGGAAAATCAGGAAGCATTGGATGGTGAGATTCCCAAGTGGAAGTCTGGAGATGCTCGTTCCATTTCTGCCTCTACCAATGATGCTTTAAGCCTTTTCCTGAGCCTTAAATCCTTTATTTATAAAATAATGGAACTTGATAAACTGTTCTCCAAGGCCCCCCAGTACTAACTTTCTCTGGACCAGGCCCTGAGAAGAGAGGTTGGGTTTTGGTTCTGTGAAAGAGAA
>NW_003852417.1:756065-757057 GCF_000181295.1 Otolemur garnettii
GGTGTGAGCCAGCTTCTCTGTAGACTTCTGGCACCTGCCCATCCAGCTCAGAAGGAACCAGCTACCGGAGAGAGAGCTCATGGCTCAGAATCATGTCCAAGTGCTTACGTCGCAAGACCTCCATCCAGAGGCAAGAGTTCATGGAGGTGCTGGGACTTGTCATAGTAAGTAGGGACAAGATTTCCACCTGATTTCAGTCTCTTAAGAAATTGTCACTGGAGCCAATGCTTTCTACTATTCAAGGCACAAGTATACCCTCATCTGCGAGCATATAGACTCAGTACTCAGACCTATAGACATGTACACACATGCATATACATATACTCAGGCATGTGTGCAGACATGCATGCACACTCATACATACACACATGCATGCACACACTCATACATACACACATACGTGCACACACATGTGTGTTCATACATGCACACTCATGCATACACACATACATGCGCACACATGTGCTACCACATGCACACATATGTGCACACACATACTCACACATACATGCACACTCATGCATGCACACACATGCACACACTCATACATGCACACATATATGCACACACATGTATGCTCACACATATATGCACTCATACATACATGCACACACATGTGCTAACACATGATACACTCATACATGCACACATACATGCACACAGGTGTGCTAATACATGCATACACTCATACATACATGCACACATGTATGCTCACACATGCGTGCACATTCCTACACACACATGCACACTGCTGTGTGCTCATACATGCATGCACACTCATGCATGCACACACCCACACATTCTTTGAACAATGTCAGCTATTTCTTCTGCACTGGTTGATGACACACAAAAGACTTTATGATTCAGACTTCACCTTATGCCCTTGCAAATAAACTCTGATGACTGGTGACTCCAGAAAAAGAAAAATATAAAAAACTTAATATGTATCTTTTTCTTCATTTGGGCTCAATTTCTCATGTGAACCAGAAGGG
>NW_003852417.1:757555-768201 GCF_000181295.1 Otolemur garnettii
GTTAGATTTATGCTAATGAGATGGAACATGACAACTAGTTAAGCCAAAGCCAAACCAAACATAAATCTGATTTTCTTGATTCTTGGCCCTTGTTAAAGTTCCCTAACGATGGCAACAAGCATGTATCTGCCTTGAAATGGCAGGTGGATAATTTACTGATTGAGTTTAGATACTTTACATTGTGTGCTTGTTTCAAGAGAAACAATATACCCAGTCTTGCCAGGATTCCAACTTGCAAGGAAGCCTCCTTAGCTTGACCTTGATCACAGACAAGGAGCACAGTGAGGGGCTTCTGCAGGGTTTGCTCTGCTTGGTTTATGTTTCTTTGGGTTTAGTTCATTTAGGTGAGGAGGACCATGATGGGATGTTATATGTAATGATGAGAGCAGCAGCCTTGTAAGGTAGGCACCATCATCATTCCCATTTCACAGGCTCTGTTGAAGCTTAGGAATCTAAGTACCTCCCCAAAGACACTCCTCTGGTCAGCGCAGAGTGGATCTGTAAATCTACACCTGCCTCACTCGCCCAGTCCCTGATCCTTCAGATGACTTGGTCTCATCCCTAGGGCAGGCCTGCATTGCGCTGCAGTCCCTGCCAGACACCTGTGACCAAAACACCAGTGGCCTTTCTCAAAGCCCATGTCAGTTAAGCTCTCTTCCACCTGAATGTCTCTGATGACCACAGGCAAAATCATCCATCCCCTCACTTAAGCTCCTATAGAATCCTGTAGGAACTAATCTTTGGAATATGACATGGGCGGATGTTGGTTACACAGAACAAAGTTGCAATGGTATGTCAAGATCGGTAGGGAAGGGCTTTCTATACCACGGTAAGATGCTACTGTGTGGGTGTTATGACTGAATGTTCATATCCCCCTCCCTATATGCATATGTGGAAGCCCTAACTTCCTGTCTGATGGTATTTGGACATGGGGTCCGTGGCAGGTAATGAGGTTTGGTGAGGTCCTAAGGGTGGAGCCTCTGGGATGGGATTAGAATCTTTATAAGAAGAGGAAGAAAGACCAGAGCTCTTTCCCTCTTCACCACCTGAGGACACAGCAAGCAGACAGCCATCTGCAAGCCAGGAAGAGAGCCCTCACCAGGAATCAAATTGGCCAGAACCTTGATCTTGAACTTCCCAGCCTCCAGAACTGTGAAAAATAAATGTCTGTTGTTTAAACCACCATGTAGTCCATGGTACTGTTACAGCCTCCCCAGTAGGTCGATGTTACAGATAATAAGAGTGTTGCATGGATTTGAAACCAGAGAATATCATAAGACCAGACTGTAAGATAGGTATTCCTAATTTTAAAAGAGAAAACAACACTTCTTAATTCCATCTATTTATGTAATTACAGGCATCAACAAATGTTTTCTATTAAGAGCCAGAGAGTAACTATTTTAGGCTTGGATGAAGATACACATTTTTCTTGTGGGCTGCATGTCGTGGTTTGCGGACCCCCATCTAATAAAATAGATTTTCCAAAAGAAACTAACAATTTCCCAAAGACTTGCTTTTGTTTGCTGAGTCAAGATCTAAATAATTATTTTTTATTTTTTTTCAATTTTTACTGTTGGGGGTTCATTGAGGGTACAAGAAAACAGGTTACACTGATTGCATTTGTTAGGTAAAGTCCCTCTTACAATCGTGTCTTGCCCCCAAAAGGTGTGGCACACGCCAAGACCCCACCCCCTCCTCTTTCCCTCTCTCTGCTCTTCCTTTCTCCCACCCCTCCCTCCTCCTTTCTCTCTCTGTGCTCCCCTTCTCCCAGCCCCACCATGTCATTAATTGTCCCCATATCAAAATTGAGTACATAGGATTCATGCTTCTCCATTCTCATGATGCTTTACTAAGAATAATGTGTTCCATTGTTGACACAAAGGCTGTAAAGTCTCCATTTTTTTAATGGCTGAATACTATTCCACGGTGTACACGTACCACAGCTTGTTAATCCATTCCTAGGTTGGTGGACATTTAGGCATAATTATTTTTACAGGAACCTATTTAGACGTCATCTTAGCACACATGTGATTGATTAGGTGCATGTGTGGATCACTTCCTCGCCGTTTCTTTAGCGTCCTGGGGAAGGAAATGCACTAAGAAACCTTTTTTCTGTTAAAAAAAGGAAGCAGGCCACGGCCTGTGTATTAAGCACTCTCAGTTGGTGACCTTTACATTTCAGGGGACCCTCAACTCCTGTGGGGCTCAGCCTCATGGTACAGAAGCCACCAAACCATTCTCAAAGCCTCACCATAGATTCACTTTATAAAAATAAACAAAAGAAAAAAATAAAAGACCCCACATGGGAAATGTTGCTGCCACAAAAATGTGGTTGCCTTGGTCTCTGTTACCTTGTCTAAAAATAGATATTGCTGTTGGACCCTTTTCACAAACTTTTCATCTCACATGAAGACATCCCCCCCACACTGCGTCTTAGCCCACCACAGATAATAAGTGCCCCTTATTTTTGGTAATCATCAAGGTTGTTCCTCTTGCCTTGGGTCAAAGGCTCACTCTCTCATTTGTGTATGTGATTTATACACTACAAAGAGGGGAACGCACTTGTATTTACCCCGTTAAGGCAGACGCTGCACTAGGAATTTCTCCCTTATTGAAGGAGGATCTTTTCACAACATCTTTATACGGTCATCACTCTTCCCCCAAATTTATGAATAATGAATTTTAGCCTCAGAGACCTTTCAGACCACACATCTAGTGTGACGGCTGAGTTCAAAATTTAAACCCAAATCATATATTCTGAGGTCTATATTCTTTACAGCACGTCACATTCTTTCTCTCTTACCCTTAGCACATTTATCAAAGCTCTTCTCTCTGATTCAAAACAGCCCATCCCCTCTGAAGCAGACTCACTGATCAGAAGGCTCCAGCTTGACTCCCGGGAATGAGGGGTTCACTGAGCAGTAGTGTGTGTGTGTCGGGGTGGGGGGGGCTGTTCCTCTGGTAGCTGTCCAAGTCCAAAGTGCACAGCCAGAGCTAGGACACAGCAGGGACAGGGGAGCCTGGGGGATGCAGGGGTCAGGCAGCTGAAACTGATGAGGTGGCCCCCAGCTATGTCAACAGAGTGGGCGCCTGGCGACGGAGCCCTGGGGCTGGTGGAGGCCTGGGATGCGAGCCTGCCCACAGAGCCGCCAAGTCTAGACTCCAGATGTGCGCTCACTGCTACCCGGCCAAGTCAGATCCAGCGGGTAAATATTCCTACCAGATGACAGTGGGCTCAGTGACAGCAGTGATGACAAAGGACAGAAATAGGAACAGCGTGAATACCAGGCACTGCTGCTGCCACTCCTTGGGAAAGGTGAACACACACGCACAGGCGTGGACACGTACACACATGTGCACACACATGCAAAAAAACCATACTACTCCAAGATGTTGTTATGTCAGCAGACCATGTCTGCCCTTATATTTTCTTGCTATATTGAAATAGTTCCAAGATGAATTGAAGGCTATTTAAGTAAATTAGACATTTAAAATGAGCTGAAACCGGGTGCATGGAGAGGACACAAGCGATTCACCTTCTGATTTTTAAACTTTAGAGAGATTGAGAGCTCAGAAAAAGAAAGCAAGTTTTCAAACTTCTTTTCAGACTGCAGGGCAATGAAATATCCATTTATTCTGACAGTTGAGAGGTTCACAATTTTTAAGAGAACCAAGAAAGACCTGTATAAAAAAAGTCTAAAAATAGGTCCGCCCACACGCTCTCCACCGTGTCTCACACCAGCCTTGCCAAGAGAGTCACCAGCTGTGCCACCTTCTCGCAGCTCATCCCCGTGATGTCAAAGGCTGATTCCAAAATGTGACTTTTTACGTCTGCCTCAAGTAATCTGAGAGAAAGAGAATAGGTTTTCAATAATTCCAGAGCTGCAATATCTCTTTGCTTAAAATATATTGGCACCTGGTAGGAGGTAAGGTTTCACTTCCTTGTGAAATTACAGCCTTCCATATGTCAGCGATAGCAGCTGAGAGTGAATGAGATGCTAGGAGTTTTTTTATGAACTCCCTCACTCAATCCACAGAATCCCGGCAGGCATTTAAGTAATATTATAGTCACTTTTGCTGTTTTGTTACTTTATATCTCAAGAGGCCAAGATTTCATTTTGGGGAAAAAAATAGACCTGGAACTGGAGTTTATATCATCACCTTTAGGTTAAAGAAAGGAAAAACTCCTGACAAGCAGAGAAGGTCAGTGTCACTAACGAATCAGCTGTTGTTGTCCAGACACACAGTGTACTAACCCCCCAGAATCTTCACAGAAGATTCACAATCTTCACATGGTCCTGGCCATGCCATCTCCCCGCTAAAAATAGTGCTCTGTTTTATTTCTAAAACATAAATTTTTCTCATATAATTTGTCAAGTCCACAAAGTATAGTGTTTCTCTTCCATTTTTTCCAGTCAAAAGTATAAATTGCCCCCCAGATTTGCTTGAGTGAAAAATTCACAATACAGAGACTTTCAGCTGAAGACCAACAAAAACTGGCAGTAAAGAGTAGATTCGTGTGGGCGCAGGTCCTCAGATCAGGGCTGGTCACATCATGGACTTACACTTAATAAAAGTACCGAATTTAAATTCTGCGTCAGACTCTTCGTCTTATCTTGGAGTCATTGGAATAGATTGTCTATTAGCATTCTATCAGATTCTGGTCTCTAGAAGTCAATTATTAAGTTTTATTATTTTATATTCATAAATGAATTATAAATCATAATTTATATACAAGAACCTCTGTAAGTTGACCGCCTAAGGTACTGTCACAAAGTGGTCAACAGACAGAGATGGTCAACATAAGGAACTAGGGCTGCTGTGCTGATACATCCGTGTGGTCCATGGCCAGTCTATGCAAATCAGGTGGCCTGAAGGGGGTGCTCAGTGTAGGGAGGTGGTCACCTGCGGAGGTTCTACTGTAATGTATTATTATTTATTGTTTAAATCGTCCATGATCTGGATGTGTAATGAAATGGAGTGTGTGCTAGCCACTCTTAATTATAAAAGAGAACATTAGAATCATTCAAACAGATGAGAAAGAAGGAAAAGCTGTCCAGATGGCTCTGTCCTCCACCTTTTACTTCCACTTTCTCAATCTCGGAGGTCCCATCCACTCTCATAACTTCACCAGCCTCTGAGAACAAGTGCTCCTGATTATACCTGTGACTGCAGATACTGGAAGGTTCCACCTGAGTTCCTCCTGGACGCTTCACCTCAGGAAGGACAGTCAGACTCCACCCTTCTCTGTGAAGTGCCCGGCCCCTCAGTGCTCGAGGCTTCTTCTCAGAAACCTGAAGACAGTGGAGCCAAAGCCGCTACTCTCCTGTCTCACGCCACCACACACCCACCTCTGCCTCCGTCACCTGCCTGTACCCATCTCCCCTTCACCATCACTCACGGTCAGAGTCTCATTCTCCTGGCAGCAGTGCTAATTGATTTCTACCTGTCCTGCCCATGTCCCATCCACGTCCCACCTTTCCTCATCCCATGCACTTTATATCCTCCTACAGCTGACTTTCTGTTTGCTATGGACCACAGGTGTGTGCCCCCAACTTCATAAATTGAAAGCCCAATTTATGAAGGGGCTGGGATGGGGTGGGATCGGGGAGAGGGCCCTTTGAGATGTGATCAGGTCTTAAGTGTGTAGCCCCCATGACAAGGTCAGTGCTCTCACAAGAAGCGACATGAGAACACTTGCTTCCTCACTCTCTGCCCTGGGAACGCAAAAGCCAGAAAGTAGGGCCACCGCAGACGTCCCATCTGCCTGCACCTGCCCACATCGGATCTGATCCTTGCCTTCCCAGCCTCCAACACTGAGAAATAAGTGCTAGTCATTTAAGCCACTTAATCTGTAGTAATTCACTACAGCAGCCCAAACTGGCTGGGAAGCCACTGCTTGTAATAGAAAGAAAACCCCCTAAAGCTGAGCCAGCCCAGCCGATGTCCCCAGTGGCCATGGCTGTGCTGCACTGCAGGACCTGCTCACCCCTGGAACTTGTGTGCTCCAGGAGACCTGGTCCACGCCACCCCCACCCAGAGTCCTTCCCTATAACTTGTCCTCGGTAATTACTGCTCATACTTCAGCTCATGCTTGATTGCTACGACCTCAAGGAACACTTCCCCATGTTCTCTGACCAGGTTGAAGACCACCACTTGCACAGGGAGATGCGGGGCCTCCTTGCTCATCTCAGCTGCCCTTTATCATGTGCCCACCTTGTTGGTTTGGGTGTCTCCCTCACTATCTTACAAACTACACAGGGGTAAGGACCTCATCTGATGCTGCTGGCGGCTGTAGCTAGAATTCCTAGCACACATCCTATTAATAATACATTCACACAGGATCAGCACACATCTGTGGACAGAAGGAAGGAAGACATAGAGGAAGAGGAGGGAGGTGCATTAGCTCTCCACTGCTGTGCAACAGATTCCTGCCGACGCAGGGGCTCCTAACAACCAGAGGCACGCATATATCATCTCATAGTCTCCGTGAGCCAGGAATCTGGCACGCCTCAGCGGTGCTCTCCTTGGGGTAGCACAGGGCTGAAACCAAGAGGTCAGCTGGCTCGTGCAGACTGACAAGGGAAAGGTTTGTTTTCTTGCTGAGGTTAGCCAGTGGCTGGAGCTCCCGGAGGCTGTGCTCAGGTCCTTGCTGGGGGACTCTGCCCACAGATCCTCTTACTTTTCAATCTCTCTGACTTCAGGGAAGGACATTTTAAGGCCCTTTAAGATATCACTTGGCTAAAACAGGTGCACCTGAATAATCTCCCTTTGGAGTAACTCAGGGTCAATAGACCAGTTGTGTTACTCCAGGAGTGATAGACCCCCACCATGTTCACGGGCTCTGCAGGCCCCCCAGAGGGTGGGCTCATAAAGGGAGTGCACCCCAGGGAAAGGGGACTTGGGGAACATCCTGGACCTCTGGCCAGCAGGTAGACGAGCATCATCACTCTTCCAGGTAAGATGTTGGCTGGTGAGAACAACAGACCTGGGACCCAGAACTTTGCCATATGCTGGTTGAGAGACATTGAGCAAGTCACAGCCTTTTAAGTCTCAGTTTCCACACACATAAGATTATGATAACAATAATATCTGGTTCCAGAGTTGCCGTGAAAGATTAAATGTCTTCATCCAGTACTGCTCCCCAGGTGTTCCTGGGACATTAGAACTAAGCTCTAAGACACAACTGTCACTCCTAGGACTCGAAGTGGCTTCTGGGAACAATGGATACAGTATTTGAAACCCAGATCTTTCCCAGAATACCTAGAACATATGGTCTCCAAAATTAGAGAGCCAACATCCAATAAGGAATATATTTCTGGGGAGAAAAAAGATCCCCTTGGAAACAGGAAGCTAAAGGGTAGACTTTTTTTAACATACAAATCAAGTTCAGGCCTGGTAGTTACCTATTTTATTAAGAAAGTTTATATTTTCCCTAATAAAAGATTGTTTCAACCTTATCTGAGAGAGAATATCGTATCATCTTATACATTCTAAGTAATACACACTGTGAGCTTAACAAAAATCAGACAGTGATCTGGTTCCCTGTTTCTGTTTTGCTCAATACCAAGTCGTCTCCTCCTAAATCGAAGTTAATAACTTTCCTGTTTAACTCTCCAGTGTCCCCCCACAGTCACTTCTGATGTGCCAGGCCCCCGTGCTTGCCGCTAAGCACTTTCCTTTCCATCTAATTTACTCGGCTGCTGCTGTCTCCAGTACAATATGAGGACTGCCCACCCTCACCCAGAGTTGATGAGGTCACTTCCTGCTGACTTGGCACACTGCTGGGCTGAGGCAGGACCGGCGGAGCCAACAGGAAAGGCGGTAATGAAGACTGATTGTGGGAGGTAATACAAAGCCTCAGAGATGATACGGGAAGCCCAGAGAATGGGAAGGAAAATTACCTTTGGAGCACTGTCAGCTTATGCCCTGGGAGCTCACCAAACCGGCCTCAGCCTGGTTGCTCTCACCTCCTTTCAATCTACCTTCCTTGCTAGTGACAAGAGGGTGTCTGCACTCTGGAGGACTCCCACAGTGCACACTAGGTCCTGGGGTTCATTGGTCCTCTGAGTTTGTGAAGGAGAAATGAAGTGGAGGAAGGAATCTCACCCTGAACTCCCAGCTTTGCCCCTAGCTGGCTGGGATCTGCCCTTGACCCCCTCGGGCTCCCGTTTCTGTTTCTGCACTTTCACGGTGGGACAATCCCAGCCCCTCCCTTGCCCACCTCCCATTCCTGCTGTCCATGGATCCAGATGTCGAATGGGTCTTCCTCTGCTTTTGAAATCGGGTTTAAATCTGGAATGAGGTCTGAAAGCCTCTTCCTTGACTTCTGCTGATGAGGCCCTTCCTCTCCCTCCAGTGTCCTGTGCTCACAGTCCTGTTTAGCCATCTCCATTTAACCCTGTCACCTCTGGCATTCAGGTTCATGATTTTCCTAAAGATATGGGATCTACTGGGAGGTATCACACCCTACATTGTGTAGGCCCTGCCCTCTGGTTTTGTACCCCTTTTCTCTAAGTGTTCCTGCTATGGGGTCTTCTAAAGAGCCATGTCCAATCTCCCAGGCTGGAGCTCCTCCCAGGATGGCTGGCAGTCTATGTGGCCCACCTGCTTTCAGGGGCCTAGAATTTTGATGAATGAAATAGTGTCTCTCTTATAATGCTATTACACTAGGATCTAGGGTGTTACTAAGACCTCTGCAAGTACTTTGATAATGGGAGACAATGGACAAATACCAGGTATAATGAGAGTCTTAGTCTATCTGGTCTGCTATAACAGAGTCCCATAGACGGGTCGCTTATAAGCAACTTTGGAGGTGTGTCCCTTAAATATGCACACCCTACATCCATAACCTCAGTCACCTTGCAAAAACAAACATCCAGGCATAAAGATGGCCGGGCCAGAAACCACAGCCCGGTTCCCTTTGGTTTATTAGTACCACATAAAGTGGGCTGAATAAATATTTTTTAAACAGGGACTATTAGAAATATTTTATTATTCCTTTTTCTAACATTTTGTGAAATATTAAAGGCAGATGAAGTGACATCAAGAAATAAAAGAAAACATAAACAATAATAACGAAACTCAAAATCAGCTGAAGAAATGAAATCTTGTTGGATAAATATAGTTGAATCCTTCTTCCGCCTCCCACTCTCGCTTCCACAGGGATATCACCCCAGTGGTAATCACCGTCTTCGATTGGATTTGTGCCATTCCCATACTTTAGTTTGGGTCTGTTCTTGGTTGTTTCTTTGGCTTTTCCTTCATATTCATGTTGTCCTCAGTCATAGTCCCATAGCTGAGCACTTTCCACCCACCATCTTGAAGCACACTGTGTGCCTGGGATGACTTTCAAATTGCCATGTGCCTTGGTCTACTAGGACTGCCAGAACAAAGTACAAGGGGCCAGGGGCTTCCACAAAAACATTTATTTTCTCACAATTATGGAGGCTGGGAATCTGAGACCCGGGTGCCAGCTGGTGTGCGTTCCTCTGAGTCTTCTCTCCTTGGCCAGTAAATGGTGCCTTCCTGACGTGGCCTCTGAAAGCCTTTCTCTGGGCTCACACATCCCTGGTGTTTTCTCTGTGCACACACATCCCTGCTGTGTCTTCTGTTTCTTATAAGGACACAGTCCTATGGGATTAAGTTCCTGCCCCAATGACCTCATGTAACCTCATTGTTCCCTATAGACCCCTCTCTAAGTACAGTCTCATTGGGGATTATGGCTTTAACGTATAGATTTGGGGGCCACAAGTCAGTTGACAACACAAAGTTAGTCATCTTCCCCACCCTCTGCAGTCTCACTGCTGCGTACATAGCAAATAGGAAACAATGATAAGAGCCTGTGCTCAGGATGACAGCAGGGCTGCCACACACGGGCCGCCTCTGCCACCACCCCAGGCCAGTTCGTTCAGAACTCAAGACTCAGTTTTCCTGGGGCACTTCTCTAATTTTTTGCACCGCTCATGGGACCTTCTATTTGCATGGCATTCTTGGATATGAGCGTGGATTCTCGTCAATGAAAATTCAATCTTCCTTTTTTTTCTCTGTCTTGATTATTCACAAGAATAAAAAGTGACTGTATGAAAAGGAAAGGACTGACAGTTTCTGACTTGAAGTCTCAGCCTGTTTGATTGACATCTCCCTGGCGGAACCTCTGACACTTGGAACTTCCTGGTCCCTGCAGATTCAATACCGTTGCTGGTTAGAAAGTCAGCCACAGAGGCCTTCTCCCACATTAGTCCATAATAATTCTGAACCTGTATCCAGGGGCCCAAGTCCCTCAAACTATGAAAACCAGTCACAGGCACCGCCCGTCTCAGGCAGTTGCTCCACAATCTTCTCTAGAGAATCTCTACCAGCTCCTGACATATCAGGGTTAAAGCACTCTCCAGGGATCACCCCAACTGCCTTCAGCTCAAGATAGCTACTATCAAAGGACCCTCCTTCCCCTTGGACAGCTGCATCTGGAGACCGGCCAACACAGGCCATGAAGGCCCAGTGGCTGCTCCAGGCCCCCTTGCTCCAGGCAGGACAACCCTGAGCCCACCACTGCCTGCAGGACCACGAGGCCTTAGTGTCGACTGTATTTGAGTTCATCTCTTCCACTTTCTCCATTCTCCCTGCTTCTCTCCTCCACAGATACC
>NW_003852417.1:768221-775827 GCF_000181295.1 Otolemur garnettii
GCAGGACCACGAGGCCTTAGTGTCGACTGTATTTGAGTTCATCTCTTCCACTTTCTCCATTCTCCCTGCTTCTCTCCTCCACAGATACCCGTCCCAAGGGCACCCCAGCCAACATGCTGCACTCACTCTTCTCTCGCAGAGTCTGCTGTCCACCTGAGTGGCAGCAGCCGGTGCCAGATGGCATTCTGGAACTGGATAACCTTCTGGCCAACTGGCAGTGAAGACCCCATACCTGGGAGCGAGTGACAGAAGCATAGCCAGCCCCCAGAATATGCAAATGCAACTGCTAAAGTGTCAGGGCCATAAACTAGGCAGGAGCATACTGACGGGCGTGCACTGGGGAGCAATGCCCATGACCTGGAGAAGTTTAAGGGACAGAGTAACACTAGACTCCAATGGCCATTGCTGAATGTTATTTATAATTTGGGGCAGAAAATTTGGGAATTAAACCCAGAAGCTAAGTGTCAGTACAGCAGAGTTCCAGAGAAAGTGGAATCCAAACTTTGCCAGGCTACTACCACAGCCAGGTCAGATTCCTGTTTGGGAAGTTGGGCCCAGAGATGTGTGGTGGGACATGGCCATGAATGACCCCTTCAATCTGCTCAAATTGCTGCATGAGCAGAAGTGACCACTCCTCCCTGTGAAAATTAGGGGACCCCACTTCTAGCCTTCCCTTAACCTCTGTTTAAGATCTGTTTCCCCAACCCCTCCTGGCCACTAGATCAATAGTGAGGGTTGGGTCCCAGCATTGTATGCTGGGTTTGTGTTGGGCCTGCTGAGCAGGGGAAAAAGACTGTGCCTCTCACAGGACCTTGCCAATCTGTACCAGCAGGAGCTGGGAGAGTGGATCCGAGGTGTGGGTCAAGGTGAAGGTGAGGCACAAAGGAGGATGAGGGCAAGCACGCCCATGGTTGTGATGGAGAATTAACGCCCTGGCCAGGCCCATGGGAGATGATGCTAATATACTGTGGGGCACTTAGAGGCTAGAAGGAATCACCGGCATGCCCTAAGTGGGGCAGAAATCCCAGAACGTCCCTGGCAGACATGAAAATAGGGATGAAAAGTCTCAGAGAAGTGGACTGCTAGAGTGAATGTCCTACACAAAGCCACTTGACTTTACCAGGAAGGAGGGGAACTGCAGCCAGTGGAGTATCATGGAAGGGCCTGGAGACACCACCTGCCAAAGCAGGAAAGAGTGCTGAACGGAGCTCTGGTTCCGGAGGGAATCTCAGTGGTGGCTGCTTCCCACAGGCCAAGATCGATGGTGGGAAATGCTGCTCTAGGACCATGCACCCCGGTACCAGATTCCCAGCTATCAAAAGCTGGGTGGTGATGCTCATTCGTTAGCGGGAGGGCGGGTGCAATTACCGTAATAGATCGCAAAGTCCTATTGGCATCCAGGGATCCACAGACAGACAGGTGTGGGGACGGTAGGAGAGTGTGTTATCCCCAGGGCAAGCAGGACAGGCCGCCAAGGAGGGGGAGGGAGAGATGGCAGGAGCGGGCACAGTACTGCACTGTTGAGGAGGAGGGAGAAGGCATGTGTTAATATGGATAAATTAAGCACTGGTGTGATAATTTTTAGGGGAACCATTGAGGGAATGCAAAATGAAAGGGAAAAGAAACGTAGATAAATAGAAAGTATAAAATAACGTCCAACAGATCAAGCCAAATATATGAGCAATATTATTTAATATAAATAAACAAAATGGCTCAACTAAAAGACAAAAGTTTCTACAGAGTGAATGGAAAAACAAAATCCAAATATGCCCTGTTTGTATAAATAATATCTTAAACCAAATGTATAGAACTGTCAAAAGTAAAAGTAAAGAAAGCAAATACCCTGTAAATACTAACCAAAAGAAGACTAGTACAGCTGTATTAGCTATAATATGTAAAGAGGGCAGGATCATTATCAGAGAAGTTAAAATTACCCAGAAGATAAAAACTGTTTTACATTTGCACGCAGTTAGTAGGATAATCTCAAAACATGTGATATAAATTACTAGCACTATAAGGAAAAATAGAAAAATTGTCTATCACTAAATTTTGACATAATTCATTAATTTTCGGTTAGAGTAAATCAAAGCCACAACAACGAACAGTGGATTGCAGAGATTTAAGCAACTTGATTAATAAACTTGACTTATAAAAATAGAGACCTCTAAAGCACACCAGTGACAATTACAAATAGTAACCATATATTGGGTCACAAAATAAATAATGACGCTAAAAGAATGAATTTAGACAACGTGCCCTCCACTGGCAATGTAATTATTGTTGAAGTCAAAAATAAACAAAGAAAAGGTAATCATAAATTGCATACGTGTTTAGAAACTAAGAATTTCATTTCTAAATAATCCATGAGCCTATGGTGAAATGATAATCTCTGATGGAAATTAGAAAATATTTATAAATAAAAATGCAAAATCACATTAAAACTTGTGAGACTTATAAAAACGCATATATTAAAAAAGAAGAAAAAGTTCTGAAGAGTAATGAGCTAAGTATTGAGATCAACAAACTAGAATAATATCTTAAAAACAACTGAAAGAAAATAGTTATTTAATATAAGAGTCCATGACATTTTTTTGAAAACCCGTAAGAGAGGTCAAAAAGTCAAAAATTGATTCTTAAAGACTAAAGAAAACTATAAACTTGTAACAACATCTACTAAGAAACAGAAAGGAGGGAGAGGAGGGAGAGAAAGAAGCACAATTTAAATTGAAAAAGAGGAGAATTTATAACTTTTGTGCTAACATCAAAAATTTAAATGAAATGAACAAACTCCTACAAGACATAACTTACCAAAGTTGATACAATTAAAGTAATTGAATCAATAACAAAGTATTTTTTTATAGAGAATATTCCAGGCCCAGATGGCTTCAAAAGCAAATTCAGCCAATCTTTCTCAAAGTCTTCCAGGGAATAGGAAGGAAAAAAAAAGTACTATCCACAACTAAGAAGTAAGATGAACCCTGAGAGCAAAACTCAATTTGGTCTCTAAAACAAAGGTAAACTGTACAACAATCTGACGTCTAAACGTAAGTGCCATTAACCTAAAAAATATATAGTATTTCACATCCAGTAATATATAAAGTAATTGATGCCTACAACCACAGTGGGTTTATACTTGGAATTCAAGATTTATTTAACGTTAGAAAATTGATCGATGCAATTTAGCCCTTCAGCAGATTCAAGGAGAAAACCCATCTGATCTTGATGAGTAAAGCAAACCAGTTTAATAAAATTCCATAATCATTCATGATAAAACAAAATTAAGCAAAAGAGAATTTGAAGGGAACATCCTGAACCTAATAACAGGTATCAATCAAAATACTCGAGAAATCCTAATCCCTATGGTGGGAACTTGGAAGTGCTCCCTGTCACAGTAGGAACTCTCACCCACACTGACACCTTCCATGTGGCACTGGTGGTGCTCGGTGGGGCGCCCCTGTGGGGACAAAGTGACACTGAGTCTCTGCCTTACACTGTGGGCAGAAATCAAGCCCAGGGAGGTCATGCCCCAAGGTGTAGAAGGTCAAATTAAAAAGAGATTAAATATAATATATAAAGCGCTATCTTCGTCTCTCAAAAATACCTTCCTGATGATCTTAGGACAAAAAATCATTCCTTAAACAAAACCCTCCCCCCCAAAAAAAAACCCTCCTAATTACAGGAAAATAAAATGAAATATGCTAAATTTAGGGACCAGTCGCCTTTACGTCCTTTGCCCCAGCTCAAGTTTCTGTGACTGTCCCAAGCATCACGATGCATGTTCTTTCAACCCAAGGTCCTAGCATAGTCTTTATAATGTGGGAAAATTATTTTGTAATTTTTCACACCTGCCAATGAAGTTTGAGTTTCCTCATGGCAAGAACCCAGTCTTACTAATTTCTACGCTCAGAAACGGAGTGAACTGCCTAGCACACGGGAGATGCGCAAAGCTGCAGGCTGTTCAGAGTAAATGGACGTGTGCACCTGCAGACAGGGCTGCGTTCATCGGCCTGTCCTGCAGAACATGAATGGGAGCTTGAGATCGTCTTCACGTGCCTGTGATGCAAAGAGCCAGCTGACTTCAATGTGACGTGAAAGGCACCGTGCATTCAAAATTCCAGAGAAAATACTTGCTAACAGGACCCACTGCGTGTTCGCCCAGTCTTTGTGTTGGAATGCTTCTGGTGAAAACACAAATGTAACTTTTGGAAAAATGCGTTCTTCATGTGTCATCCTCTGGGCTTTCGTGGAAGTGGCTTGGCTGGGCACACAGCGCGGTCTCCTGTGAACTGGTGCACGGCTGGGTTGTTGCATCTAATTGGGCAACAGCTGGTGATAATTTTCTGCGTATGGAGTGAGGGAGTCAGTGACTGATTCACTCTTTACGTTTGTGTCTCATTATCTTTGTTCTTGCCCTTTCAGCTTTTGTAACGGGCTATAAAGGCGAGAAACCGAGGACCCCACAGGAGGCAGAATCCTGAGAGCTGCAAGCTGGGCAGAACGCCGTGTTTCTTCAGCAAAGGCCATTGTCAGGAAGCACGAGGACTCCCAAAAGCTTTGCCTTAGAGGCGCTTGTGAGATCACCCCATTCAATGATGGTTTTTACAGCTAGGGAAACAGGCACAGAGAGGTGTAAGGGTTACCTGACATCCCCGTGTTCTGGTTGCTGAGCTCGGTTCTGGTCCAAGGCTTCTCTCAGCTCTGTGCTCTTCCCGCTGGACCGTCATCGCTCCCTCCACCCCAGGCTGTCTTTCTCAAACACCACCCACACCCACCCCATCCTTGGTCAGGCTACCGCAAGTCAAAGAAAAATACCAGGCTGTGGACTGTGAAGTTCAAACTTTGAAGTCTGGCAGTTCTGCCCAGTAGATTCAGGGACCTCAGCAGAAGCTGAAAACAGACAAAATACAAAAATCCCTGAGCCCAATAGCAAGCCTTTCCTCCCGAGAATCAATTAGCTAATGTTGTACAGCATTACACAAATGCCGTGTTATTACTGGACCATCATCTGGCCTGTGCTGGCTGAGCGTGTTACCAGGAACAGCGATGGTCCTGAGAGAGGGCTTGTCAATCCACCACACACCCAAGAGACGAGGAAGTTCAAAGTTGAGGTCGTCAGAGAAGGGACAGTGGTATCTCATCATTAGAGGGTAATGGGACTCAATTTCCCCCAGCGGCCCCATCAGCCAGCCACCAGGTCCCTGGTGCCGGGCAAGGAAGCATGGCCCTGACGGCCTCATCACTTCGTGCTCTCATATTCTCTGAAATTTTATGTCACTTGAAATAATTTATGGAAACAGGCAAGGAATGCCTGGATGGATGATAAACAGGCAAAGAGACAGAAAGAGAACACAAATAGATGGTGTATAATGATGTTAAGGAATC
This sequence comes from Otolemur garnettii, assembly GCF_000181295.1. Classification (NCBI taxonomy): domain Eukaryota; kingdom Metazoa; phylum Chordata; class Mammalia; order Primates; family Galagidae; genus Otolemur; species Otolemur garnettii. The sequence continues at coordinate 773,604 of NW_003852417.1, forward strand.
AGCCCTCCTCTGGTTTCTGCTGGGGACAGGATGTGTTCTGCGTCAAGCCCCGAGCTGCCACTTGCAATCTGGGTGCTGAAGCATTTTTTCCTTGGCTCCTGGTGATGTTCAGGGAGACGAGGCTTCCCAGCAGCCTTGACTGCAGACAGCGATGGTGGCAGGAGGGGGGTTGACAAGAAACCCCAATTCCCGGCCCTGTCTTCCTCCACAGCTGCTAGGAAGCAGGGACTAGCACATCAACGCAGGCAACCGGAGCTCCCTGCCATTGTGTCCAGCTGCTCCAGCACCGAGAAAACGTAAATGAACCCAGCAAACATGTCAAGTGGCAGCTGCTGTCCCTCTGTTTGCCCTTGGTCTGCTCTGAGGAAGGAGCACGGTCCTGAGCAGAAGCAGGAGGAAGAGCAGCAAGGAAAGCTCAGGAGGACCCAAGGAAGAGTTGCCGGCCACTGGTCAAAGGTGAGTAGCCCTGGTTTGGAAGAAAGCCAAGGGGTGGGGGAGGAAACTGGGGCAGCATGCATGGGAGGACAATAAACGCATCCTTTCTTGAATGATGGACACAACATGGACATTGTTGCACAAAAATAACAAAGCCAGAAGTAAGATAAAACCTGGCCAGGAGGAGCTTACTTCTGGGCCATTGTCATTTCCATCAATGGAAGGTGTGAATATTTAACTGTGCACTTTCCCTTTTTGCTGTGGTTGCCAGGAAGCCCATGCTTTACCTTGCAATCCAACTTTACTAAGCGAGTAAGACCTAACTTTCCCTCTGATTTCATCATACCATTTTATCTCTACTTTCTCTCACATCGACTTTACAATCCACCTACATATTGTTATTTGATTGCATTACAGTCTTATTAAACCACATCAAAAAAAACTGGAACAAAGTATGGCAGGAATACATTCATGGAGGCGATAGGATTTGAAAATAAAAGAGCAGCAATAAGTGATATAAATGCAACTGGACCAAAACTGGGGCATGAGAAAGATGCCAAGCACCCCTGCTGTAGCCCCGGTTAAATGGCCGGTGACTGTCATAGTACATTGATCATTTCACCACCTTTCCACCCAATTTCCCCAAGTAAAAATGAAAGGGTTTTTAGATCATCAATAAGATGCCTACCAAATGTAGTCATTTATTATTTGAAGTCTCTATAGCTTGTATGTGCCTCCTGGGATGAAGGCTGGACTTGGGACAGGAGTTTATGTCCAGAGAGTGCCACCCTGCAATTGAGATACAGCTTAAGAATGAGGCTCTGGAGACTGACAGAGTAGTAAATAGAGGTTCCAAGGACTTGATTATGCAAGTGAGGTAAGAGTTGGCTTGGGAGTTGGCAACTGAAAAGTGGAAGAGAGAAGAATCTGAGCTTCTGCTTTGTCGAAGTCAAAAGACCTATGTGAGAAGGAAGAGGACGTCACCGAGGCAGGATGTGAGAGTGACTGACGGCTGATCAAACGCTGGGGCCCAGCAGCTACACTGAGGAACCTCAGCTGACATCTCCTTACAGACAATGAGGACCCTCTGAGAAGGCCCAAGTGGAGGTCAAGAACAGCCACCATGTGTCCTGACAACCACAGGATGATTACAGCTTTGGGAAGGCGACTTGGAAGGGGGGTGGGGTCTGCATCCCAGGGAGCAGAGGTCTGCAATTATGCACTGTTTGGAGCACCCCAATGTGAGCTATACAAGTGACATTCGCCCACGGCGATGTGGTACAGTAATGCTCTCAATATTTTCTGGAAACATGGTCAGATCAATGGAGCATACTTGTTCCTCTAGGGATGGAGAGTTCCCAAACATGGACAGAGACTAACTTCTCAACTGTGTCCTTTTGTGGACACACTAGAGATTCGCTCAGGATCTTAGGAGTTACATGAAGTAGAAATTTGGTGAAAACTGATCTGACTACAACATCAAATTAATTAAGACAAAAAAGATCAATATTTCTGACTTAGGCCAATGGCTACTTTGTCAATCAAACAATGTTTGTGAATGTGAATGTGAATGTGTGTGTGGTGTGAGTACATGTTAGTGTACCATGTGCATGTGTGTGAGTGTGCACATGTTTGTGGTGAATGCACATGAGTGTACATGTGTGTGAGTGTGCATGTGTGGGGTGTGAGTGCACGTGAGTGTACATGTGAGTGTGCGAGTGTGGGGTGTGAGTGTACAGGTGAATGTGCTTGTGTGGGGTGTGAGTGCATGTGAGTGTACAGGTGAGTG